>NC_079190.1:351270204-351597704 GCF_029499605.1 Hyla sarda
GGGGGCTCACTCTACACCCTGTTCCAAATTATTATGCAATCACAAAGATTAAATATTTAGTTTTTCAGTTTAATTCATGGATGGCATTGTGTCTCAAGGCTCTTTTGATCACTGAAAACAATCTCAGACACCTGTGATAATTAGATTGCCAGGTGAGCCCAATTTAAGCAAAAACTACTAAAGATGTTCCACATTATAAAGCAGAGCACCATTTTCAAGCAATATGGGGAAGAAAAAGGATCTCTCAGCTGCTGAAAAAAGAGAAATAGTTCAATGCCTTGGACGAGGTAGGAAAACAATAGATATTTCACAAAAACTTAAGTGTGATCATCGTACTATTAACCCCTTTCTGCTATGGGACGTATGCATACATCCAGCATCCAACATGTTCGCACACAGGGACGTATGCATACATCCTAGTGATCTCCTGCACTGCAGCTTCCATGGTCGCAATTGCGCTGGTCCTGGCAGCATTAACCCCATAGATGCCGTGATCAATCCCGATCACGGCATCTATGGTGTTGACAGGGGGAACGCGCTCCCCCTGTTCACCAAAGGTGGCGCTGTGATACGATCATGGGTTGCCGTTGGTTGCTATGGCAGCAAGAGGTCAAATCATGACCTCCTGTCTGCCTGCTACAGAAGCTTGTGAGATCCAGCCACAGGCTGGATCGCACAGGCTGTACAGTGTGCAGCTGATCGGGTCATACTGTGCTGCAGTACAAATGTATTGCAGCATAGTATAATCTGTAAAAGTGTAAAAAATCGAATAAAAGGTTCTTCAATAAAAGTATGAAGTGTAAAAAAAAAAATGCCCCTTTCCTAATAAAAGCCCTGTATTATCACCAAAAAAGATCAAAAAAATAAATCATATACATAATAGGTATTGCCACATCCGTAATGACATGTACTATAAAATAAATTACTATAATGTAAATTATCCCGTACGGTGAACACCGTAAAAAAATAAAAAAATAAACAGCAAAAAAGCTCAAAATTCACCAATTTAGGTACAAATAGCGGAATATAAAAGATCAAAGAGTAGCATGTATCACAAAAATGATACCAATGAAAAGCAAAAAATAAGCCCCTACTCAATGGCGTCAGACGAAAAATAAAAAAGTTACGGCTGTTGGAAAATGACTGGCAGAAAAATTATTTTGCTCCGAAAAGCAAAAAGAACTTAGAAAGCTATATAAAATAGGTATCGCCATAATCATGCTGACCCACAGAATAAATACTGCATAACGTCACATTTACTGCACAGTGTACACCATAAAAAAATTTAAACAAATGCCTGAAATTTTCAATTTTTGAGTTTTTCACAAAAATTGCTGCATGTGTAAAAAAAAATGCACCACTTATATTAAGTACAATATGTCATGAAAAAAGGATATCAGAATCGCTCCACTCAGAAAAAGTGTTCTAAAGTTATTACCATTTAAAGAGACACATGTAAAAAAAAAAAGAAAAAAAAAAAGCCTTGTCATTAAGGTAAAAAATGGGTCCGTCCTTAAAGGGTTAAGAGTGTGGCTGATTCAGTAAAATACCATTACGTACCATTTTACAATTGATGCAAAATACCATTACATAGCAGCAAACAGATATTTGAAGCTGCTGGTGCCTCTGGAGTCCCATGGACATCGAAGTATAGAGTCCTCCAGAGTCTTGCAATTGTGCATAAACCTTCTATTCGGCCACCATTAACCAATGCTCACAAGCAAAAGTGGCTGCATTGGGCAGAAAAATACATGAAGACCAATTTTCAAACAGTCCTGTTCACTGATGAGTGCCTTTCAACCCTGGATGGGCCAGATGGATGGAGTCGTGGATGGCTGGTGGACAGCCACCCTGTTCCAACAAGGCTGTAACGTCAGCAAGGTGGTGGTGGAGTAATGTTCACTAACGGCAGCACCACGATATGATCATGGGTTGCCGTTAGTTACTATGGCAGCAGGAGGTCAGATCATGACCTCCTGTCTGCCTACTACAGAAGCCTGGTGGTCAGCAAGGTGGTGGTCATGTTTTGGGCCGGAATCATGGGAAGAGAGCTGGTCGGCCTCTTAAGGTGTAAAGATGACCTCTGCAAAGTATGTGGAGTTTCTAACTGACCACTTTCTTCCCTGGTACAGAAGAGATGGGCCTCCATCCTCCTGAACTCAAACCTATTTAGAACCTTTGGAGCATTTTCAAGCAAAAGATCTATGAGGGTGGGAGGCAGTTTACAGCCAAACAACAGCTCTGGGAGGCAATTCTGACATCTTGCAAACAAATTCAAGCAGAAACTGTCCAAAAACTCACAAGTTCAATGGATGCAAAACTTGTGAAGCTGCTATAAAATAAGTAAGTTAAAATTTAACAAGACCTGTTAAAATGTTGTTAAAAGTTTGATTGAAATAGCTTTTGATTTCAGTAAGTATGCTGCAAACACAACACATCTCAATTTTCAGTTATTTACAACCTATAAAGTGTTTTTGTCACGATGCCGGCTGGCAGGTAGTGGATCCTCTGTGCCAGAGAGGGATTGGCGTGGACCGTGCTAGTGGATCGGTTCTAAGTCACTACTGGTTTTCACCAGAGCCCGCCGCAAAGCGGGATGGTCTTGCTGCGGCGGTAGTGACCAGGTCGTATCCACTAGCAACGGCTCAACCTCTCTGGCTGCTGAAGATAGGCGCGGTACAAGGGAGTAGACAGAAGCAAGGTCGGACGTAGCAGAAGGTCGGGGCAGGCAGCAAGGATCGTAGTCAGGGGCAACGGCAGGAGGTCTGGAACACAGGCTAGGAACACACAAGGAAACGCTTTCACTGGCACGATGGCAACAAGATCCGGCGAGGGAGTGAAGGGGAAGTGAGGTGATATAGGGAAGTGCACAGGTGATAACACTAATTGGAACCACTGCGCCAATCAGCGGCGTAGTGGCCCTTTAAATCGCAAAGACCCGGCGCGCGCGCGCCCTAGGGAGCGGGGCTGCGCGCGCCGGGACAGGACTGACGGAGAACGAGTCAGGTACGGGAGCCGGGGTGCGCATCGCGAGCGGGCGCTACCCGCATCGCGAATCGCATCCCGGCTGGAGGCGGTATCGCAGCGCCCCGGGTCAGTGGATCTGACCGGAGCGCTGCAGTGAGGAGAGTGTAGCGAGCGCTCCGGGGAGGAGCGGGGACCCGGAGCGCTCGGCGTAACAGTACCCCCCCCCCCCTTGGGTCTCCCCCTCTTCTTGGAGCCTGAGAACCTGAGGACCAAACTTTTGTCCAGGATATTGTCCTCAGGTTCCCAGGACCTCTCTTCTGGACCACAACCCTCCCAATCCACTAAAAAGAAGGTTTTCCCTCTGACCTTTTTTGATGCTAAAATCTCTTTGACGGAGAAGATGTCCGAGGAGCCGGAGACAGGAGTGGGAGGAACAGATTTGGGAGAGAAACGGTTAATGATAAGTGGTTTAAGAAGAGAAACGTGAAAGGCATTAGGAATACGAAGAGAAGGAGGAAGAAGAAGTTTGTAAGAGACAGGATTAATCTGGCACAAAATTTTGAAAGGACCAAGATAGCGTGGTCCCAACTTATAGCTAGGGACACGGAAGCGGACATATTTAGCGGAGAGCCATACCTTGTCTCCAGGGGAAAAAATGGGAGGAGCTCTTCTTTTCTTATCCGCGAATTTCTTCATGCGTGAAGAAGCCTGTAAGAGAGAATTTAGGGTCTCTCTCCATATGATGGAAAGATCACGAGAAATTCCATCCACAGCGGGCAGACCAGAGGGCAAGGGGGTAGGGAGGGGGGGAAGAGGGTGACGGCCGTACACCACGAAAAATGGGGATTTGGAGGAAGCTTCAGAGACTCTGAAATTATACGAGAATTCGGCCCAAGGTAGAAGATCTGCCCAGTCATCCTGGCGGGAGGAAACAAAATGTCGTAAATAATCACCCAAGACCTGGTTAATTCTTTCTACTTGTCCATTGGATTGAGGATGATATGCAGAAGAAAAATTTAATTTAATCTTGAGTTGTTTACAGAGAGCCCTCCAGAATTTAGACACGAATTGGACACCTCTATCCGAGACGATCTGCGTAGGCAACCCGTGAAGACGAAAAATGTGTACAAAAAATTGTTTAGCCAACTGAGGCGCTGAAGGAAGACCAGGAAGAGGGATGAAATGTGCCATTTTGGAGAATCGATCAACGACCACCCAAATAACAGTGTTGCCATGGGATGGGGGTAAGTCAGTAATAAAATCCATACCAATCAGAGACCAAGGCTGTTCGGGGACAGGCAGAGGATGAAGAAAACCAGCGGGCTTCTGGCGAGGGGTCTTATCCCGGGCACAGATAGTGCAGGCTCGCACAAAGTCCACCACATCAGTCTCTAGAGTCGGCCACCAATAGAAGCGAGAGATGAGTTGCACAGATTTCTTGATGCCCGCATGACCTGCGAGATGGGAGGAGTGACCCCATTTGAGGATTCCGAGGCGTTGGCGTGGAGAAACAAAGGTCTTTCCTGGAGGAGTTTGCCTGATGGAGGCTGGAGAAGTGGAAATCAGGCAGTCAGGAGGAATGATGTGTTGAGGAGAGAGTTCAACTTCAGAAGCATCTGAGGAACGAGAGAGAGCATCGGCCCTAATGTTCTTATCGGCAGGCCGAAAGTGAATTTCAAAATTAAATCGGGCAAAGAACAGAGACCACCTGGCCTGGCGAGGATTCAGCCGTTGGGCAGACTGGAGGTAGGAGAGGTTCTTGTGATCGGTGTAAATAATAACTGGAAATCTTGATCCCTCCAGCAGATGCCTCCATTCCTCAAGTGCTAATTTAATGGCTAGAAGCTCTCGATCCCCGATGGAGTAGTTCCTCTCCGCCGGAGAGAAGGTCCTAGAAAAAAAACCACAAGTAACAGCATGCCCGGAAGAGTTTTTTTGTAGAAGGACAGCTCCAGCTCCCACTGAGGAGGCATCAACCTCCAATAGGAAGGGTTTAGATGGGTCAGGTCTGGAGAGCACGGGAGCCGAAGAAAAGGCAGACTTGAGCCGTTTAAAGGCGTCTTCCGCTTGAGGAGGCCAAGACTTGGGATCGGCATTTTTTTTGGTTAAAGCCACAATAGGAGCCACAACGGTAGAAAAATGTGGAATAAATTGCCTGTAATAATTGGCGAACCCCAAAAAACGTTGGATGGCACGGAGTCCGGAGGGGCGTGGCCAATCTAAGACGGCAGAGAGTTTGTCTGGATCCATTTGTAGTCCCTGGCCAGAGACCAAGTATCCTAGGAAAGGAAGAGATTGGCATTCAAACAGACATTTCTCTATTTTGGCATAGAGTTGATTGTCACGAAGTCTCTGAAGAACCATACGGACATGCTGGCGGTGTTCTTCTAGATTGGCAGAAAAAATCAGGATATCGTCCAGATATACAACAACACAGGAGTATAGGAGATCACGAAAAATTTCATTAACAAAGTCTTGGAAGACGGCAGGGGCGTTGCACAGGCCAAAGGGCATGACCAGATACTCAAAGTGTCCATCTCTGGTGTTAAATGCCGTTTTCCATTCATCCCCCTCTCTGATGCGGATGAGATTATAAGCACCTCTTAAGTCCAGTTTGGTAAAAATGTGGGCACCTTGGAGGCGATCAAAGAGTTCAGAGATGAGGGGTAGGGGGTAGCGGTTCTTAACCGTGATTTTATTAAGACCGCGGTAGTCAATGCAAGGACGTAGAGAGCCATCTTTTTTGGACACAAAGAAAAATCCGGCTCCGGCAGGAGAGGAGGATTTACGGATAAAGCCCTTTTTTAAATTTTCCTGGACGTATTCAGACATGGCAAGAGTCTCTGGGACGGACAGAGGATAGATTCTGCCCCGGGGTGGAGTAGTGCCCGGGAGGAGGTCGATAGGACAATCATAAGGCCTGTGAGGAGGTAGAGTCTCAGCTTGTTTTTTGCAAAAAACATCCGCAAAGTCCATATAGGCCTTAGGGAGACCGGTTACAGGAGGAACCACAGAGTCACGGCAAGGGTTACTGGGAACCGGTTTTAGGCAGTCCTTGGAACAAGAGGGCCCCCAACTCTTGATCTCCCCAGTGGACCAATCCAGGGTTGGGGAATGAAGTTGAAGCCAGGGAAGTCCAAGGAGAATTTCAGAAGTGCAATTGGGGAGGACCAAAAGTTCAATCCTCTCATGATGAGATCCGATGCACATTAGAAGGGGCTCCGTGCGGAAACGTATGGTACAGTCCAATCTTTCATTGTTTACACAATTGATGTAGAGGGGTCTGGCGAGACTGGTCACCGGGATGTTGAACCTGTTGACGAGAGAGGCCAAAATAAAATTTCCTGCAGATCCGGAGTCCAAGAAGGCCACAGCAGAGAAGGAGAAGGCAGAGGCAGACATCCGCACAGGCACAGTAAGACGTGGAGAAGCAGAGTAGACATCAAGGACTGTTTCACCTTTGTGCGGAGTCAGCGTACGTCTTTCCAGGCGGGGAGGACGGATAGGACAATCCTTCAGGAAGTGTTCGGTACTAGCACAGTACAGGCAGAGATTCTCCATGCGGCGTCGTGTCCTCTCTTGAGGTGTCAGGCGAGACCGGTCGACCTGCATAGCCTCCACGGCGGGAGGCACAGGAACAGATTGCAGGGGACCAGAGGAGAGAGGAGCCGGGGAGAAGAAACGCCTCGTGCGAACAGAGTCCATATCCTGGCGGAGCTCCTGACGCCTTTCGGAAAAACGCATGTCAATGCGAGTGGCTAGGTGAATGAGTTCATGTAGATTAGCAGGGATTTCTCGTGCGGCCAGAACATCTTTAATGTTGCTGGATAGGCCTTTTTTAAAGGTCGCGCAGAGTGCCTCATTATTCCAGGATAATTCTGAAGCAAGAGTACGGAATTGTACGGCATACTCGCCAACGGAAGAATTACCCTGGACCAGGTTCAACAGGGCAGTCTCAGCAGAAGAGGCTCGGGCAGGTTCCTCAAAGACACTTCGAATTTCCGAGAAGAAGGAGTGTACAGAGGCAGTGACGGGGTCATTGCGGTCCCAGAGCGGTGTGGCCCAAGACAGGGCTTTTCCAGACAGAAGGCTGACTACGAAAGCCACCTTAGACCTTTCAGTGGGGAACTGGTCCGACATCATCTCCAAGTGCAATGAACATTGGGAAAGAAAGCCACGGCAAAACTTAGAGTCCCCATCAAATTTATCCGGCAAGGATAGTCGTAGTCCAGAAGCGGCCACTCGCTGCGGAGGAGGTGCAGGAGCTGGCGGAGGAGATGATTGCTGAAGCTGTGGTAGTAACTGCTGTAGCATAACGGTCAGTTGAGACAGCTGTTGGCCTTGTTGCGCTATCTGTTGTGACTGCTGGGCGACCACCGTGGTGAGGTCAGCGACAACTGGCAGAGGAACTTCAGCGGGATCCATGGCCGGATCTACTGTCACGATGCCGGCTGGCAGGTAGTGGATCCTCTGTGCCAGAGAGGGATTGGCGTGGACCGTGCTAGTGGATCGGTTCTAAGTCACTACTGGTTTTCACCAGAGCCCGCCGCAAAGCGGGATGGTCTTGCTGCGGCGGTAGTGACCAGGTCGTATCCACTAGCAACGGCTCAACCTCTCTGGCTGCTGAAGATAGGCGCGGTACAAGGGAGTAGACAGAAGCAAGGTCGGACGTAGCAGAAGGTCGGGGCAGGCAACAAGGATCGTAGTCAGGGGCAACGGCAGGAGGTCTGGAACACAGGCTAGGAACACACAAGGAAACGCTTTCACTGGCACGATGGCAACAAGATCCGGCGAGGGAGTGAAGGGGAAGTGAGGTGATATAGGGAAGTGCACAGGTGATAACACTAATTGGAACCACTGCGCCAATCAGCGGCGTAGTGGCCCTTTAAATCGCAAAGACCCGGCGCGCGCGCGCCCTAGGGAGCGGGGCCGCGCGCGCCGGGACAGGACTGACGGAGAACGAGTCAGGTACGGGAGCCGGGGTGCGCATCGCGAGCGGGCGCTACCCGCATCGCGAATCGCATCCCGGCTGGAGGCGGTATCGCAGCGCCCCGGGTCAGTGGATCTGACCGGAGCGCTGCAGTGAGGAGAGTGTAGCGAGCGCTCCGGGGAGGAGCGGGGACCCGGAGCGCTCGGCGTAACAGTTTTGAAACTCACTGTGCGTAATAATTTGGAACAGTGCATTGTAAGTTTTTCATGTTTAAAAAAATACTGTTATCATTAGGTTCGTTCAGTAAAATTTGAAATGTACACTTAATAGTTTATAACATGAGAATTATGCTGACTGTTATTTACATCAATTATTTAGGTAAATGAGAAAAATTGCATTTGCATAATAATTTGGAAAAGGGTGTAAAGTAGGTCATAGGTGAATCCGCAGCATAAAATATGATGGGGATCCGTTACGTGTGATCCCTCTTTTGAAAGCCTAATTTATAGATGCCTCAGCTGCTGAGTTTCTGATCACCACCTCCTACACACAATTGCTTGCAATATGACAATTGATTAACAGGGCAGCTGAAGACCTTCTGTAGGTGTCTACCATGGTACATCTGCTTCTACAGCCTGCCTCAGCCTATTAGACAACTTCTGTTACTAAGTTAAAAAGTAAGAAAAAGACATACACACACAAAGAAAAGAAAGAGAGAGAGAAAAAAAAGTTAGTAAAATAAAACAAAAACCATATTTACTTTTCCACTCCCCAGTGTCATCTGTGCTTACTACCACTAGGTTTTCTAGCCAGAAGCAGACATTTTTTGGTGTACAGCCAGAAAAAAATTCTGTTATTGCCTTGGAGACCCTGTGGCAGTTGGCAGTTGGCTTGGAGAAGCAGCATTAGCCGGGATGGGTGCAGTGCATTTTTTTGTTTTTTAAAAGTAGTACAAAAAATTTTCATTTTGGCCCACAAATATTTAATTTTTGGTTAGGTAATACATTATTGGGTATCATAAAGGTTATGAATAAAAAGAACAACTTGTCCCTCAAAAAATAAGCCTCCTTACGGCTCTGTCGGTGGAAAAGTAAAAGTTTTACAACAATAGTAGTTGACTGGAGGAAGTTCTAAAAACCAGACAAAAGAAGACAGGTGTGGACAGGTGCTAATAGTAGCCAGCAGACAGTGGGCAGTCATAGACTGATGGTAGTTGTAGTAGCCAGCAAAAAGCAGGCAGTGGTGGACTAGTGCTAGTAGTTGACAATGGAAAGCAGTGGTGGACCAAGTGATACTTCTAGCCAGGCCTTGTGGTGATGCTTAATGTGCATACGTAGATCAGTGATTCCTAAACTTGATCCTGGTGATTATACTAGGGCTGTGTTTTATTGTTGTCTTTTAAGTGGTTATCACCATATTGGTCATTTTCTGGATAATCAATAAAGTTCTACAAAGGTTTTGTGTTTTTTTTTTTTTTTTTTTGTGCAATCTATGGCAAAAGCTGTCAATCTACTAAGGTAAACTTGGTATACAATATGCCAAAATATTGGCAACAAATAATAGTTGACATTTTAAAATGATCTCAGAGAGGTGCATTTAGTCAATGAGTTGTGCTTTCAGACCAAAATAAAAGGTTGGATGAAAAATGGCTTGGCACAAAACAAATAAACAAAAAAAAAGTTGTACATAATTTTATTTATTTCTGTGCCTTTACAGCTGGTAAAAGGAGTTATCCAGGAATAGAAAAACTGTGCTAATTTCTTTCAAAAACAGCTCTACATCTGTTTCCAGGTTGGGGGTGGTATTACAACTTGGCTCCATTCACTTCAATAGAACTGAGCTGCAGAACCACACTCAACCAGGAAACAGATGCCGAGCAGTTTTTAAAAGAAATTAGTAGGGATTAGTGTTGCTCGAGAATATTCGCAATGCGAATTTTATTCGCGAATATCGCATATTCGCGAATATTCGCGAATATAGCACTAAATATTCGTAATTACGAATATTCGTTTTTTATTTTATTTATTATTTTTTTTTTACAGTACACATCACAGTGATCATCCCTTTCTGCTTCCAGCTTGTGTGGTGTAAAGAAGGCTCTAATACTACTGTGTGAGACCGGTGTGCGAATTTCGCATATGCGAAAATTTGCATATGCAAATTTTCACTTATGTTAATTTCTGTATATGCTAATTTTCGCATATGTAAATTTTCGCATATGCGAAAATAAATCGAGAATATTACGAATATGCGAATATTCACGAATATATGACGAATATTCGTCCATATATTCGCGAATATTCGCGACTTCGAATATGGCCTATGCCGCTCAACACTAGTAGGGATGAGCGAGAAAGGGACAGACAGGGCTGTGTGTTGCACAGAAAATCATTTTTCCAGCAGAGATTCACCTCCCAGTCACATCAGCGTTCTGTTGCACAGAGAGAGGGACAGCGAGCAGTGTGTGTTGCATAGAAAAGCATTTTTACAGAAGCGATTCACCTCTCAGTCACATCAGTGTTCTATTACAGAGAGGAACAGAGAGCTGTGTGTGTTGCACAGAAAAGCTTTTTTACAGCAGTGATTCACCTAAAGCCCAAATCCAGCCTAGATGCACTGATAGGGAAGGGAGTGAGATTGAGAGAGTGCAACTCTGGGTGTAGTGCACAGCGACTGCATGCTGGAGCACTGGTGTGTACTGCTGGTGTTGTACACAAATACTGTTTTAAGCGTACTGGAGCGCATTGTCCTCCCCTACATAAGTTTATACCACATACGTACATCTAAGTGGTGTACTATTTTGTTCCTGTTAAAGTCTTAAGGGCCTAGATATTGTGAAAGGCCAGCCAAAAGCACTCACCTGCTGGTATTGTAGACAAATACTGTTTTAAGCGTAGTGGAGCTCATTGTCCTCCCCTCATAAGTGCATACCACATACGTACATGTAAGTGGTGTACTATTTTTTTCCTGTTAAAGTCTTAAGGGCCTAGATACTGTGAAAGGCCAGCCAAAAGTACACACCTGCTGTTGTTGGAGACAAATACTATTTTAAGCGTAGTGGAGTGCAGTGACCTCCCCTCATAAGTGCATGCTACATACGTACATCTCAGTGGTGTACAATTTTGTTCCTGTTAAAGTCTTAAGGGCCTAGATACTGTAAAAGGCCAGCCAAAAGTACACACCTACTGGTGTTATAGACAAATACTTTTTAAGCGTAGTGGAGCGCATGGTCCTCCTCTCAAATACGTACAAAGTATGTCAGGCAGAGAAGTGCCAGGACATGCACAGAGGAGGGGCAAAGACCTAAATTCATCAGATAGAGGTCGCAGCAGACTAGGAGCGAGTGGCAGCAGGAGTCACAGCAAGAGGCCGGAGTTCCCAGTATCAGCTAGCGGTTGTGTCTCGACCAGCAACCCATCTGCCGTCATCAATTGGTTAACATGGTCATTCACTTCATCACAAGTGACATCTGACACACCCAGTCGGTGGGTTCCTTAGACACAACCCTCAGTTAGCATGGCCCGGGAGCAATCCCTGTCCTCCCATTGCCTCTGTCCTATGCTGTTCCCTCCCCCATAGAAGTATCTTATGCTGTGGGTTCAGCTCCACTATTTAGTGAGGACGATCTACCAGGGGACAGTCAGCAGCTACTGCCTCCAAGAAGTGGAGGAGACATCCACCGCTTCCTACGCTAGGTGTGCAGGAAACGATGAGGAGAGTGGAGTGGGAGGAGGTGTTGTGAGCGTTCAGGCTCCTGAAGCACACACTGTTGAGGAACCTGAGGAGGACATCACTGATGTGCAGACACAACTCAATGATGAAGCCAATAGCATTTGGTAGCCGAGTGCAGAAGGGGCTTCATCATCATCAAGAGAAGAGAGTTGCAGGTTGCTCATGAGGCAGCAGCTGAGCCAGCAAGGTGGTAGCATGGTTGGCAGTCAGCATGGTGGCAGAAGTAGAAAGTCTGGAGCCAAACGTGCCTGGGGTAGACCACCTGCTTTATGGCAGCCTACCTCCCAGGGAGCTATTGGAACAGGGGTTCCTGGAGTCGGTGGCAGTAGCAGTCAATCAGTGCGGACTGTTGGTGGGAAAATCAGCGACTTGGCGGTTTTTCAGTTTTTCATAAAGCATCCGGGAGATGTTAACCTGGCCACATGCAAAATGTGTCGGCAGAACTTGAAGCATGGCCAGGGTCCTAATATAGGCACCATGGCCCTACATCAACATCAGCGTCATCATAAAGCTGCCTGGGAGAAGCGTTTCTCTGATGTGGTGGTCCAGCCTGCTGCATCACCCAGTGGCATGCCGCTCCCTGTTTCAGCCAGCCAAGGCTCCACCACCTCAGCCCAAGGGAGCTGTGTGTCATACCCATCTTCTGTCACTCCAGATGCTCCGGCTCCTCCTACTTCGAGTTAGTCATTTCACCAGCAATACATCGGCGAAGCCATGTCCAAGAGACAACAGTATGCGCCCACTCATCCAATGGCGCAGAAGCTGAATGTGCCCCTTTCCAAGTTGCTGGTGCTGCAGTCCCTCTCTTTTCAAGTGGTGGACTCGGCACCTTTCAGAGAACTGATGTCTTGTGCAGAGCCAAGCTGGAGAGTCCCAAGACGTCATTTCTTTGCGAAAAAGGCAGTACCAACCTTGCACAAATTTATGGAACAGAAGATGGGCAAGTCCTTGAGCCTGTTGGAGTGTACCAAAGTGCACGGCAGAGCTGACGTGTGGAGCTCTAACTATGGTCAGGGATAATGTATGTCCCTTATAGCCCATTTGGTGAATGTCTTTCCTGCAGAGCCACAACAGCAACTTGGACAGGTCATGCCGCTTCCGCCTGCATGCTCTCAGGCCATTGGTCATGTGACAGTTAGCCACTCCACCTCCTCATTCTCCACCGTGTCCTCAGATTCCACTGCATGGAAAAGTCTCAGTGCCCTTCCAGCATACCATGTGTGCAGGGCACAGCGGTGTCACGCTGTTCTTCACATGGTTTGCCTTGGCGAATGGAGTAACACAGGGGAGAAACTGCTAAATGTAATATTTGTGCTTCGACAAGGAAGCCGGAGAAATGCGCCCTGCATGACATACATGTTCAATTTGGTTGTCAAGTGGTTCCTGAAGTGTTCCCCCCATCTAAAAGACATCCTAACAATGAGAAGGAAACTTTGCATGCACTTCAGCCACCTTCCACTGCCATGGCTGCTGGGGAGGGCTGGGGTGGCAGGAGCAGTATCAGCTCCATCAGAAGGAGCCTGAGTCTACAGTCGCTGATGAGTAGCTTTCTTCACCCGCATTGTGAAGCAACTCATCAGCAGCAGGTAGACCTGGTGCAGGGCCTGAACCAGCAAGTGGTGGCATACCTTGACATGACCATGCCAACACACCTTGAAGATCAGCTGGACTTCTGGGCAGCCAAACTTGATTTGTGGCCGCAACTAGTAGAGTTTACCCTGGAAAAGCTGTCCTGCCCGGCCAGTAGTGTGCCATCAGAGCTGGGGCCATAGTAACCCCAAGGAGAGACTGATCTTTGTGAAGGTTAATCAGGCATGGATCAGCCAGGATTTCAACCCACCAATGCCTGATGCATCAGAGTAGATTGACCATGGTACCACACCAACACTTAACAATTATGGATAGTACTAAATATATTTAAGGTGCTGCTCCTCAGTTGCAGACATTCCTCAGCATCAGACCACAAGTAAGTTTTGAGGATATGCATTAGCTAAAACTTTTCTTAGGATAAAATCAGGGTTCAGGTCCTGCAGGAACTCATGGGAACTGAGTTCCTGCACTTTTTCCATGGCAGGAACACCATTCCCATTAGCAGGAGTCCTGCAGGACCAGCCTTTGAGTGAAAATCTTAGGTGAGTTCCCACACTTTTTTTCCCAGGACTTGACCACTGGATAAAATATACGTACCCCAAATTTTTTTTTACTAAACAAAAGGAAAGGTGTGCAAAAAGCGCAATGTGCCACCTATACCACCAAGTATTGATGTGATGCAAAGACCTCTAAAAGGTGGAAGGGAACAAGGTATGGTCCATCTCTACTGGGATTATCTCTACAACAAGTGGGTGAGAGGTAGGCCATTTTGGATTTGGTATTCACAAATGGGGATTTGGTGTATGATGTTATTGTAGACGAAAGCTTGGGATCTAGTGATCACTAGTCAGTGTGGTTTGATACATGAACAGTGAAGGAGTCACACCACACAAAAACTAAAGTTTTAGATTATAGAAAAACAAACTTTTCAAAAATGAGATTAGTCATAAATGAGTCCCTATCAGACTGGGACAGATTACATGGAGTCCAGGAGAAATTGGAATGACTTAAAAGACACACTATTGAAGGCAACAAAAAATTGCATTAGACTTGTCATTAAAAGCAGAAAAAGGAAGAGACCATTGTGGTACTCAGCAGAAGTGGCCAAAATAATAAAAAACTAAAATCTAGCATTTAGTAATGATAAAACAACCCAGAGCAATGAAGATAGGGAAATCTACAAGACCAGGCAGAAAGAAGCCAAGCAAGTTATAAGAACTTCTAAAGCACAGGCAGAAGAAAAACTAGCTCAGACTGTGAAAAAAGGGGATAAGACATTCTTCAGATATATAAATGAAAAAGGAAATCAAAACAAGGAATAACTAAATTAAAAACAAAGAGAGGAAAGTATGTAGAAGAGAATAAAGGGCTAACTGACTGCTTTAATGAATACTTCTGTTCATTTTTTACAGAAGAAAAAGAAGGAAAAGGACATCAATTAGGGAGGAAGACTAATGAATCATTTGATGCATGTGTCTTTACAGAGGAAGAGGTTCTACATTTGCTCTCTAAAGTGAAGACAAATAAGTCACAGGGGCCTGATGGGATACACCCAAAATTATTAAAAGAACTTAGTGGTGAGCTAGCAAAACCGTTAACAGATTTATTTAACCAATCCCTTGTAACAGGAGTCATCCTGGAAGATTGGAAATTATCAAATGTCGTGCCCATTCACAAGAAAGGTAGTAGGGAGGAATCAAGCAACTATAGGCCAGTAAGTTTGGGAAACCTACTAAAGGATAGGATTGTGGAACAGCTAAAATCCCATGGATTGCAAGATGAAAAACAACATGGGTTTACTTCAGGGAGATCATGTCAAACAAATCTTATAGATTTTTTTGACTGAGTGACTAAAATAATAGATGGTGGAGGGGCAGTAGACATTGCATATCTAAATTTGTCATCTGATTGTGCATATCTGATTGTGATTCCTTTTGTTTCATAAAAAAAAAAATGGGTCCATATATTTTATCCTTAGCATTTTATTAATATCTTAAGAATGCAAGCCCTCATATGGGGTTTAAAAGGTGAGGAGGAAAAAACAAAGTGCAAAAACGGAAAAACACTGAGTCCTTAAGGGGTTAAGGGGTTAATAAATTATCGATAAACTTGATATACTTTTTATTGTGGTTTAGGGCCCTTTTTTGTAGATTTAACATAATTTTGATGTAGATTAAATATCAAAATGATAAGTGATGTACCCTAGATTTCAGGGCTAGCTCAGCTTTGCTAAAGGGGTGGTCCCACAATCAACATATTTCACCTATTTATGAGATAGATGATTGCATGGGATACTGTTGAGAATGTAGGATTGTCTGTGTTTATCAATCCCTTAGTCTTTAAATGAAGCGACAGCACGCTTGCCCAACTGGCCGTCCTTTGAACAGCATATTTCCAGTGTCAGACAATCACTTATCACCTATCCTACAATTAGGCAAATTGAAAAAATACAAAGAGCAACTAAAATGATAAGGAGCCTGGAGGAGTTAGTTATGATCAAGTCAATTTATTTAATCTTGAGAGGAGTTGTTTAAAAATGGATATTATTAACTTGCATAAGTACATAAATGCCTAGTACTAAGAAAAACAGTGAAACACTTTTCTACGTAAAATCTCTTCTGAAGGGGACACTCAATCCATTTGGAGAAAAGAAAGGTCACTCTCCAGCAGAAAAAAGCGTTCTTCACCATAAGAGCTGTGAGTCTGTGGAATAGATCGCCTCCAAAGCTATAACAGTTCATGGCAAATAAAGACACCAAGATTATTTGTAGAACAAAGTAACACAGAAGCTTATGTTATTGTACAGAATATTATTTTAATCCAGTATGATTGGCAGTCACTGTAGGTTATGAGGTAAAAGGTTTCCTTTTGGCAAGATGGGCTAAACATCATGTTTTTTTTGTTTTGTTTGTTTTATCTGTATAGTTTACAGGGAAACGGTAATGCCCCATGGGTGTGGACACACTGTGCCACAAGTGGCAGCTTGCCAAGCAGGCAGAAGGGGCAAACTGACACTAAGATAGTGTCAGAAGCAGCAAAACTGAACAAGTGTTTATTAGCAGAGCAGGTACCATGAAAACAGCAAGCCAAGATGGCTGCAGGTAGAGCTGAGCGAATTTTAGAAAAATTTGATTCGGCCCATTTGCTGAATTTTCCCCCAAAAAAATTTCGGCCCGAATTTATTAACGGAGAATCAATATTAAAAACGGTTATTTCTGGCCTACGGAGAGCCTCAATAGGGGTGTAGAGCACTTTGCCTTGTCATAACATGCAAGTGTGCTGTGTGAAATAATAGTGTTATTCAGTATGACATGCAGATTACAGGCATCGCTATTAGAATCATTGCCGCAGAGCATCTGGATGTGGCAGCAGGATCGGGAGACCATATAGCATCACAATTGAAGAGATTAAAGAGATATTTTTATGTAATTTTTATTTATTTTGAATGTATTTTCATTTTTAAAAATCCTTTTTTGAGGATTCATTCTGGTGAGAATCGAGCTGGCAGTCCTCCGCGAGGCCAGCTAGCGTCCGTCCCAGCCCCTGCCTCTCAGCACACCCCCATGCTCTGAATGTCCACTCAAAAAAGAGAGGGGCTGCAGTACCAGCAACTTGGAAAGGAGCACATTCAGCTTCTGTACCGTTGGACAAGTTGGGGCATAAAGCTATAAGTGGCTGCAGTGAAAAAGCTCGTACTTGTATCTTAAAATTGAGCTGTTGGTCCTCCGCCAGGCGAGATACCACCTGTTCAAGCCCCAGCCTCTCAGCCCTGTTTGTATAGTCGGTTCAACATATGGAGGCTGGAATTCCAATGGGTGAAAACATCAAAAATCAGACTATGTTGGGGGATGCCGTTCTGACGCTGCAGCTCAAGGAGGGTGTGCTTTGTGGTGTACGAGTGGCTGAAGTGCATGCAAAGTTTTCTTCCCATTGTTAGGATGTCTTACAGATGGGGGTTACACTTCAGGAATCGCTTGACGACCAGATTGAACACATATGCCATGTAAGGCGCATTGCTCCGGCTTCCTTGTTGCAGCACAGACAAGATGTTCTTCCCGTTGTCGATCACCATGGTTCCCATTTCCAGTTTTCGTGGAGTAAGCCATGATTAAATTTCTTGATGAATGACTTTTAGCAGTTCCTCTCCTGTGTGACTCCGTTCTCCAAGGCAAATCATGTGAAGAACAGCGTGACACTGCCGTAAAATTTAAATTGAAGATTTTAAATAGATTAACATAAACATTTTATGTAATGTGCCAGCAGCATGAGGAGACCACATGGCGGCACAATTACACAGCCTGGAGGTGGCACCAGCATGAGGAGAACAAAATGTGACAGAATGACCAAGCCTGGAGGTGGCAGCAGCAAGAGGGTACCTTATGGTGACAGAATGACACAGCCTGGAGGTGGCAGCAGCCTGACGAGACCAAAGGGCCTCACAATTGAAAAGATTAAAGATGTTTTTTAAAATTTCATGAGGTCATGTTAACATCCTCCGGGTACTTGATGAAAAACTGCTACACCACAGAGTAGCTGATTCTCCCCCCCCCCCCCCAACAGTCCGCACTGAATGACTGCTACTGCAGCTGACTCCAGGGACCCCTGTTCCTCAACCTCCCGGGCAGGTAGGCTGCTGCAAAGCAGGTGGTCTACCCCGGGCACGTTTGGCTCCAGACTTCCCACTGCTGCCACCATGCTGACTCCCAACCATGCTACCACCTTGATGGCTCAATTGCTGCCTCACGGGCAACCTGCCACCCTGATGATGATGAAGCCTCTTCTGCACCCAGCTCCCAAGTGTGATCGGCTTCATCATCGAGTTGTGTCTGCACGTCACTGATGTCCTCCTCAGGTTCCTCAACAGTGTGTGATTCAGGAGCCTGAATGCTCCCAATACCACCTACCACGCCACTCTCCTATTCACTACTTGACCGTCTAGCGAAGGAAGTGGGGGATGTCTCCTTCACTTCTTGGCTGGGCAGTAGCTGCTGACTGTCCTCTAGTAGATCGTACTGACTAAAAAGTGGAGCTGAACCCA
Organism: Hyla sarda; assembly: GCF_029499605.1. Taxonomy (NCBI): domain Eukaryota; kingdom Metazoa; phylum Chordata; class Amphibia; order Anura; family Hylidae; genus Hyla; species Hyla sarda. The sequence continues at coordinate 351,288,462 of NC_079190.1, forward strand.
CAGCATAGGATACTTCTATGGGAAAGGGAACAGCATAGGACAGATGCAATTGGAGGACAGGGACTGCTCACGGGCCATGCCAACTTATGTTTGTGTCTAAAGAACCCCCCGCCTGTTGACTGAGGGTGTCAGATGTCACTTGTGATGAAGTGGATGACTGAGTTAACCAGTCAATGACAGCAGATGGGTTGCTGGTCGAGACACGACCGCTAGCTGATACCAGGAGTTCAGACCCCTTGCGCCCCTCCTGCTGCCAGTCACCCCTAGTCTGTGTGACCTCAGCCTGTGCCTGATGAATTTAGGCCTCTATCACTCCTCTGAGCACATCCTGGCACTTCTCTGCCCAACATACTTAGTGCATATATGAGGGGAGTACAATACGCTCCACTATGCTTAAAACAGTATTTGTCTAGAACAGCAGCAGGCGTGCACTTTTGGCTGGCCTTTCACAGTAACAAGGCCCCTAGGACTATAACAGGAACAAAATGGTACACCATGAAGACGTACGTATATGGTATGCACTTATGATGGGAGTACAATATGTTCCACTACGCTTAAAACAGTATTTGTCTAGAACAGCAGCAGGTGTGTGCTTTTGGCTGGCCTTTCACAGTAACTATGTCCTTAGAACTATAACAGGAACAAAATGGTACACCACAAAGACCTATGTACGTGGTGTGCACTTATGAGGGAAGTACAATACGCTCCACTACACGTAAAATGGTATTTGCCTAGAACAGCAGCAGGTGTGTACTTTTGGCTTGCCTTTCCCAGTAACTCTGTCCTTAGAACTATAACAGGAACAAAATGGTACACCACGTCGACGTATGTACGTGGTATGCACTTATGAGGGAAGTACAATACGCTCTACTACGCGTAAAATGGTATTTGTCTAGAACAGCAGCAGGTGTGTACTTTTGGCTGGCCTTTAACAGTAACTAGGCCATTAGTACTATAACAGGAACAAAATGGTGCACCACGTAGATGTACATGCGTGGTATGCACTTATGAGGGGAGTGCAATCCGCTCCACTATGCTTAAAACAGTATTTGTCTAGAATAGCAGAAGGTGTGTACTTTTGGCTGGCCTTTCACAGTAACTAGGCCCTTAAGACTTTAACAGCAACAAAATGGTACATCATCTATGTACGCACATTAATAGAGGACAATATGCTCTGCTACGCAACTTGTATTAGGCACTAATAGCAGGTGATTTTTGCTTTTAGTGCTCTGCTCAGCCTAACTGGCTGGCTATGATTAGCTTTTCAGTTGTTGTGCACACCAGGGCTGTAGCACACAGTCGCTGTGTAGTACACCCAAAATTGTACTTTCGGTCAATCTCTCTCCCTTCCCTATCAGTGCTTCTAGGCTGGAGTTGGACTTGAGGTGAATTGATGTGTAGTACACCCAAAATTGTACTTTCTCTCTCGATCTCTCTCCCTTCCCTATCAGTGCTTCAAGGCTGGTTTTGGGCTTTAGGTGAATCGCTGCTGTAATACACCCAAAATTGCACTTTCTCTTTAAATCTCTCTCCCTTCCCTATCAGTGCTTCTAGGCTGGATTTGAGCTTGAGGTGAATCGCTGCTGTAAAAATGCTTTTCTACTGCTTTCTGTCCCTCTCTCTCTGCAATAGAATGCTGAAGTGACTGGCCGCAAGATGGCTGCCAATTATATAGGGCTGTGGCATCACAGCGGTGGCTGGCTGCTGATGGGCTGCATGCTGCATGTGATTCAGGGTCATCCCGCCTACCCGCCTTGCCGCCTTCCCTGAGTTCCTTGCCACATGCTTACATGAGGATCCACCATTTTAGATGCCCAGGAGCCTGGAACGCACTAAATGGAGTTTAATGAAGTGATTTGTGCGATCGAATCGTGGTGATATTCAGATTCATTGAAAAGCAAATTTTTCATGAAATTCGTAATGAATTCGGATTCGTCAGATTCGATTCGCTCATCCCTAGCTAAAGGTGCTGGCTGATTGGAATAAGCCGCAAGCAGACAGGAATTGTGGTAGACAGTCCAAGTTCATTAACAGGAGAGACAGGTCAGGTTCCAGGGGAGGAGACAGAGGCAAAGTCCAGTAGATAGGCAGGATCAGGAACACAGGATCAGCAGACAGACAGAGACCTTTGCAGTACTGAGTACACAACCTTGCTGAGGCCTGAAACAGCAGAAGTTGCAGACTTATATATGCAGTTCCTAGCTGGGATTGGAGGAGGAAATATTAGGGAGAGCATGCTGGCTCTATAAAACTCAGCCAGTGCTCATGCTTGGCCTCTAGTGCTCTGCACGAGCACTGGAGCACTAGTGGAGAGAAAACTGCAGCAAAAGACACAGCAGACAGACCAGGAAATAGAGCATACACATGGCACAGAGAATGTCACCCATCGCTGGTAAGTACCAGGACACATGATAAGTCAATGAATTAATTAGGATTAAATCAATTGCTATTTTGCAGCAAATCCTTTCAAAACAAATTTTAGGAGGTTCACTCATCTCTACTTTTGAGTATATAATTTATACCCATAACGTAAGAAATATATATCATATAAGTTCAATAAACTAATATCAACTTGTATAACTATCCTATTGAATCCTAATGTTGTCTTTTGTCACGTTCTGTCATCCACCATATACTGTAATTATGGGGCATTAATTTCTTTCATGTAGCCTCCTAGATAGCTGTACTATTGGTTATGTTAGTAAAACAAACATGTCTATTATTTCTGACACAAATACCATACAATATGAAAGACAGAATATATTTCAATAAATGTAAGTGTTTCCATAATGTTTCTACTAGCAATGTAGCTGTAAAGAATGGTAATTGCAGGACAATCTATATTGTTAGGCTGTTACAATGGATGGATGCCGTGAAAATGATCAGCCGAGACAAAATTGTATAAGATATATTGTGCAATAGCAGTGACCCCCAAAATATAACAAAACATAATAGCTGTTGGGTGAAAAGATTCAGAAAAAAAGAAATATATTGCACACAAGAAATAGAATAAAACCATTGTACTGACTAATCTCTATACAATCAATAGGTCGATGTCACTGTAGAATTGCACTAATGTCTCAGAACAATGTGAGCCTACATAATGTCTTATTCATGAACTAATAAAAATCTTTACTTACTTGACAGCCTCAGTAGTTTTCTATTCATGTCACTGTTGGTAGGGAACCGATATGTTATAGTCATCAGTATATTGAAATAATACAATTTTGCCTTTATTTTATTTAACCCTTTAGGCTATGTTCATACGGTGGATTGGTGCTTATTCTTTATCTACTGTATGTACTGCACTTGGTTCTGGTACCGTAGGTTTGATGCTAATAGCTTGATACTTTAAACTTTTGTTGCTGGTCAGATGCAGCAAAAGGCTAAGTGAATTGGTGTGATGTGCTGCGTAGTAGGGATAAGTATGTGTAGTTATTGTCAGCAAGTGAAATAAGGAAAAAAACACACCACCATTTATCTCACTAAATATAGTTCCAAAGGAGGTACTGACATGGAATTTTCACCAGATGTTGGTAACAATCCAAGTAATCCATATATACATAGAAACCAAAACAAGTAAGAATAGACATTAAGTTGTGTGTAATAATGTGAAATGACATAGAGAAAAAGTATTGAACACATTAGAAAAGGGAGGGAATGTGAAAAGGTATGGAAAGCCAAGACAACAGCTGGAATCTATCAGTAATTAAAAAGCAAGCAAGCTCCTTGTCATTGCAAGTTAATATCAGCTGGTTCAGTCCCAACCGATGGCGTACAAAAAGGGTCTTATTGCCAAGGTGTCACACAGGACATAACATAACGTTGGTTATACGTGCATTTCTAAGCTTCTTCATGTTCCAGTTAGCAGTGTTGGGACCATAATACGGAAGTGGAAAGACCATGATTTCACCATAAATTTGCCTCCTCACAAAATTTAAAAAGATAAAACAGAAGAGTTGTCCAAAATCAAAGGACCACTTGTGGGGTGCTAAACGAAGACCTGGAATCAGCAGATACTATTGTCTAAAAACAGTATTTAGTGAGATAAATGGTGATGTGTACATTACGTATTTCACTGGTATTATGTATTATAATGTGGTAATTCTGTTTAAAATTCTATCTTAACCCCGTAACGACGCAGGACGTATATTTAAGTCCTGTGCCGGCTCCCGCGATATGAAGCGGGATCGCGCCACAATCCCGCATCATATCGCGTCACTCCCGGCGCTCATCAACGGCCGGGACCCGCGGCTAATACCACACATCGCTGATCGCGGCGATGTGCGGTATTAACCCTTTAGAAGCGGCGGTCAAAGCTGACCGCCGCTTCTAAAGTGAAAGTGAAAGTGACCCGGCTGCTCAGTCGGGCTGTTCGGGACCGCCGCGGTGAAATCGCGGCGTCCCGAACAGCTGACCGGACACCGGGAGGGCCCTTACCTGCCTCATCGGTGTCCGATCGGCGAATGACTGCTCCGTGCCTGAGATCCAGGCAGGAGCAATCAAGCGCCGAAAACACTGATCACAGGCGTGTTAATACACGCCTGTGATCTGTGTAAAAGATCAGTGTGTGCAGTGTTATAGGTCCCTATGGAACCTATAACACTGCAAAAAAAAAGTTTAAAAAAGTGTTAATAAAGGTCATTTAAACCCTTCCCTAATAAAAGTTTGAATCACCCCCTTTTCCCATAAAAAAAATAAAACAGTGTAAAAAGAAAAAAATAAACATATGTGGTATCGCCGCGTGCGTAAATGTCCAAACTATAAAAATATATCATTAATTAAACCGCACGGTCAATGGTGTACGTGCAAAAAAATTCCAAAGTAAAAAAAAGCGCATTTTTGGTCACTTTTTATACCATTAAAAAATGAATAAAAAGTGATCAAAAAGTCCGATCATAACAAAAATCATACCGATAAAAACTTCAGATCATGGCACAAAAATCAATCCTCATACTGCCCTGTACATGGAAAAATAAAAAAGTTATAGGGGTCAGAATAGGACATTTTTAAACGTATACATTTTCCTGCATGTAGTTATGATTTTTTCCAGAAGTGCGACAAAATCAAACCTATATAAGTAGGGTATCATTTTAACCGTATGGACCTACAGAATAATCATAAGGTGTAATTTTTACCGAAATATGCACTGCGTAGAAACGGAAGCCCCCAAAAGTTACAAAATGGCGTTTTTTCTTCTATTTTGTCGCACGATTATTTTTTTTTCCGTTTCGCCGTGCATTTTTGGGTAAAATGACTAATGTCACTGCAAAGCAGAATTGGCGACGCAAAAAATAAGCCATGATATGGATTTTTAGGTGGAAAATTGAAAGGGTTATGATTTTTAAAAGGTAAGGAGGAAAAAACGAAAGTGCAAAAACTGAAAAACCCCGAGTCCTTAAGGGGTTAAAAGGCGCTGGGGTGGGGTTGGGGGGGGGGTTGGTTGATTTGTGGAAGGGTTACACAAAAGTATAAACAATTCATAGACATTTTTAATTATATTTATTTACATTCCACAGAAGAAGGAATCATTTTAGCAGCAGAATACAAGCAAGTATCGGTATATTATTGAACAAATCATACAAGCATGTATAGTATTAAATGAATAAGGAAGCTGTTGTTAAAAAAAAAAAAAAAAAAACAACAACAACAAAAAAAAAACACTAATTTTCATGGAGATTTCTGAGGAAGAAAAAAAACACTTTTTTTTATTTATTTTTTTATTCTCTACCTTCCATTTAACTGTATGTTCATGTCCCTATGTTATTGATATATTGGTATGGATGTTATTGGTATGGATATAATCTGGTTGTCTTACTTTGATACAACTTCATTTTTCTTACATTCCCATCTGTGCCTTTTGAACTACTCTGTCACTAATATTACTTTCTTGCACCATGAATCCGTCTGCCTGCCAGCATTCAATCATACACAATCTGCTGCTTTCTCTTCTGAACTTCCTCTTTTATAAAGAGACATGGTCTGTCACATCTTATCAGGATATCAATACATTCTGAGAAACCAAATGAACTGACAAAGACCATGACATTGATCAAATCTTAGCCAATACAATATTTGTCTAAGTGTTAAAAAGACTAGCCTTAAAGAGGTTTTCCCACTAAGCAAAGTTGGTAGGAAATTTGGTAAAAAGCAAATGTGTAACATATATGTGTATATATATATATATATATATATATATATATATATATATATATATATAAATATGATTTTTTTTTTTTTTTAGGTAAAATAACCTATATCACTGTACTGTTTCTCTCTGGATCTGATAATTTCTTGGTTTCCTGTATGAACTTTAACCCTGCTGTTGCCAGGCAACAGAGCACACACACTTTCCCACAGTCCCGCTTACTTGCATACACAATGTATACATGGAGACTTACAATAAATAGGCAGTTAAACTGGCATGACAATGCACAGATTTATGTTTTATTCATTTTTATGATAAAACAAAAATTATTTTCCATATTTGGTATCACTGGAATTGTGCTGACCCCTAGAATATATTTAGCATGTCATTTATACCATATGATAATCTCTGAAAAAAATATTGCCCTACAAAAAATGCACTATTCCATTTATTTTTCAATGTTGTCCTACAAATAATTTTTTTCTAGCTTCGTAATACATTTTATATGATAAAATAAAGGGAACCAGTAAAAAGTCAAACTTGCCACACAAAAATATTCCCAATACAAACCTGTCATTGGAAAAATAAAAAGTTATGGGTCTTAGAAGGTGAGGAGAAAGAAAACCTATTCCAAAAATCTAAATTTGGTCAAATTTGGGCAGTCAGGAAGGGGTTAAAAATTGCTTAAAGGGATACTCCAAAGGATAGGGGATAATATGTCAGTTTGCGGGGTCCCGTCGCTGGGGACCCCCAGGATCTCAGCTGCAGCACCCCGCTGTCATTATTGCACAGAGCAAACTCATTATTGCACAGAGCAAACTGCACAGAGAAAACTCACTCTGTGCGTAATGATGGACAATACAGGGGCCGGAGCATCGTGATGTCACGGCTCCACCCCCATTGTGATGTCACGACCTGCCCCCTCAATACAAGTCTATGGGAGGGGACATGACCACCACCCTGCCTCCTCCCATAGACTTGTATTGAGGGGGCGGGCCGCGACGTCATGAAGGGGCTGATCCATGACATCATGATACTCTGGCCCCTGTATTGCCCATCATTACGCACAGACTGAGTTTTCTCTGTGCAGTAATGACAGCCGGGTGCTGCAGCTAAGATCCCGGGGGTCCCCAGCGGCGGGACCCCCTCAATCTGACATCTTATCCCCTATCCTTTGGATAGAGGATAATATGTCCTGGGGCGGAGTACCCCTTTAACTTTTGTATACCACTTTACAATTTAATTCAGATATAGGGGGAGATTTATCAAAACCTGTGTAGAGGCAAAGTTGCTGAGTTGCTACTTGCAACAAATCAGATTGTTTCTTTCATTTTTTAAAAAGCCTCTAGAAAATGAAAGAAGCCATCTGATTTGACAGGTTTTGAGAAATCTCTCCCACAGACTATATGCAAGGTTGAATAAAACATTACATCTTGTGTTTCATTAAAGAGTAAATTCCCAATTCCGTTGATTACTTTCTGACACATAAAACAAAATGCCTAAAATCTTGAAATTTTGCATGCCAGCATTTATTTTGGCTTCAATTTCCCATCTGTCCAGAATTGATGCAGAATTTCCAGATGCTTTCTGCATGATTCCGCAGCACAGTGAATAAGGTGGCCTTTTTAACAGCTGAGTTTGAATTCCTCATGCATTTCACATTAATTTCCCACAATTTACGCACCAATTGTGTCAAAATGTTATCCCCATTGATTTCAATAGGATTCCGCAGTCGAAGACTGGATAAATATTTGACCAGAGAAATTCTGTTGTGTGAATGACTATTAACCCATTAAAGTTAAATAGCAATAAATTTAGGTGGAATTTCGTGTGAAATTTCTGCAGTGTGAAAGTGGCCTAAGAGGGCATCCTGTTCTGCACTGCATACTAGGCAAGTTTCTGTACATCAGATTAGAATATAGTGACACACATTCTGAACAGACTCTGATCTAACTGAGAATGTTGAGAGGTTTTAGTATAAAAGCCTCAAAAATTGTGATGGCTCCTGTGGACAAGATAGGCCTTCAATATAGATGCTCAGTTTAAAGAGAACCTGTCCCAATATAGACACAGTATAATCTTCAGGTAGAGTTTAAATAGAGTAGATTAAAAGGACCCAGGCATTTTTTGCACATCTGACCACTGTCACTTTAAGCATAAATAACTCTGGGAGGCTTTTACCTTTCATTCTGATTTCGAGATTGTTTTTTTTTTTTTTGTGACATATTCTACATTATGATAGTGGTAAATATTTGTCGATACTTGCATCATTCATAGAAAATTTTGACATTTTTTACTTTAAATGATATATTGATTAACATATACAATATGTCTACTTTATGTTGGCATCATAAAGTTGGCATGTCTTTACTTTTGGAAGACATTAGAGGGCTTCAAAGTTCAGCAGCAATTTTCCAATTTTTCACAACATTTTAAAAATCGAAATTTTTGCAGGGACCAGTTCAAATTTGAAGTGGATTTGAAAGGCCTTCATATTAGAAATACCCCATAAATGACTCCATTATAAAAACTGCACCCCTCAAAGTATTGAAAGTGACATTCACAAAGTTTGTTAACCCTTTAGGAGTTTCACAGGAATAGCAGCAAAGTAAAGGAGAAAATTCTAAATCTTAATTTTTTTACACTCGCATGTTCTTGTGTTGATGACTTTTCTTTGGAAGTGTAAATAATTTTTTTTTCACTAAAATGCTGGTTTTCCCCCAAATTTTACATTTTTATAAGGCGTAATAGGAGAAAGTTCCCCCCCAAAATTTGTAATCCCATCTCTTCTGAGTATGGAAATACCCCATGTGTGGATGTCAAGTGCTCTGCTGGCGCACTACAATGCTCAGAAGAGAAGGAGTCCCATTTGGCTTTTGGAAAGCAAATTTTGCTGAAATTGTTTTTGGGGGCCATTTCACATTTAGGAAGCCCCTATGGTGCCAGAACAGCAAAAAAAAAAAAAAAAACACATGGTATACTATTTTGGAAGCTACACCCCTCAAGGAACGTAACAAGGGGTACAGTGAGCCTTAACACCCCACAAGTGTTTGACGACTTTTCGTTAAAGTTGAAAATATAAACGATTGTTTTTTTCACTAAAATGCTTTATTTTCCCCCAAATTTTACATTTTTACAAGGGGTAATAGGAGAAAATGCCCAAAAAAATTTGTAATCCCATCTCTTCTGAGTATGGAAATACCCCATGTGTGGATGTCAAGTGCTCTGCTGGCGCACTACAATGCTCAGAAGAGAAGGAGTCACATTTGGCTTTTGGAAAGCAAATTTAGCTGAAATGGTTTTTGGGGGCATGTTGCATTTAGTAAGCCCCTATGGTGCAAGAAAAAAAAAAAAAAAAAAAACATGGCATACTATTTTAAAAACTACACCCCTAAAGGAACATAACAAAGGGGTACAGTGAGCCTTAACACCCCACAGATGTTTGACGACTTTTTTTTTAAGTTGGATGTGTAAATTATTATAATTTTTTTCACAAGAATGCAGGTTTCCCCCAAATTTTACATTTTTAAAAGGGATAAAAGGAGAAAATGCCTCCCAAAATTTGTAACCCCATCACTTCTGAGTATGGAAATACCCCATGTGTGGACGTCAAGTGCACTGCAGGCGCACTGCAGGCGCACTACAATGCTCAGAAGAATAGGAATCACGTTTGCAAATTTTACTGAAATGGGGGGGGGGGGGGGGGCATGTCGCATTTAGGAAGCCCCTATGGTGCCAGAACTGAAAAAAAAACACATGGCATACTATTTTGGAAACTACACCTCTCAAGGAATGTAACAAGGGGTACAGTGAGCCTTAACACCCCTCAGGTGTTTGACGACTTTGGATGTGTAAATGATAATTTTTTTTTTTTTTTTTAAGAAAATGCTGTTTTTTTTCCCCATATTTCTACATTTTTACAATGGGTGATAGGAGAAAATGCCCCAAAAGATTTGTAACCCCATCTCTTCTGAGTATGGAAATACCCCATGTGTGGATATCAAGTGCACTGCGGGCGCACTACAATGCTCAGAAGAGAAGAAGTCACATTTGCAAATTTTGCTGAAATTTGGGGGGGGGGGCATGTCGCATTTAGGAAGCCCCTATGGTGCCAGAACAGCAAAAAAAAACACATGGCATACTATTTTGGAAACTACACCCCTCAAGGCACGTCACAAGGGGTACAGTGAGCCTTAACACCCCACAGATGTTTGATAAATGTTCATTAAAGTGGGATGTGAGAAGGAAATTTTTGATTTTTTTACACAAAAATGCTGGGGTTACCCCAAATTTTTCATTTTCACAAGTGGTAACAGGAGAAAATGTCACAGTAAATTTGTCAATACATTTCTTTGGAGTAAGGACATACTTCATATCTGGACGTGAACAGCTCTGTGGGTGCACACCAGGTCTCAGAAGAGCAGGAGCGTAGTCAGGGGCCTTGAGCATTTACATAGCTGCCTATGGAGCCAGAACAGCAGGACCCATCCCCAAGGAGAGTTACATGGGGTAAATTACTAAAATGGGGTACAGTAGGACATAAATGATAAAACAGGTTATGTTCCCAGAATAAAAAATTTGCCGACCCAAAACCCTATGCTCTAAATCAGGGGTACTCAACTACTCTTAGTAGGGGTCCGATTATCCAGGTCTGCCATCCAGTGAAGGTCTGAGCTAAACGCTAAGACCTGGTTCACACCTAGCGGCCGTAGTGCCATGCCAGAAATAGGTGCTGCCTGTTGTAAAACATTATTTGTTAAGTCATAATCGTTCTCCAACTGCCACACACTGTGCCCCTGGTATAATACTGCCACACACTGTGCCCCCTGGTATAATACTGCCACACACTGTGCCCCTGGTATAATACTGCCACACACTGTGCCCCTGGTATAATACTGACACACTGCACCCCTGAATGTAATATTACCACATGCTGTGTACCAAAATATAATGCTGTCAAACACCATGCCCCTTATATAATACCTCCATACACCCTGTTTCTGAGTATAGTACTGCCATTTAAGAACTGTGCCATGATGCCTCTCCCCCATATAAAACTATGCCACTATGCCTGCACCCCCATGTGAACTCTCCAGCTGTTGCAAAACTACAACTCCCATCATGCACACAGAAGAGCATGATGGGAGCTGTAGTTGTGAAACAACTGTAGAGTTAAAGGTTGGGAAATACCTGTAATACACTTACTTCCAGGGCTGGACTAGGAGCAAAAATAGGTCCGGGGATATTAGACTATGCAGCCCTTTTTTTTTTTTTTTTTTTTTACAGTGGGGGTCGCATCGGTCAACACCCATTAAAATAAAATGAGCTGCATACTCTAAAATCACCTCAGTTTAAGTTGCTCTCTAGCTGTTGCAAAGCTTCAGTCATTATGGGAGTTGTAGTTTTGTAACAGTTGGACAACCACAGATTGAGGTACAGTGTAACCCATCATCACTGCAGAAATTACAAGTGACTCACAGGAGACGTCTGTTGTCTTTACTTTTCTTCTTCCTCTGGTCTTTGTCTTCTTTCAGCTCCATCTTCTCTGCAGGGTCTGATGCCCGGACATACTTAGTTACTTTGTTAGTAGATCGTCATCCTCTGTATAAAGACAATAATCATTATAACCCTGTCAGACATCATGACCCCTAATAATAATACTGCCAGATACTGTTTCCTCTGCTTGTCAGAATCCCACCCCTGTACTCCCCCCCCCCCCAGACCCATTTTTCCCCTCCTCCTGCAGACCCCTAAGGACTCCTCCACACTGTGGACATTTAGTTGTCAGAATGTCCGCTTGCTGCAGGCGCCACAGAAGCCATTGGCGATAGGACTGCACTGATGTGCGCCATCTCTATAGATGACAATGCAGTCTGGTGGAAATCCACCAGCAGAATGGACGCCCACCTAAAAATGGAACATGTTCGTTCTTTGGGTGTACGTCCATTCTGCTGAAGGAATTCCACTGTGGCGATTCTACAGTCTACATAGAGCAGCAGAAAACCGTTAAAACATTTGGACTCTTTTGCAAGCAGATTTCCGCCAGAGGAATGTCCTCAATGTGGATGGGCCCCCTTAATTCTCCTGCAGACTCTTCTGTCCCCCAAGACCCCTGCAATATTTATCTTTACACTTTTCTGTCCCCTTCTGCCTTAACACTCCCCAACCGCATCATTCATCCCCCCCAAGACAAGACTCCTGCATCATTCATCTTCCCCCCTCCACACAAAGACCCCTGCAGCATTCATCCACACCCCCCACACCCAATAACCCCTGCAGCATTAATTTCCCCCCACCCCAAGACCCCTTCAGCATTCCCCCCCCACGACCCCTGCAGCAATCATCCCCCCAAGACCCCTGCAACATTTATCTCCCCCGCAGCATTTATTTCCCCCCGCAGCATTTATCCCCCCCGCAACATTTATCCCCCCGCAGCATTTATCCCCCTGCAACATTTCCCCCCCTGCAGCGTTTATCCCCCCCACAGCATTTATCCCCCCTGCAGCATTTATCCCCCTGCATTTATCCCCCCCTTGCAGCATTTCCCCCTTGCAGCATTTATCCCCCCCTTGCAGCATTTATCCCCCCCTTGCAGCATTTATTCCCCCCCTTGCAGCATTTATCCCCCCCTTGCAGCATTTATCTCCCTTGCAGCATTTATCCCCCCTTGCAGCATTTATCCCCCCCTTGCAACATTTATCCCCCCTTGCAGCATTCATTTATACCCCCCCCCCTCCCCAGAGACCTGGCATACTTACCTGTCCTAACATTGCTTTTCTGTGGCAGGTCCCGCGCTGCTCCTCTGCTCTGGCCTCTTCTAGTCAGGCCTGGCCAGAGCAGGCATTTGAGGCAACATAAAAAAGTCCCAGATGATAGTGACTCAGTGACCCATGACCCATTTTTGGAAAAAATACCCCCAGATGTCTTATCAGTTTTTTTTTCTTTTATTAAAAATTTTTGGGGCAATTTAGTGGTTTATGGGGTTAAAATTTGGAATGTACTCTGCCGTGGCAATCCGATCATCCAGTACGGCAGACGGAGGTCCCCTCACCTGCCTCTGCTGCCTTCCACGGGTCTTCTGCTCTGGTCTGCGATCGAGCAGACCAGAGCAGAAGATAGCCGATAACATTGATCAGTGCTATGTTCTATGCATAGCACTGAACCATATTAGCAATCTAATGATTTCTATAAATAGCCCCCTATGGGGACTATTAAAGGGTACCTCTCATCAAAAAAACTTTTGATATATTATAGATTAATGTATGCAGAATAACTTTAAAATTGCATGTTATTAAAAATATGCTTCTTTCTATTTAATTTTCCACTTTGAAGAAATGACCACTAGAGGTCTCCCTACCAGTCCTGTCAGCAAGCATTTCTGACTCATGCTGGAGTCCTAAACACTACGAGCTGCCAGTCTGCTTTGTTCACAAAGGAGAACACTCAGAGCGGCCAGCCTGCTTTGTTCACAGCCTGTTTGGCTGTGAACAAAGCAGGCTGGCAGCTCTGAGTGTTTAGGACTCCAGCATGAGTCAGAAATGCTTGCTGATGGGACTGATCAGGAAAAATACAATAGAAAGAAGCATATTTTTCATTAACATGCTATTGGAAAGTTATTCAACATTCATTAATCTAAAATATATCAAAAGTTTATTTGATGAAAGGTACCCTTTAACCCCTTAAGGACGCAGGACGTAAATGTACGTCCTGGTGAGGTGGTACTTAACGCACCAGGACGTACATTTACGTCCTAAGCATAACCGCGGGCATCGGAGCGATGCCCGTGTCATGCGCGGCTGATCCCGGCTGCTGATCGCAGCCAGGGACCCGCCGGCAATGGCCGACGCCCGCGATCTCGCGGGCGTCCGCCATTAACCCCTCAGGTGCCGGGATCAATACAGATCCCGGCATCTGCGGCAGTTCGCGATTAAAATGAACGATCGGATCGCCCGCAGCGCTGCTGCGGGGATCCGGTCATTCATAACGCCGCACGGAGGTCCCCTCTCCTTCCTCCGTGCGGCTCCCGGCGTCTCCTGCTCTGGTCTGTGATCGAGCAGACCAGAGCAGGAGATGACCGATAATACTGATCTGTTCTATGTCCTATACATAGAACAGATCAGTATTAGCAATCATGGTATTGCTATGAATAGTCCCCTATGGGGACTATTCAAGTGTAAAAAAAAATGTAAAAAAACGTAAAAGTAAAAGTAAAAAAAAAGTGAAAAATCCCCTCCCCCAATAAAAAAGTAAAACGTCCGTTTTTTCCTATTTTACCCCCAAAAAGCGTAAAAAAACATTTTTTATAGACATATTTGGTATCGCCGCGTGTGTAAATGTCCGAACTATTAAAATAAAATGTTAATGATCCCGTACGGTGAACGGCGTGAACGAAAAAAAATTAAAAAAGTCCAAAATTCCTACTTTTTTAATACATTTTATAAAAAAAAAATTATAAAAAATGTATTAAAAGTTTTTTATATACAAATGTGGTATCAAAAAAAAGTACAGATCATGGCGCAAAAAATGAGCCCTCACACCGCCGCTTATACGGAAAAATAAAAAAGTTATAGGTCATCAAAATAAAGGGATTATAAACGTACTAATTTGGTTAAAAAGTTTGTGATTTTTTTTAAGCGCAACAATAATATAAAAGTATGTAATAATGGGTATCATTTTAATCGTATTGACCCTCAGAATAAAGAACACATGTCATTTTTACCAGAAATTGTACGGCGTGAAAACAAAACCTTCCAAAATTAGCAAAATTGCGTTTTTCGTTTTAATTTCCCCACAAAAATAGTGTTTTTTGGTTGCGCCACACATTTTATGATATAATGAGTGATGTCATTACAAAGGACAACTGGTCGCGCAAAAAACAAGCCCTCATACTAGTCTGTGGATGAAAATATAAGAGAGTTATGATTTTTAGAAGGCGAGGAGGAAAAAATGAAAACGTAAAAATTAAATTGTCTGAGTCCTTAAGGCCAAAATGGGCTGAGTCCTTAAGGGGTTAAAGTGTAAAAATAAAAGTAAAAAATAAGTAAAAAATAAAAGTAAAAAAAATTTGAAAAACCCCCTCTCTCAATAAAAACGTAAATTATTTTATATACATATTTGTAAATATTTGTGTAAATATCCGAACTATTAAAATAAAATGTTAATGATACCGTACGGTGAGCGGCATGAATGTTAAAAAAAAAAGTCCAAAATATCTGCTTTTTTATAAAATGTTTGTTAGGATTCGGCTAGCTGGATGTGGATCCTTTGTGTCAGCGAGGGATTGGCGTGGACATGTCGGTGGACCGGTTCTAGGGTTGCTACTGGTTTTCACCAGAGCCCGCCGCAAAGCGGGATGGTCTAGCTGCGGCGGTAGCAACCAGGTCGTATCCACCGGCAACGGCTCAACCTCGCTGACTGCTGAGAAGGCGTGGGACAGAAGGACTAGGCAGAGGCAAGGTCAGACGTAGCAGAAGGTCGGGGCAGGCGGCAAGGTTCGTAGTCAATGAGGATAGCAGGAGATCTGGAACACAGGCTTTGGACAACACTAAACGCTTTCTCTGGCACAAGGCAACAAGATCCGGTAAGGAAGTGCAGGGGAAGTGAGGTAATATACACAGGGAGCAGGTGGAAGCTTATTAGACTGATTGGACCAGGCACCAATCACTGGTGCACTGGCCCTTTAAATCTTGGAGTGCTGGCGCGCACGCGCCCTAGAGAGCGGAGCCACGCGCGCCAGAACATGACAGCCGGGGACCGGGACGGGTAAGTGGCTTGGGACGCGATTCGCGAGCGGGCGCGTCCCGCTATGCGAATCGCATCCCCATCGCGAATGTCAGTGCAGCGCTCCCGGTCAGCGGGTCTGACCGGGGCGCTGCAGAAGGGAGAACGCCGCGAGCGCTCCGGGGAGGAGCAGGGACCCGGAGCGCTCGGCGGAACAATGTTATTCCCAAAAAATTTATAAAAAATGTATTAAAAGTTTTATATAAGCAAATATGGTATCAATAAAAATTACAGATCATGGCACAAAAAATGAGCCCTCATACTGCCGCTTATACAGAAAAATGAATAAGTTATAGGTCTTCAAAATAGAGGGATTTTAAACGTACTAATTTGGTTAAAAAGTTAGCGATTTTTTTTAAAGCGCAACAGTAATAGAAAAGTATGTAATCATGGGTACCATTATAATTGTATTGACCCAAATAATAAAGAACATATGTCATTTTTACCTAAATTTGTACGGCGTGAAAACGAAACCTTCCAAAATTACCAAAATTGTTTTCTTTTAAATTTCCCACACACACAAATACAATTTTTTTGGTTGTGCCATACATTTTATGGTAAAGTGAGTGATGGCATTACAACAAACAACTGGTCGCGCAAAAAACAAGCCCTCATACTAGTCTGTGCATGAAAATATAAAAGAGTTATGATTTTTTGAAGGAGAGGAGTTGAGTTGGGCTGAGTCCTTAAGGGGTTAAAATAAGCATTGAAATATATAATTCAATATGGATATAGTTCCATCGTTCAATTCCCTTACATGGAATGTGGTCGCTATGGTAGACCCATATGAGTCAATGAAGTTTAAAAATATAGATCTGTATTTTAGACTTGATCTGTCTATGGGGAGTATTGTTTTATATTTAATAGTCTACAATATGGATCTATATTTATTGACTAAATTGCCTTTTATGAGCGGAAAACACTTCCATAATATGGATCCATATTGTATTCTTAGAATTTAACAGTAAATGTGTTACAGAGGGAGGGAACAGTCACACTTTGTTAGCCTTTTTTTGTGGGAAGACTTTATATTATTATTATTTTTTGTTATATCTTTATGCTTTCTATTCTAGCTTAACTGAGGAATAATTGCTTTAACATATATGTAAAAATTGTGGTTAGTATATATTTATTAATGAAAAATATAAGTATATCTGCATAAATGAATTCCCAACAAAAAACAACTCAATGGTCTTTATGCAGAAATGTGACTACTGCTTGCTTGTGGTCATATCCAGAGAGAATACAAACTATATAATGATATTACCACATACTGTAGGTGCAGCTTACGTCATAGGAATGTACAAAGGAGGAAGAAAAAATTATGTAACATTAATTAATTAAGTTGACAGAATAGTCTCCATATGACACTAAAAACCAGCAGTGGCAAAAGCATTTGGGGTCTGTTTTGCCAAGCATTCACTTCCCTTCAATGTATAATAGCTTAGGGCTCATTCACACTGCCTTTGTGCTCTGGTAAATAGAGCCCCTTCAACCAGTCTGTCAGAACAGGAGTTAAGTGGAGAAAAAAAATTGTGCATGTCATATTCTCCACTCAACATACTACAACAAATGAAATTTGTGATGTCAGTCAGCTCTGAACTGTTCAGGGCCCAATAGGCACTTCCTTTTTTTTATAATTTTTTTTGCACCGAAGGGCCAAGAATGGTTCTGAGTAGAAATGAGCGAATCGAAGTTGACGAACCCGAATTCGTTACGAATTTCATGAAAAATTTGATTCGCAACGAATACGAATATCGCCGCGATTCTTTCGCACAAATTGCTTCATTAAACTCCATTTTACAGCGTTCCAGGCTATTGGAGACCTAAGATGGAGGATCCACATGTGAATACATGGGGCAGGGGATTATGGGAGGGCGGGAAACAGCGGCGGGAATGAAGGTAGGCGGGCTGACCCTGAATCACATGTGAGATGCAGCCTATCAGTGTTCACTGACCCCTGTGATGTCACAGGCTCTATATAAACGGCGGCCATCTTACCTCTCTTCATTTCATCTATGCACTCAGATGGAGAGGACGGGACTGTGTGTGTGTGAATAGCTCATACCACAGCGTTACACTGCAACTGCTAGTCACATCAGCATTAGGGAAAGGCAGGAGTGCAGAGTGTTGTGCTGTTACACTGAGAAGGATCATTGATTGCTAAACCTCCTATTCACGTTATTGAGCATTGCAGCAGAGAGGGGCAGATAGCTGTCAGCTGCCTCATACAGATCTCCAAGCTGCCTGAACTTTCTGAAGCATCTTATCTCCTCATTTTTCAGCCCAATTGAGTTTAATTTTATTTGCTCCACAAATCTTGTGCTGTTAAGAATTGTGTGACAGAGTGCAATTTAGGGTTTAATCCCTGGATTTTTTTTTTTTGTGGTGCTGCACTGTTGGGTCCTGCTGCTGTTCAGAAATACGTGATTGTTCAGTGGCCTGTAGTGCATTTGTACCATTTTGTACCTGTTAATCTGTCAAGGGGCTACATACTGTGCAAGTCCAAACAATAGTATTCACCGGCTGTTTTTTTTTTTATAGTTTTTTCTGCATATAGTTACACATATATAACTGCCCTCATCAGTGCATTCCACATAGGTATATGCAAGTATTGTACCATTTAGTACCTGTTAAGCTGTCAAGGTTCTCCATACCGTCAAAGTCCAAACAATAGTATCCACCGGCTGGTGTTTTACAAAAATACAGAGTTTTTTCTGCTAATAGTTAGGCATATTACTGCCCTCATCAGTGCATACTGCATAGGTACATCCAAGTATTGTACCATTTAGTACCTGTTAAGCTGTCAAGGTGCTCCATACCATCAAAGTCCAAACAATAGTATCCGCCGGCTGGTGTTTCACAAAAATACAGATTTTTTTCTGCTAATAGTTAGGCATATTACTGCCCTCATCAGTGCATACCGCATAGGTACATCCAAGTATTGTACCATTTAGTACCTGTTAATCTGTCAAGGTGCTGCAAACCGTCAAAGTCCAAACAATAGTATCCACCGTCTGGTGTTTCACAAAAATACAGATTTTTTTCTGCTAATAGTTAGGCATATTACTGCCCTCATCAGTGCATACCGCATACGTACATCCAAGTATTGTACCATTTAGTATCTGTTAATCTGTCAAGGGCCTACATACTGTTCAAAGACAGCCGTAAGTAATCACCTGCTGTTGTTCTAGACAAATACTGTTTAAAAAGTTGAGTAGCGTATTGTAATACCCTCATAAACGCACTAAGTATGTCAGGCAGAGAAGTGCCAGGATGTGCACAGAGGAGTGGCAGAGGCCTAAATACTTCAGGCAGAGTTGACAGCAGACTTGGGGCGAGTGGCAGCAGGAGTGGCAGCGAGAGGCCTGAGCTCCCGTTATCAGTCAGCGGTCGTGTCTCCACCAGCAACCCATCTGCCGTCGTCAATTGGTTAACACGCTCATCCACATCATCACAAGTGACATCTGACACCCCCAGTCAACAGTCGGTGGGTTCCTCAGACACAACCCTCAGTTGGCATGGCCCGGGAGCAGTCCATGTCCTCCCATTGCCTTTGTCCTATGCTGTTCCCTCTCCTAAAGAAGTATCTTATGCTGTGGGTTCAGCTCCACTATTTACTGAGGACGATCTAATAGAGGACAGTCAGCAGCTACTGGACAGCCAAGAAGGGGAGGAGACATGTGCCGCTTGCTCCGCTAGGCGGCCAAGTAGTGATGCGGAGAGTGACATGGGAGGCGGTGTTGCAAGTGTTCAGGGTCCTGAAGCAGACACTGTTGGGGAACCTGAGGAGGACATCATTGACGTGCACACAACTGTTGATGATGATGAAGTTGATCGCAATTGGGAACCGGGTGCAGAAGGGGCTTCATCATCATCAGGAGAAGAGAGTTGCATGTTGCCCTTGAGGCAGCAAGGCGGTAGAACGGTTGGCAGTCAGCGTGGTGGCAGTACTGGAAATTAAGGAGCCAAACATGCCCGGGGGAGACCACCTGCTTCGCGGCAGCCTACCTTTCTGGGAGGTAGTGGAACACGGGTTCCTGGAGACGGCACCAGTAGCAGTCAATTAGTGCGGACTGCGGGTGGGAAAATCAGCTACTCGGCGGCGTGGAAGTTTTTCATAAGGCATCCGGAGAGGTTCACGTAGCCACATGCAAGATCTGTCGGCAGAAGGTGAAGCATGGCCAGGGTCCCAATGTCGGCATCACGGCCCTGCGTCAACACATGCTTTGCCACCATAAAGCAGCCTGGGAGAACCGTGGCTCCGATGTAGTGGTCCAGCCTGCTGCATCACCCAGTGGCCATCCGCTCCCTCCTTCATCCAGACAAGGCTCCACCACCTCAGCCGAAGGGAGCTGTGTGTCAAACCCTTATTCTGTCGCTTCTGCTTCTCCCGCTTTTAGTCAGCCATTCCGCCAACAATTCATCGGCGAAGCCATGTCCAAGAGACAACAGTATGCGCCCACTCATCTAACGGCGCAGAAGTTGAATGTGCTCCTGTCCAAGTTGCTGGTGTTGCAGTCCCTCCCTTTTCAAGTGGTGGACTCTGCACCTTTCAGAGAATTGATGGCTTGTGTCGAGCCGAGGTGGAGAGTCCCAAGCCGTCATTTCTTTGCGAAGAAGGCAGTACCAGCCCTGCATAAGTTTGTACAAGAGAAGGTGGGCCAGTCCTTGAGCCTGTCGGTGTGTTCAAAAGGGCACAGCAGCGCCAATGTGTGGAGCTGAAACTACGGGCAGGGACAATACTTGTCTTTTACGGCTCACTGGGTAAATGTGGTTCCTGCACAGCCACAACAGCAACTTGTACAGGTCACACCGCTTCCTCCTCCACGTTCTCGCTCCCAGGCAGTTGGTCCTGTTACAGTGTGCGACGCCGCCTCCTCATACTCCACCGTGTCCTTGGCCTCCACTGCACGTCCAAATTTCGGTGGCCCTTCATCGTACCATGTGTGTAGGGCACGGCGGTGTCAAGCTGTTCTTCACATTGTTTGCCTTGGCGAACGGAGTCACACAGGAAAGGAACTGCTAAAGTACATTCATAAAGAAATCCGAGTATGGCTTACTTCACAAAATCTGGAAATGGGAACCATGGTGACCGACAACGGGAAGAACATTGTGTCCGCGCTGCGACAAGGAAGTGTGAAACATGCGCCCTGCATGGCACACGTGTTGAATCTGGTTGTCAAGCACTTCTTCAAGTCTTCACCCCATTTGCAAAACATCCTGAAAATGACAAGGAAACTGTGCATGCACTTCAGCCACTCGTACACCGCCAAGCACACCTTCCTTGAGCTGCAGCATGAGAACGGTATCCCACAACATAGTCTTATTTGTGACGTTGCCACACGTTGGAATTCCACCCTCCATATGTTGGACAGACTATACGAACAAAGAAAAGCCATCACCGATTTCTTGATGATCCAAACAGATAAGAGTACTCCCCTTTGTAACTTCAATGTGAACCAGTGGCAGCTCATACGTGACACCTGACGTTTACTGAGGCCCTTTGAGGAAGCCACATTATTTGTGATTCGCCTGGATTACGCCATGAACGACGTAATTCCACTCCTACATTTCCTACAACAAATGATTGAAACCATGGCTGGTCACGGCAATGGAGACGTCGCGCCTACATTTCAAGGCTACATAAGCCTTGTGAGGGCTGAACTGAATGAGGAGGATGATGAGGGGCAGAGCGGAGCACAGTTTAGGTTGGATGAGATGGCCGGTGTTTCTAGTCTTCGGACAGGAGAGGAGGAGCAGGAGCAGCCAGAGGAGCTGGGGGGTTATGAGGAAGTTGAGACAGAGGACCCAGACACTCCGTGGCAGTATGCAGTGGAGATGGAGGCAGGTAGTCCCTCCGAATCATTGGCGCAAATGGCACAATGCAGGCTCAATTGCTTGCGTAGTGACCCCCGAATTGTCAAAATTCATCAGCGGGATGACTTCTGGATCTCCACCTTATTAGACCCTCGCTACCGTCCCAAAATGGGAGCCTTTTTTACACCTACTGAGAGGGAGGGCAAACTGACCTACTACAGAGAGATTCTACGTAGTCATTTGGCTGATGCCTATCGGCCACATGGTCCATCCACTCGCAGGTCTGACTCGGGGTGCCCTCTGCGCTCACCTTCCACTGCCAAGGCTCCTGGGGAGGGGAGGGGTGGGAGGAGCAGTACCAGCTCAATCGGCAGCAGCCTGAGTCTACAGTCGTGGATGAGTAGTTTTCTTCACCCGCATAGTGAAGCAACTCATTAGCAGCAGGTAGACATGGAGCAGGACCTGAACCAGCAGGTGCTGGCATTCCTTGACATGGCCATGCCAACAACCATTGAAGATCCGCTGGACTTCTGGGCAGCCAAAAGGCGAACTCGTCCGTCCACCAAAAATGTGGAGAGACTGACGTTTGTCAAGATGAATCAGGGATGGATCAGCCAGGATTTCAGCCACCAATGCCAGATGCCTCAAAGTAGATTGACCATGCTGCTACACATACATTTCCCAATTATGGTTGGTTACGAAACCCTTTTGGGTTATCAATTAAGGTTATGAAACCCTCTTTGGTACTGCGATTGCCTGCTCCTGGCTCATCCTGTGTCTTTCAGAAACTACTTGCCTCACTGATGCTTCTGGCCTTGGGCCTTTAATTTTTGGAGGTTTAGCAGTAACTAAATATATGCTTAATGCAAATGTCAACATTGATCTTTAAATGTAAGGGGTTATGAAACCTTCTTGGGAACTGGGAATGCCTGCTCCATACTCATTCTGTGTCTTTCAGGAACTACTTGCCTCCCTGCCCTCAGGCCTTGGGCCTTCAATTTTTGGATGTTTAGCAGTAGCTAAATACATGCTTAATGCAAATTTCAACATTCATCTTTTAATGTAAGGGGTTGGTTATGAAACCCTCTTGGGTACTGCGATTGCCTGCTCCTTGCTCATCCTGTGTCTTTCAGGAACTACTTGCCTCACTGATGCTTCTGGCCTTGGGCCTTTAATTTTTGGATGTTTAGCAGCAGCTAAATATATGCTTAATGCAAATGTCAACATTGATCTTTAAATGTAAGGGGTTATGAAACCCTCTTGGGTACTGCGAATGCCTGCTCAATACTCATTCTGTGTCTTTCAGGAACTACTTGCCTCCCTGCCCTCAGGCCTTGGGCCTTCAATTTTTGGATGTTTAGCAGTAGCTAAATACATGCTTAATGCAAATTTCAACATGGATCTTTAAATGTAAGAGGATGGTTATAAAACCCTCTTGGGTACTGCGAATGACTGCTCCTGACTCATTCTGTATCTTTCAGGAAAAAATTGCCTCCCTGATGCCTCAGGCCTTGGGCCTTACATTTTTGGAAGTTTAGCAGTAGCTAATACATTGTCATGATCCTCATGGTGAGGATACTGGTGGTTGATCCTCTGTGTCAGTGGGGTGATGACGTGGGCCGTACCAGGGGAACGGAGTCTAAGGGGTTACTGGTTTTCACCAGAGCCCGCCGCAAAGCGGGATGGACTTGCAGCGGCAGGTAACCCCCAGGTCGTTCCACCCGATAGCGACTCAACCCCAGCTGACGGCTGAGACAGGCGCGGTACAATGGATAAGGCAAGAGCAAGGTCGGACGTAGCAGAAGGTCAGGGCAGGCAGCAAGGATCGTAGTCAGGGGCAACAGCAGAGGGTCTGGAACACTGGCTTGGAACATACACAGGAACGCTTACACTGGCACTGAGGCAACAAGATTCGGCGATACTAGGAAGGGGAATTATATGATGAGGACACAGGTGTAAGTACTGATTGGCGCACTGGCCCCTTAGATCTCAGAGAGCCGGCGCGCGCGCCGGGACTGAGCCTACGGAGGCCGGGACAGGTGAGGGGATTGGGATGCGAGCCGAGGGCGGGCACGTCCCACTATGCGGGTCACATCCCCGCCAGTGACACTAATGCAGCGCTCCCGGTCAGCGGGTCTGACCGGTGCGCTGCATGGAGGTGAACGCCGCGAGTGCTCCGGGGAGGAGCAGGGACCCGGAGCGCTCGGCGTAACAGAACCCCCCCCCCCCCCAGGTCTCCCCCTCTTTTTATCTGCTTGTCCCTTCATACGAGAAGAGGCCAGTGGGAGCGACTCTTGAGTCTCCTTCCAGATAACAGAGAAGTCCTGGGTTACTTAATCTACGGCAGGAACTCCAGAAGAAGTGGGAATGGGGAGGGGGGGAAGAGGGTGAAGCTTGCCATGGCGCAGAGTGGTACCAGGAAGGAGGCTATGAGGAGATAAGATCTCTGCTTGCTTTTTGCAGAAATTATCAGAAAAGTCCTGGTAAGCCTTGGGAGGGACCGGTAAGGGTGGAACCTCAGGAGTTAGACTAGTAGGAGCAGATGTGAGGCATCATTTGTGACAAGAAGGACCCCAATTTTTGATCTCCCCGGTAGTCCAGTCAATGGTAGGAGAATGACGTTGGAGCCATGGCAGACTGAGGACTTCAGAGGTGCAGTTGGGTAGAACTAGAAATAAAATTTTTCGTGATGCAGTCCAATGCTCATAAGCAGGGGTTCTGTGCGGTAACGCACAGTGCAGTCCAATTTTTCTCCGTTGACAGAAGAAATGTAGAGCGGCTTGACGAGACGGTTTACTGGGATACTGAACCTATTAACGAAAGAAAAGAGGCCAAAATAAAGTTTCCTGCAGAAATGGAGTCCAAGAAGGCCACAGCAGAGAAGGAGGAGTTAACAGAAGGAGAAATCCGCACAGGTACAGTCAGACGTGGAGGGGCAGAATTTATGCCAAGAGACGCCACTCCCACGTGAACAGGGTGCGTGTGTGCGTTTCCCAGACGCGGAGGACGAATAAGGCAGTCCACTAGGAAATGTTCGGTACTAGCGCAGTACAGGCACAAATTTTCATCTCTGCGACGAGACCTCTCTTCTTGGGTCAGGCGGGACCGATCCACTTGCATAGCCTCCTCGGCAGAAGGCACAGGAACAGATTGCAGTGGACTAGAGAAGAGAGGAGCCGGGTAGAGAAATCGCCTGCTGCGAACAAGATCCTTTTCCTGTCGGAGCTCCTGGCATCTTTCAGAGAAACGCATTTCAATGCAGGTGGCCAAACGGATAAGTTCAGACAGGTTAGCAGGAATTTCTCGTGCGGCCAGTACATCCTTGATATTGCTGGATAAGCCTTTCTTGAAGGTCGCGCAGAGGGCCTCATTGTTCCAGGATAATTCTGAGGCGAGGGTACGAAACTGGATGGCGTATTCGCCTACGGAAGAACTTCCTTGGACTAGGTTCAGCAAAGCAGTCTCGGCAGAGGAAGCCCAGGCTGGCTCCTCGAAGACACTACGAACTGCAGCGAAGAAGGACTGGACAGTGGCAGTGACAGGATCAGAGCGGTGTGGCCCATGACAAGGCCTTTCCAGACAGGAGACTAACCACGACAGCCACCTTAGACCGTTCTGTGGGAAATTGGTCCGACATCATCTCCAAGTGTAGGGAACATTGAGACAGGAAACCACGGCAGAGTTTAGAGTCCCCATCAAATTTGTACGGAAGGGACAGGCGGAGGCTAGGAGCAGCCACTCGCTGCGGAGGAGGTGCAGGAGCTGGCGGAGGAGATGGTTGCCGTAGCTGTGGCAGAAGTTGTTGCAGCATGACGGTCAGTTTTGTCAGCTGCTGTCCCTGTTGCGCTATCTGTTGAGATTGCTGGGCGACCACCGTGGTAAGGTCAGCGACAACTGGCAGCGGGACCTCAGCGGGATCCATGGCCAGATCTACTGTCAGGATCCGGATGGGTATGCAGTGAGGATACTGGTCGTGGATCCTCTGTGTCAGTGGGGTGATGACGTGGGCCGTACCAGGGGAACGGAGTCTAAGGGGTTACTGGTTTTCACCAGAGCCCGCCGCAAAGCGGGATGGACTTGCAGCGGCAGGTAACCCCCAGGTCGTTCCACCCGATAGCGACTCAGCTGACGGCTGAGACAGGCGCGTACAAGGGATAAGGCAAGAGCAAGGTCGGACGTAGCAGAAGGTCAGAGCAGGCAGCAAGGATCGTAGTCAGGGGCAACAGCAGAGGGTCTGGAACACTGGCTTGGAACATACACAGGAACGCTTACACTGGCACTGAGGCAACAAGATCCAGCGATACTAGCAAGGGGAAGTGGGTTTATATAATGAGGACACAGGTGTAAGTACTGATTGGGCCAGGCGCCAATCAATGGCGCACTGGTCCTTTAAATCTCAGAGAGCCGGCGCGTGCGCGCCCTAGGGAGCGGGGCCACGCGCCGGGACTGAGCAGATGGAGGACGGGACAGATGAGGGGATTGGGATGCGAGCCGCGGCCGTGCTCGTCCCGCTACGAGGGTCGCATCCCCGCCGGTGACACTAATGCAGCGCTCCCGGTCAGCGGGTCTGACCGCGGAGCTGCATGGAGGTGAACGCTGCGAGCGCTCCGGGGAGGAGCAGGGACCCGGAGCGCTCGGCGTAACATACATGCTTAATGCTAATTTCAACAATGATCTTTAAATTCTAGGCGCTTTAAATTCTCCTACCCCGCCGGGGCCGATCCGAGGACCTCACTAAACCATCCAATCGGTAGTAGAGACATGCGGTGTGTACAAAGGGCAGGGACTTAATGAACCGGAGCTTCTGGTGCTTAGTTGTGATTCTTCTTTCCTGGCAAATAATTGCAATCCCTGATCCCTATCGCGAAGGGGGTTCAGCGGGTTACCCGCACCTGTCTGTGAAAGATAGACACACGCTGGTCCGTTCGGTGTAGTGCTTGTGCAGCCCCGGACATCTGAGGGCATAACACACCTGTTATTGCTCGATCTCGCGAGTGATCGTGCAATGTAAGGGGTTATTAAAGCCTCTTGGGTACTGCTGATGCCTACTCCTGACTGCTCCTGTGTCTTTCAGGAACTATTTGACTTCATGATGCTTCTGGGCTTGGGCCTTTAATTTTAGGATTTTTCAAATACATACATACATGCTTTATTGAAATTTCAACATTTATGGTGCAATGTATGGGGTTATTAAACACTCTTGGGTAGTGTTTTTTTCAAATTTTCTGATAATTATCACAGTAATAAACTTGAATTTTCCACAATAATAACCATTACACCATTGAACGATTGTTGATTTTTTAAGTAAAATTTTCAAAAAAAATACGCAGAGGGATGAACTCTGCTTCTTTATTTCATAAAAAATTATTTTATAGAAGAATGACTTTTGGTGGTCCACCATCCTGCATTATAGAGTCTTCTGGACTCTTGGATATGCGCTTGTTCTTAAACAAAGGTACAAAACCC
Source organism: Hyla sarda (assembly GCF_029499605.1). NCBI lineage: Eukaryota > Metazoa > Chordata > Amphibia > Anura > Hylidae > Hyla > Hyla sarda. Next base: position 351,315,676 of record NC_079190.1, read on the forward strand.
AAAAATGGCCGGTCAGGGCTATGGAGACGTTGCACCTACATCTTACGGCCACATGAGCCCTGTGGGTGCTTGTGATATTAGGTCATTTGTACCCACACGACGGGGTCCGGGACACAAATTTTGATTTAAATTTCAAATAAAAAAAATCACACATTTCAATTGTCTCCTCATGCTGCAGCCAACTCCAGGCTGCATCATTCTGGTAATATATAGAGAGCACTCGCTGTCCTAAATTTTTGTTTAAATTTTTCATCAAAAATGTTTGTCTTTTTTATTAGGGATTGTGAAGCTTTGGTGCGTACTCATGCATCAGCCAACTCCAGCCTGTGTCGTTCAGGCAATATATGGGATACTGATGGCGCTGCTGGGCCTGGGTCTGGGAATTTCAAATTTTCTCATAGGTAGCACCCGCTATCCATAAGTCTTCTTCATAAATTTCTACAATTGTTGTGTATTTTTGGAGGGATTGTGAAGCCCTAGTGTGTACTCATACATCAGCCGACTCCAGGGTGTGTCATTCATGCAACATATAGGTAGCACCCGATGTCCTAAATATTCTTAAAATTATTTAAAAAATGGTTGTTTTTTCTTTGGAATTTTGAAGCCCTGGTGTGTACTCAATGCTGCTTCCTGCTACACTCTGTCAGCCCGTTGGTCCTCTGACAGTGTGCTACTCCACCTCCACATCCTCCACTGTGTCTTAAGCCTCCACTGCACGGACAAGTCTCAGTGGCCCTACAGCATGCCATGTGTGCAGGTCACGGCGGTGTCACGCTGTTCTTCACATGGTTTGCCTTGGCGAGAAGTCTTGGAAACAATGGCCGGTCAGGGCAATGGAAACGTTTCGCCTAAATCTCACGGCCACATGAGCCCTGTGGGGGCTTGTTGTATTTGGTCCTTCGCACCCACACGCTGGGGTCCGGGACACGCAAAGGTTGTTTTAAAATTCAAATCAAAAAATGATGGCGCTGCTGGGCCTGGGTCTGGGAATTTCACATTTTCTCATAGGTAGCAACCGCTATCCAAAATCTTTTAAAAAAATTTCTAAAATTGTGGTGTTTTTTGGGGGGGATTGTGAAGCCCTGGTGTGAAATCGTGCATCAGCCAACTCCAGGCTGGGTCATTCAGGCAATATATGGGTTACTGATGCTGCTGTGGGACCTGGGTCTGGTAATTTCACATTTTCTCATAGGTAGCACCCGATATCCAAAATCTTTTTCAAAAATTTCTAAAATTGTGGTGTTTTTTTCTTAGGGATTGTGAAGCCCTGGTGTGAACTTGTGCATCAGCCAACTCAAGGCTGCATCATTCAGGCAATATATGGGTTACTGATGCCGATGTGGGGCCTGGGTCTGGTAATTTCAAATGTTCTCATAGGTAGCACCCGCTATCCAAAATCTTTTCCAAAAATTTCTAAAATTGTGGTGTTTTTTGGGGGGGATTGTGAAGCCCTGGTGTGTACTCGTGCATCAGCCAACTACAGGTTGTGTCATTCAGGCAATATATGGGTTACTGATGCTGCTGTTGGGCCTGGGTCTGGTAATTTCAAATTTTCTCATAGGTAGCACCCGCTATCCAAAATCTTTGGTTTAAATTTCTTAATTCATCTTTTAATCTTAGGGATTGTGAAGGCCTAGTGCCTACTCATGCTGCTGGCAACTCCGGCTGTGCCATTCATCCACTATATGGTCTCCTCATGCTGCCAACACCTCCGTGCTGTGTCATTCAGCCACTATATGGTGTCCTCATGCTGCCGACACCTCCACGTTGTGCCATTTAGCCACTATATGGTGTCCTCATGCTGCCAACACCTCCATTCTGTGTCATTCAGCCACTATATGGTGTCCTCATGCTTCAGCCTCATCCAAGCTGTGTCATTCAGCCACTATATGGTGTCCTCATGCTGCCAACACCTCCATGCTGTATCATTCAGCCACTATATGGTGTCCTCATGCTTCAGCTTCATCCAAGCTGTGTCATTCAGCCACTATATGATGTCCTCATTAGTGTTGAGCAGCATAGGCCATATTCGAATTTGCGATATTTTGCGAAAATAAGGACGAATATTCGTCATATATTCGCTAAATTCGCATATTCGTAATATTCGCGTTATATTTTCACATATGCTAAAAATAGCATAAACGAAAATTTGCATGTGCGAAAATTTGCATATGCAAACATTTGCATAAACGAAAATTTGCATATGCGAAAATTAGCATATGCAAATTTCCCCATATACAAAAATTCGTACGCCAGTCTCGCACAGTAGTATTAGAGCCTTCTTTAGACCACACAAGCTGGAAGCAGAGAGGGATGATCACTGTGATGTGTACTGTGAAAAAAAAAACAATATTCGTAATTACGAATATATAGTGCTATATGCGATATTCGCGAATAAAATTTGCATTGCGAATATTCGCGAGCAACACTAGTCCTCATGCTGCCAATACCTCCACACTGTGCCATTCAGCCACTTTATGGTGTCCTCATACTTCCAACACCTCCACGCTGTGCCATTCAGCCACTATATGGTGTCCTCATGCTGCCAACACCTCCACACTGTGCCATTAAGCCACTATATGGTGTCCTCATGCTGCTAACACCTCCATTCTGTGTCATTCAGCCACTATATGGTGTCCTCATGCTGCCAACACCTCCACACTGTGTCATTCAGCCACTATATGGTGTCCTCATGCTGCCAACACCTCCACGCTGTGCCATTCAGCCACTAAATGGTCTCATCATGCTGCCAACACCTCCACGCTATGTTATTCAGTCACTATATGGTCTCCTGACACTGATGCCACCACAAGGCTCTGTCATTGTGCTGCTGTGCGGCAGTGATTCTAAAAGTGATGCCGGTAATCTGCATGTTATTCTGAATAATGGTATTATTTCATTACCCCAGCACACTCCATATGCATTTTAGAACACATCAAAGTGTTCTATACCCCTATAGAGGCTGTATGTAGGCTAGAAATAGCCTTTTTTAATATAGATTTGCCGCAAAAAAATTCGGATTGAAACAAACTTTTTCGGAAAATTCGGCGAACCGTCCGAATCAAATTTTTGAAAAGTTCGCTCATCTCTAGTTCTGAGCACAACTGAAATCACCAGTTTCAATTCAATGGAATCTGTTGGGACCCAGTGATGTCAGTTGTGCTCCAAACGAGTTGGAGCACAAAGGCAGTGTGAACTTAGCCTTAACCTCTTAAGGACACAGGGCGTATCTGTACGCCCTATGCACGCTCCCCTGCTATGATGTGGGCTCACATCTGACCGCTACTATCAGCCAGTGGTACCTGTGTCTAATGCCAGACATCACCGATCATGGTTATGCTCCGCATTAACCCCTTAGACACCGCAAGCAAAGTTGATCGAAGTGTCTAAAATGAAATGAAAAACCATCCTAGCAGCTCAGCGGAGCTGATCGGGACAACAATGGTAAAACCCCGGTGTCCCGATCAGTTGAGAGGATGGCGGGAGAGCCCTTACCTGTCTCTTCACGCTCTGATCTTCACACTGATCAATGATATTCTATGGCATATCAGTGAACATTAAATGCAATCCAAGGATTGCATGTCATAGTCCCCTAAGGGGACTAACAAATGGTTTAGAGAAAGTAAAAAAAAGTTATTAAAATTATTATTAGTTATTAAAAAAAGTTAATAAATGTGAATTAACCCCTTCCTAATAAAAGTTTAAATCAACCCCCTTTTTCCATAAAAAAAAAATTCTGTAAACAAAAATAAACATGAACATATTTGGTATCGCCACGTGCATAAATGTCAGAACTATAAAAATATAACGTTATTTAACCCCTTAGGGCGTTTTTCCATTTTTTCCCTCATCACCTTCTAAAAATCATAACACTTTCAATTTTGCACATAAAATTCCATATGATGGCTTATTTTTTGTGCCACCAATTCTACTTTGCAGTGACATTAGTCATTTTACCCAAAAATCCATGGAAAAAGGGAGAAAAATTCGACAAAATTGAAGAAAAAAATGTAATTTTGTAACTTTTGGGGGCTTCCGTTTCTACTCAGTGCATTTTTCGGTAAAAATAACACCTTATCTTTATTCTGTAAGTCTATGCGGTTAAAATGATACCTTACTTATATAGGTTGGATATTGTCATACTTAGAAAAAAATCATAACTACCTGCAGGAAAATTTCTATGTTAAAAATTCTGATCTTCTAACCCCTATAACTTTTTTATTTTTCTGCATACGGGCTGGTTTGAGGGCTCATTTTTTGTGCCGTTTTCTGAAGTTTTTATCGGTACCATTTTTGATTGATCTGACTTTTTGATCGCTTTTTAAAAATTTTTTCATCATATAAAAAGTGACCAAAATTACGCTATTTTGGACTTTGGAATTATTTTGCGCGTACACCATTGACCGTGCAATTTAATTAACAATATATTTTTATAGTTCGGACATTTCCACACGTGGCGATATGACAAATGTTTATTTTTATTTACACAGTTTTTTTTATGGGAAAAGGGGGGTGATTCAAACTTTTATTAGGGAAGGGGTTAAATGACCTTTGTTAATTTTTTTCCCTTTTTTTGCAGTGCTATAGCTCCCATAGGGACCTATAACACTGCACACACTGATCTCTCATGCTGATCTCTGCAAAGCCATAGCTTTGCACGGATCAGTGACATAGGGGCTCGATTGCTCAAGCCTGTAGCTCAGGCTTGGAGCAATCAAACCCTGATCGGACGCCGTGGAGACAGGTAAGGAGACCACCGCCTGCGTCCCAGCTGATCGGAACATCGCAATTTTATCGCAATGTCCCGATCAGCCTGACTGAGCTGCCGGGAAGCGTTTACTTTCACTTTCAGACGCAGCGGTCAAATTTTACCGCTGCGTCTGAAGGGTTAATAACGCGCGGCACAACGATCGGTGCAGCACGCTATTAGCCCAGGGTCCCAGCTATGACTAGCAGCCGGGACCGACCCGGTTTGATGCGGGGTCATGGCGTGACCCCGTTTTAAACACCGGGACCGGGCTCAGGGCGTACATGTACGCCCTAAGTTCTTAAGGATCGGGGATGCAGGGCGTATGCATACGCCCTGTGTCCCCAAGAGGTTAACCACAGGTCAGTGGTGTACACAAAAAAATGTAATTCAAGTCCAAAATTGCGTATATTGTTTTTTTTTGCAGACACTAAAAAAATTCCAATCAAAACAAAAATGGTACAGATAGAAACTACAGATCATGGCACAAAATTAGCTCTCACACATCCCCGTATATGGAAAATTTTAAAAGTTATAGGGGTCAGAAAAGGACAATTTTAAATGTACTAATTTTCGTGCACAAAGCCACTAAAATTACAAAATGACCCACAAATATTTTTTCTCATAGCACAACAAAAACAAGACATACATTTCACAGAGATCCAGGTATTCCCATGTCATTGATTTCTACAATCCGATATAGAGAAGAATGGGTTTTAGTTTTGGTGTTAATGAGAGTCAAGAAAAATTAAAAGCCATAGTTGTACATTTGTTTGAACATATGGATATTAACTTAAACAATTCTCCAAACTTGGGGAAAAAAAAAAAAAAACATTTGTTTTTTGTTTATCTCAAGGAGAAAACAAAATTACATCACGGTCAAGGACAATGGAATTGACAATGATTTAATCCTCCACTCCATTCTCATTATATCCTGATGGACTGTCCTTGAACGTATTACAGTTTATTATGATTTTAATTAAAACTTTATTATTTACCAAGTTTACCAAGTAGCATTTTTAGATAAATTATGCCCTGTTTTAATTTGCAAGTTTTCTCAACTTTCTCTGCAGCTCAATAACCATAATTAACTATTAAATAATGCCCATCAATCTGAGCTTATACGGTGCAGTATCATAAATCACATAACAGCACAAGCTCTCACTGTATAACTAATAAATAATTGTGTGTATATATATATATATATATATATATATATATATATATGTGTATATATATATATATATATAGTCATGGCCGTAAATGTTGCCACCCCTGAAATATTTCTAGAAAATGAAGTATTTCTCACAGAAAAGGATTGCATTAACACGTTTTGCTATACACATGTTTATTCCCTTGGAACCCAAAAAAGGGAGGAAAAAAAGCAAATTGGACATAATGTCACACAAAACTGAAAAATGGGTTGGACAAAAGTATTGGCACCCTTAACTTAATATTTGGTTGCAAACCCTTTGGAAAAAATAACTGAAATCCGTTGCTTCCTATTATCATCAATAAGCTTCTTACACCTCTCAGCCGGAATGTTGGACCACTGTTCCTTTGCAAACGGCTCCAGGTCTCTTATTGGAAGGGCACATTTTCCCAACAGCAATTTTAAGATCTCTCCACAGGTGTTCAATGGGATTTACATCTGAACTCATTGCTGGACGCAAACCCAGTTTTCTGACACTGGGCTGTACAGTACGACCCAAAATCCGTGGTAATCCTTAGATTTAATGATACTTTGCACACATTCAAGGCACCCAGTGCTAGAGGCAGCAAATCAACCCCTAAACATCATTGAACCTCCACCATATTTTACTGTAGGTACTGTTTTCTTTTCTTTGTAGGCCTCATTCTGTTTTCGGTAAACAGAAGAATGATATGCATTACCAAAAAGCTCTATCTTGGTCTCATCTGTCCACAAGACGTTTTCCCAGAAGGATTTTGGCTTACTCAAGTTCATTTTGGCAAAATGTAGTCTTGCTTTTTTATGTCTCTGTGTCAGTAACGGGGTATTCCTGGGTCTCCTGCCATAGCCTTTCATTTCGTTTTGATGTCAACAGATAGTTTGCGCTGACCTAATGCTCCCTGAGCCTGCAGGACAGCTTGAATATCTTTGGAACTTGTTTGGGGCTGCTTATCCACCATCCGGACTATCCTGCGTTGACACCTTTTATCAATTTGTCTCTTCCGTCCACTTCCAGGGAGACTAGCTACAATGCAACAGGTTGCAAACTTCTAGATAATGTTGCGCACTGTGGACAAAGGCAAATCTAGATATCTGCAGATGGACTTGTAACCTTCAGATTGTTGATATTTTTCCACAATTTTGGTTCTCAAGTCCTTTTTTTTACTCAAGTGTGTGCTTAGTGTGGCACACACAGACACACAATGCAAAGACTAACTGAACTTCTCTTTAACTGCTTTCAGGTGTGATTTTTATATTGCCCACAGGTGTTACTAACCCCAGGTGAGCTTAAAGGATCATCACATGCTTGAAACAATCTTTTTTTTCCCCAATTTTGAAAGGGTGCCAATAATTTTGTCCAGCCAATTTTTGGAGTTTGGTGTGACATTATGTCCAATTTGCTTTTTTCCCTCCCTTTTTTGGTTTAGTTCCAATGCACACAAAGGGAATAAACATGTGTATAGCAAAACATGTTACTGCAATCCTTTCTGTGATAAATACCTAATTTTCTAGAAACATTTTAGGGGTGCCAACATTTACGGCCATGACTATATATATATATATATATATATATATATATATATATATATATATATATATTTTGTGGGAAGGTGAAAGGTATCGTGGTAGATGGGCATTATGTGTCACCAAAGCTCCTGGTGAAGTAAGAGCCGGTATTCATTCAGTGTCTGTGCTGCGATGAAGACTGGCACTATGATAGTATGGCTCTAAGGCCAATCCGGGATGGCTCTTACTGGGAATGACCAAGTGCAGGGTGGGGGTCATTCCCCATAATCCAGGCCGCCTTTGTGTTGGCCTAAAAGTCAACGTGTTTCAACAGCTGAGGGGGATTTGCTAGTTGCAGCTCACACTGCCAGAGAGAGAGAGTGGAGTTCTCCCCTACGTTTGCTCCAAGGTTGGAAGCTGGGGAACAGCCTGCCTGGAGGCCTGTAAAAGACTTGCTTGATGCCACATGACATGGTTTGAGGTGTGAACAAACACCTAACGAATGCAAGTGTGAATAAAACTCTGAACTTTGATTTTGAAAATACTGCTTCCTGGCTTCTATACTGCAACCGCACCTATTTGCAAGTGCGAGTCATCACAATATATATATATATATATATATATATATATATATATATATAATTTATATTTAAAGTTTAGGTGGGGTGCAAAAATACATAAGAAAGACACACAACATGCAAAGTGGGTAACATGCTCACCTTGCAGTGTTGCACTCTTGGCACGGCGCCAACAGTTGCTTTATCAATTTAATAGCTTAGCATTGCCGGCATCCAACCATTCTTCAAGACCTGGGACTGGTTTCCCTGGATGGAAACCATTAGCAAGTAGGGACGTCTTTACTGCACTAATGCAGCAAAGGATTGATACACTGTTTGGTGGACAGATGTAATTGAAAAAGAAAAAATAAACTGTATATTTTTTTAAGATTAGCAGGAGAGCACATTTTTTTATGCAAAATGTCCCTCTTCATCAGGTCCATAGGCCTAATGAAGAGGAATGTATTGTCCTTGAAATGGAGTGTCCCGTTTATCTTAAAATAAAATAATCTGTGTAGTAGAGCCACAAAAGTGCATCTTCTTCCCTCTGCATTTCCTCCTGGAATCTTCTATACATAGTTTAAATGGGGATACACTGAACTGTAAGGGGCAACTACTGTACATCAGGCTGCAGTCATCAGTAGTTTACATACCTGTAATGAAACATACCTATTTATGATTTGCACTTGGACTTAAAGGGGTACTCTTGTACAAATATTTTTTTTTTTAAATCAACAGAAAGTTAAACAGATTTGTAAGTTACTTCTATTAAAAAAATCTTTATCCTTTCAGTACTTGCTCCAAAGGAGGTTGAGTTGTTCTTTTCTGCCTGACCTCAGTGCTCTCGGACAGTTCTTGATATGGACAGAGGTTTCAGCAGAGAGCACTGTGGTCAGACTGAAAAGAACAACTCAATTTCCTCCATAGCATACAGCAGCTGATAAGTACTGGAATGATTAAGATTTTTGATAGAAGTAATAAACAAATCTTTTTAACTTTCTGGCACCAGTTGATTTGAAAAGAAAAAAAAGGTTTTCCACCAGAGTACCCCTTTAACCTCTTGGGGAAGCAGGGCGAATGCATACGCCCTGCATCGCCGATCCTTAAAGACTCAGGGCATACCTGTATGCCCTGAGTATCTCCAGTCCCTGCTGCTCGTCAGCAGGCATACCATGACAACGCCTGTTCGGAGTCCTGATCACCAAAGATTTGAAGCAATTCCTGGTCAATTGGGTCCCCGGTGACCCGGAAAAAAAGGATGATAGGTACCGTTCGAGATGGCACCTATCATCCTTTAGCAGCAGGATTGAGGTGGTACTGGTGCCACCTCACGGTCGTCCTGATTCGTTGTCTGTTACCGGCCTACAAATCAGAACGCCTGCTGTGGGGGTGTCCCTAACGGCACCCGCTCTGCCCCTGTTCCGGAAGGCGAGAGCTGGTACCTGGAGTGTGTACCTGAGGCTGGGGCCCCCAATCCCCAGCATCGGTGGCGGGATTGGGGCCCCAGCAGCAGAGTCGGCGGTGGCAATGGCAGGCAGGTTCATCAGAGCGCAGCAGCAGGAGGTAAGGCTGGCCTCCTGCTGTTGCTTAGCAACAACTCCCAACATGCACACAAGGGCATGCTGGGAATTGTTGTTATGCAACAGCAGAAGGCACAACTACAACTCCCAGCATGCCCTTTGGTAGTTTGTGCATGCTGGGGGTTGTAGTTATGCAACAGCTGGAGGCACATATTTGTGCCTCCAGCTGTTGCATAACTCCAACCCCCAGCATGCACGGACAGCCAACGAGCATGCTGGGTTTTGCAATAGTGTGCCTCCAGCTGTTGCATAACTACAAGTCCCAGCATGCCCTTCGGCTGTAAGTGCATGCTGAGAGTTGTAGTTTTGCAACAGCTGAGGGCACACTGGTTGCAAAACACGAATTTTTTTGCTAAATCAGTGTTTTGCAACCAGTGTCCCTCCAGCTGTTGCAAACTACAACTCCCAGCATGCACTGATAGACCGTACATGCTGGGAGTTGTAGTTTTGCAACAGCTGGAGGCACACTGGTTGCAAAACACGGAGTTAAGTAACAAACTTCCAGTGCTTTGCAACCAGTGTGCCTCCAGTTGTTGCATAACTACAAGTCCCAGCATGCCCTTTGTCTGTCCTGGCATGCTGAGAGTTATAGCTTTTTGCAACAGCTGAAGGCACACTGGTTGCAAAACACTGAGTTTGTTACCTAAATCAGTGTTTCGCAACCAGCGTGCCTTCAGCTGTTGCAAACTACAACTCCAAGCATGCACTGACAGACCGTACATACTGGGAGTTGTAGTTTTGCAACAGCTGGAGGCACACTGGTTGCTAAACACTGAGATAAGTAACAAACTCTGTGTTTTGCAACCAGTGTGCCTCCAGCTGTTGCATAATTACAACCCCACGCATGCAATGACAGCTAAAGGGCAAGCTGAGAGTTGTAGTTTAGCATCAGCTAGCGGTTTGCCTCCCCATGTGAATGTACATTCACAAGGGCGGGTTTACAGTGAGTTTCTCGCTGCAAGTTTGAGATGCAGCAAATTTTCCGCTGCAGCTCAAACTCTTAGAAATTCGCTGTAAACCCCTGCCCCATCACTACACTGTACAAAATAAAAAGTAAAACAATACATATATCTCTACACAGTAACGCCCCCCCTCCCCCCCATAACAATATAAAACCTCTGGTACAGCACTGTTTCCAAAAACGGAGCCTCCAGCTGTTACAAAACAACTCCCAGTATTGCCGGACAGACATTGACTGTCGAGTCATCCTGAGAGTTTTGCAACAGCTGGAGGCACCCTGTTTGGGAAACACTGCCATAGGGTAATTTTGGTATCGGGGACAAGTGTAATTCGTGCATCTGGATCCATCCCTATGCAAATCCCTAATTCAGGCCTCAAATGCACATGGCGCTCTCTCACTTCGGAGCCTTGACGTATTTCAAGGCAACAATTTAGTGCCACATATGGGGTATTTCCATACTTGGGAGGAATTTGGGGGGGCTTTTTCTCCTTTTACCCCTTATGAAAATTTAAAGTTGGGGTCTACTCTTGCATGTTATTGTAAAAAAAATATATTTTTTACACTAACATGCTGGTGTTGCCCTATACTTTTCATTTTCACAAGACGTAAAAGGAAAAAAAGAAAGAAAGGATGCAAGTAACGATGAAAATTTACCAGTATGTTAAAGTAGAATATGTCACGAAAAAATTATCTCGGAATCAGAATAAAAGGTAAAAGCATCCCAGAGTTATTAATGCTTAAAGTGACAGTGGTCAGAATTGTAAAAGAGGGCTGAGTCCTTAATGTGAAAATGGGCTGAGTCCCTAAGGGACTAAGCTGCCCTCACACACAGCAATTTTTGTTTAAACCACCACTGCATTTTAGCATTAAGCCAAAACTAAGAGAAGATTGAAAAGAAATGAGAAATACAAAGGAAGAACATGGGCTAGGTTTCCACATAGGTTTTTTTCTGGCATTTTTTGGAAAATTGCCACTGCAGTTTTTGAGCCAAGGTCAGAAGTGGATCCAGCAGGACGTAGAAGTCTTTTTTTTTTTATATATATATATTCCCCATTCCTTTTCAATATACTTCTGGTTTTGGCTCAAAAACATCATTAACAGTTTTCCAAAAATGCCAGAAAAAAAACATTTATGGAAACCTAAAATTATACTTAGCCTTCCGGCTGGATCTACTTTTGCCTTTGGCTCAAAAACTGCAGTGGTAATTTACCCCTTGGGGACTCAGGGTTTTTCCATTTTTGCACTTTAGTTTTTTCCTCCTTACCTTTTAAAAATCATAACTATTTCAATTTTGCACCTACAGACCCAAATGATGGCTTATTTTTTGTGCCACCAATTATACTTTGTAATAACATCAGTCATTATACCCAAAAATCTATGGTGAAACAAAAAAAAATTCTAAATAGAAGAAAAAAACGCCAAATGACACCTTATCTTTATTCTGTAGGCCTATAAGATTAAAATTATACCCTACTTATATAGGTTTCATTTTGTCGGACTTCTGAAAAAAATCATAACTATATGCAAGAAAATTAATATGTTTAAAATTGTCATCTTCTGACCCCTATAACTTTTTTATTTTTCTGCGTACAGGGAAGTATGAGTTTTTATCGGTAATTTTTTTGTTTTGGTCAGACTTTTTGATAGCTTTTTATTCATTTTTTATTGGTGTAAAAAGTGACCAAAAATACGCAATTTTAGAATTTGGAATTTTTTGGCGCGTACGCCATTGACCATGCGGTTTAAGTAACAATATATTTTTATAGTTTGGACATTTAGGCACACGGCGATACCACATATGTTTATATTTATTGTTATTTAATTTTTTTTTTAATGGGAAATGGGGGGTGATTTGAACTTTTATTAGGGAAGGGGTTAAATCACATTCATTAACTCTTTTTTTTTACACTTTTTCTTTGCAATGTTATAGCCCCCATAGGGGGCTATAACATGCAGTACATTGATTGCCAGCACTTTTCAAACCCAAGCCATAGCATTGCATTGATCAGGGTTTTCGGTGGTTGATTTCTCAATCAATCGCTGATCAGAGGCACCGGAGGCAGAGGCAGGTAACGGACCCTTCACTCGCATCCTAGCTGATTGGGACACTGCGTTTCACTGTGGTGGTCTTATTCAGTACAACTGAGCTGCCGAGAATGCTTTTTTTTACAGTTTAGACGAGGCAATCAACTTTGAATCCATCGGTGATGTGCGCTATTAGCCCCAGGTCCGCTGGCCCCGCGTTATATCGTGGGAACAGGACCAGGATGTACAGGTATGCTCTGATTCCCCAAGAGGTTAAAAAACTAAAAACAAAACAAAAAAACTTCCATGTGTGCAATGACTGTATGACATGTTTCCCTAGTAAGGCCAGGTCTCCACTGAGTAATTTTTCGCAAAAACGCGGTTAAAAACTCCCATTTTGCTGCATGGCGTTTTTTTTGCGAAAAAACGCTGCGGCCAGATGTTAGCTGTAAGTCTATAGGAAACTGCCGAAACCCTTATTTACTTGGTGTTTTTGAGTTTGGCGTTTTTTTTATCCTTTTGGCGTTTTTTAGTGATTTTGGTCAAAAACGCTGGATTTCAAAAACGTCTGCTTGCTGAGGGTCTGGCGTTTTTTTCGCAAAAACTTTGCGTTTTCCCCCCAAAGAAGTCTATGGGAGTGAAAAAACGCAAAGAAAAACGCAAAGTGGGTTTTAACATTGGCGTTTTTGCAGACGGTTTTTAATCTTTTTTGGACTTTAGCGATCCAAAAAAGTGAGGGAGATACCTTTTTTATTTAAATTTCATAGGGTAACATAAAAAAAAATTATAAAAATATACATTAGTGTTAGAAAAAATTGTATCTAACTAAATGCATTTTTTTAATAAAGAAATTTTATTTAATTTTGAAACAGTAAGCAATTTATGTGGGCGGGCAGGGCACTAAAATGTATCTGACAATTATAAAAATATAGCGTATGTGAGTGTCTTTAACTTTTTTATTCATTTTTAGGTAGTACTACTACTCCCAGCATGGACCACACTGTTCCATGATAGTAGTACTTTGACTCACTGTCAGATTGCCCCAGCTGTCACATTTGTCAGCCGCGGCGATCCTCCAGTATACTGTATAGGCTGGCCGCTCTCCTCTGGTCCCCTGTACTGCTGTATATTTACAAATATTCATATTTCCCGCTGAGATGTGATTGGCCAGAGGGTTCTAGCCAATCACAAATGTCTGGGAAATATGAATATTAGGACATATACGGCAGGGACCTTACCGGCCGGATCTATACTTTAAACAGGATGATCGCAGCTGATGTCTAGAGTGACATCAGCTGTGATCTTTTCTACTACTACCCCCAACATGGAGCACACACTGCTCCATGATGGGAGCTGTAGTACCTGCATTAATAGATCGCAACAAGCGTCACCTCTGACACCTGTTGCGATCTGTAAAAGTACTACAGCTCCCATCATGGAGCACAATGTGATCCATGTTGGGAGTAGTAGTAGAAATTATCACAGCTGATGTCACTCTAGACATCAGCTGCGATCATCCTGTATAAAGTATAGATACAGCCGGCCGGCCGCTCTTCTAAGGTCCCTGCCGTATATGTCCTAATATTCATATTTCCCAGACATTTGTGATTGGCTAGAACCCTCTGGCCAATCACATCTCAGCGGGAAATATGAATATTAGTAAATATATGGCAGTACAGGGGACCAGAGAAGAGCGGCCAGCCTATACAGTATACAGGAGGATCACCGTGGCTGACAAATGTGACAGTTGACAGTGTGACAGTACTTTGACAGTGAATCAAAGTACTACTACTCCTATCATGGAACAGTGTGTTCCATGATGGGAGTAGTAGTACTACCTAAAAAATAAAAATATAGGTTAAAAAGTCAAAAAAAAAACACTAATACACTTTATTAAACACATTATTAAAAACATGCTTTTTTTTACATCCCTACAGCACCCTTTGTTTTTTTTTGCTACCCAACAAAGGGTACCAAAAAAATGCCAAAGTGCAAAAAAAATCTATTTCCACATAAAGCCTCAAACGCAACAAAAAACGCCAGAAAAAAAGCCAAGAATGCAGGGCAGTTTTCTGGAGTTTTTTCCTGCGTTTTTTTGGACAAAAAAAAAAAACACTGCAAAAAACTCAGTGGAGACCCAGCCTTAAGCAATTTTTTACAAGAAAAAAAATTATGTATACTATTCTAAGGCTAAGTTTCCACTTGTTTTTTTCTGGCAGTTTTTGGAATACTACCACTGCAGTTTTTGAGCCAAAGCCAGAAGTGTATTCAAAAGGAATAGGACATATAAAGGAAGGACTTATACTTCTCCTCCCTTATGGATCCACTTCTGACTTTGGCTCAAAATCTGCAGTGGTAGTATTCCAAAAACTGCCAGAAAAAAAAAACAAGTGGAAGCTTAGCCTAAGACCAAATTCTTGGTGTAATGTTTCTCCATTTCTCAGATTATCCAAACTTTCTCCTTCTGCCTATCTCTTCTGGATACTTCAAATAGTGCAGTTTTCAGACCTGGGTGTTTGCTTGCTGGTCCTGTGTGTTAGCTTAGCAGTCTTCTGTCTCTTGCTACATGTCTAGGCATGAAAGACTACATTCCCAGCACTGGTGAATACTTTTTACTCTAGCTTCAATGACTACATTTCCGCTCAGCCCTGATAAGTAATGTTCCAGCCAAGCTCCACTGACTATGTTCCAATACTGCTGCTTTTATTCTGGTCCTGCTTCTGTATCTTTGCTCCAGCCCTGCATGAGCTTATTCCAGTTCTGCTGCTTAGTCCTTGATCCTGTCCTGCTGCCTTAAAGGGGTACTCCGGTGCTTAGATATCTTATCCCCTATCCAAAGGATAGGGGATAAGATGCCTGACCGCGGGAGTCCCACAGCTGGAGACGCCCGTGATCTTGCACGCGGCACCCCGTTTGTAATCAGTCCCCGGAGCGTGTTCGCTCCGGGACTGATTACCGGCAACTACAGGGCAGGCGGCATGCCCCCGCCCCCGTGTGATGTCACGCTCTGTCCCTCAATGCAAGCCTACGGGAGGGGCGTGACAGCTATCACGCCCCCTCCCGTAGGCTTGCATTGAGGGGCGGAGCGTGACATCACATGGGGGCGTGACGTCACACGCCGCCCGCCCTGTAGTCGCCGGTAGTCAGTCCCGGAGCAAACACGCTCTGGGGACTTATTACAAACGGGGTGCCGCGTGCAAGATCACGGGGGTACCCAGCGGCGGGACACCCGCGATCAGGCATCTTATCCCCTATCCTTTGGATAGGGGATAAGATGTCTAAACACCGGAGTACCCCTTTAAAGTCAGTATCAGTCTGAAATACAAGGCTTCCATCTCTGCTCCATCATTCCACCAACTGGTGGGCATTCTTGAGGCTCTGGCCTCAGGATATTCTTGCTTAGGGTGCATTCACACCACATTTTTGAAATACAGTTCTCGTATCAGGTTTTTGATGAAAAACTGATTCCTCAAAACCGGACTAAACTGTATCAAAACATGTGTACAAATTTTAACTCGTAGATCGTTAAAAACTGTATACGGTTTAAAAAATGTATACTTTTTTTACTTTTTAAAGTTTCACTTGTTTGATTGAAATTCCAAGAAAAAAAACTGTGCAAAGTCAAAAACTGTATGGTAAAAACCAGATGGAATCGTATGCACATACGGTTCTGTACGGTTCCCATTGACTCCTATGTTAAAAAAAAAACCATACGGTTTAATACAGTTTTTCACCCGGACCAAAAACCATGGTAGGCTACGGTTTTTGGTACGGGAAAAAAACTGACAAAACCGTACAGGATGCAAAACAGACACAACCTGATGCATATTTTGGCATACGGTTTTCAATGGAGACTCCATGCATACGGTTTTCAATACTGTTCCATACGGTTTTCACATAGAAAACGTATACGGGAACTGTATTGCAAAAACGTGGTGTGAATGCACCCTTAGACTCCAGTCTGGACAGCATTGAACATTTTGCAGCCAAAAGCATACACACCATTGTTTAGACTATTCTTTATGCCAAATTCATGTTTGCTTCTGTATGCTTTCAAGTTTTAACAGCTTCAATAGAATATATGCAAATGTAATAATATCACTGTAAAAATGTAGAGAAATTAGATTTTTCTTTTCAGACAGTCATCGTTCTATGCTTTATTAAAATGGTTTTAAACAACAATTCCAGCCATATTTCCTCAGCCCATGCAAATTGGTGATTCACGACTGAATATTGATCACCCACACTTCTTTAGCCTAATGTAATCTTTTCAGTGCTAGTGCTGTTTTTTGTTAGGCTTCTCTATATAAAAAGCCTATTTTATTTAGTGCATTTCTTACACTACTGTCACAGACATTGACCACTGATTCTGCCCATTTAGTTAATTGTGCATGTTTTTTTTTTTTTTTAAATCAACTGGTGCCAGAAAGTTAAACAGATTTATAAATTACTTATATTAAAAAATCTTCATCCTTCTAGTACTTATTAGCTGCTGAATACTGCAGAGGAAATTATTTTCTTTATGGAACACAGTGCTCTCTGCTGACATCATGACCATAATGCTCTCTGCTGACATCTCTGTCCATTTTAGGTAGCACAAAGCATATTCAGGTAGCACCTATATATGCCTGTGGGGCCTGTGAAGACAGTAGTGAATATAATAGATTTCTGCAAACACTTTGAGGGTGCGTTCACACGCTATTTGTTTTTGCGTGTTTTCCGCTGCGTATTTGAAAGGGGGCAGGCTCTTCTCAGCTGTCCGCAGCAAATTTTCCATGGAGGAATTTACGCAGCGTAAATTCCGCAGCAGAAAATCTGCTACGGACAGCCGAGAAGAGCCTGCCAACTTTCAAATATGCAGCGGAAAACCTGCAAGAACAAATAGTGTGTGAATGCACCCTAAGTACTCATTATGCTGTCATTCCTCCCACCCAAAAAGCATGTTGATTAGTTACACATATCTAGCTTGTAGTGAAAATACAGGTTTGTTACATTTCATATTGTTACGCAAACACCTCCAGTACTCATTGTGCTGTCATCTCTGGCACGCAAAAACGTGTTCCTCTGACATGTATCTGGCCTGTTAACACAGTTTTGTTGAATTTCAATTTTTTCCGCAAACATACATTATATTTTTCTAGCTGTGTACACAAAAAAACACTAATTATACTAAAAAATCTGTGCATTCCAAACACATTAGGCTTTTAAGATGGTATTTTAAAAATTTTGGTTTTATTAAACTTACAAGTTTTATTAAGCCTTATATGTACCTTGTTGTAAGATGAACGCAGTTCAAAACATTGAAACTTAAATTTAACATGTAGGTTTGTGAAAAATAACCCAAAAAGATAAAAGGATCTTTAATAATTTATGTCTGGTAAAGGAATTGTCCTTCCTGTGTCTTTGCTCCCCCCACTACTGATACGCAGAAGGATAGTACTAGCCGAATTGGGTCACGATCGGATTGGATTGTGTTGCTGAGGTGGGGGTAAGGGGCTGCAGTAGCCGAGCATATCACTAGTCAGACTGGGGGTAGTCGTGGTGAGGATTCTGGAAGGCATCATGGTGGATGTAATGTGGAAGAAAGAGGAGGCCATGGTGACACATCAGATGTACTAACTGAGAGGAGTGATGGAGATGATGAAGAGGTGTTTAACCCCTTAACGACCACAGATGTAAATTCCTTGTTTGGCGGTACTTCGCGCACCAGGACATACATTTACGTCCTGTGAATGACCAAAAGCATCGGAGCGGTGCTCGCGTCATACACAGCAGGTACCGGCTGCTATCAGCAGCCGGGGACCTGCCGATAATGGCCGACATCCGCGATCGCGCGGATGCCCACCATTAACCCCTCAGATGCCGTGATCAGTACAGATAACGGCATCTGCGGCAATGCGCATGTTAAAATAGATGATCGGATTGCCTGCTCTCTGCTGACACCTCTGTCCATGTCAGGAACTGTCCAGAGCAGGAGAGGTTTGCTATGAGGATGTGTTCCTGCTCTGGACAGTTCCTGACATGGACAGAGGTGTCAGCAGAGAGCACTGTGGTCAGACAGAAAATCATTTTTTTATAGAAGTAATTTACAAATCTGTTTAACTTTTTGGCACCAGTTGATTTAAAAATTTTTTTTTTTTCGGGAGTACCCCATTAAAGGAAGGACTTGTACGTCATCCTTCCACCAAATCCAATTCCAATGCATCAAAAACTGCAGTGGAAGTTTTTCAAAAAACTCTCATGTAGAGTATGATACCAGCCTTGGACATTGCCCAAAAGACATATAACAGTTAATTTTTGCACCATGTTTTACATTCAGCTTACCAACCGGAGCAACCAAGATTTGCTGTACTCCATGCTTTATTTCTAACTTGAATTGATTTTGTAATCTTTTTAATTTTTTTTCACTTGACAACTCTATTGTTTGAAGTCCACAGCTGGATAAGGTCTGTAAGGCTGGGTTCACACATATCCGGTATCCGGCATAACTTCTGAAACTGATTTGAATTCGGTTCACTATCATCAAGCGTCTTAATTTTGACGCTGGATGGTTGGACACGCTGGATTGCATCAGACAGGGAAACACAGCTTGCTGCCTTCTACTCTTCAGTGTCCAGAAACAATGTACGATGGATGCCATACAATTGATGACAACTGATGCACATGTCACCAGTTATGGCATCAGTTGCGTTGAGATCTAGACTGAATCCACCTATGCTTGATGCCGGACATATGTGAATCCAGCCTAAGTGCTTTCTATTTTAATTGCAAACTAACTTTTATTTTTAGAATTGTGCAAGAATAGTTTTTAGAAATGCAAATTACAAGATCTTTTTATAATTTTTTACTTGAAATGATCTTGAAAAAAAAAACCAAATCATTAAAGCGTACCTGTCATAGTTCCTCCCCCCCGAAAAAGAAGAAATATGTTACTCAGTACCTAATCCTGATCGTGTACATATATGTTTTATGTCTCTAGGATCTTTATATCCAGAGATATAAGCATTTATCTGCTGCTCAGTTACTTTTCCATCTTGCAGGCTGGAGGGGGCGTGTCAGTCTGTCTCCCTCACTGTGTTGACTCATCTGCTCTGAGGGAGCGAGCCTGAGCTGTCAGCCAATCACCGCACTCTACTCTGTAACCCTTTCCTCTGTGGTTTCATGCTGTACATGTTACACAGAGGAAGTTGCTTTTAGCTTGCCTGCAGGGCGAGTTCATAAAAGGATAAAATGTATAAATATAAGAATAGATCTTTATAAAATGAGTGCAAGGATTTTATAGATAAAAGTACAGCATTTTTATGAATATGTTTTCTATCTGTTTTATCTTTTCCTAGTAAAGTTGGATGCTAATAAACATAGCTGTCACTGGCTGGCACCGGAGTTTCCCCACAATAAGTACAGGCACCCGAGTTCCCCAACAGTGGCTACAGGCACCCGAGTTCCCCAACAGTAGCTACAGGCACCTGAGTTCCCCCACAGCAGCTACAGGCATCGGAGTTCCCCCACAATAGCTTTAGGCATCAGAGTTCCCCCACAGTAGGTACAGGCATCAGAGTTCCTCCACAGTAGGTACAGGCATCGGAGTTCCCCCACAGTAGGTACAGGCATTGGAGTTCCCCCACAGTAGGTACAGGCACCCAATTCCCCCACAATAGCTAAAGGCATCAGAGTTCCTGCACAGTAGGTGCGGGCACCGGCGTTCCCCCACCGTAGGCATAGGCACCTGAGTTCCCCCACAGCAGCTACAGGCATCAGAGTTCCCCCACAGTATGTACAGACATCGGAGTTCCCCCACAGTAGGTACAGGCACCTGAGTTCCCCCACAGCAGCTACAGGCATCGGAGTTCCCCCACAGTATGCCCAGGCACCTGAGTTCCCCCACAACAGCTACAGGCATCAGAGTTCCCCCACAGTAGGTACAGGCACAGGAGTTCCCGTACAGCAGCTAGAGGCATCTGAGTTCCCCCACAGTAAGCACAGGCATCTGAGTTCCCCCCACAGTAGCTACAGGCATCGGAGTTCCCCCACAGTACTTACAGGCATCTGAGTTCTCCCACAGTATATGCAGGCACCTGAGTTCCCCCACAGTGTGTGCAGGCACCTTAGTTCCCCCACAGTAGCTTCAGGCATCAGAATTCCCTCACATAGCTACAGGCACCGGAGTTCCCCCACCGTAGGCACAGGCACCTAAGTTCCCCCACAGCAGCTACAGGCATCGGACTTCCCCCACAGTAGTTACAGGCACCCGAGTTCCCCCACAGTAGTTGCAGGCCCCCGAGTTTCCCCACAGTAGCTAAAGGCATCGGAGTTCCCCCACAGTAGCACAGTTTACCCACATTAGGTAGCAGTTCCCCCACATTAGGTATCAGTTCCCCAATATTTGGTAGCAGCTCCCCCACAATAGCAGTTCCCCCACATTCTGTAGCAGTTCCCCCACATTAGCAGTACCCCACATTAGGTAGCAGTTCCCCCACATTTGGCAGCAGCTCCCCCACAATAGCAGTTCCCCCACATTAGGTAGCAGTTCCCCCACATTAGGTAGATGTTCCCCACATTTGGTAGTAGCTTTCCCACATTAGCAGTTCCCCCACATTAGATAGCAGTTCTCCACATTAGCAGTTCCCCCCACATTAGGTAGCAGTCCCCCCACATTAGGTAGCAGTCCCCCCACATTTGGTAGCAGCTTCCCCACAATAGCAGTTCCCCGACAATAGCAGTTCCCCCACATTTGGTAGTAGCTCCCCCACAATAGCAGTTCCCCCTCATTTGGTCGCAATACACACAGACATACACAGAGACACACACACACAGACATACACAGCGACATGCACAGAGATACACACACAGACAGACAAAATCAGACACACTCACCCTTCCTGCACAGTGCTTCTCTCCAGCTGAAGGAGCGGGCGCAGCTGAAGACGGGGGGGGGGGGGGGGGGGGTTTAGGGAACATGAAGGAGCGGGTGCAGCTGAAGACTGGGGGACACACACATGAAGGAGTGGGTGCAGCTGAAGACAGGGGGTGGGGGTGATTACTCAGCACTGCCTGTGTGTGCATACTCCCTGTGCTCGTTCACAGGTAGTGTGTGCCTGCGCATACATTGTATGACTACAGCACAAATCTCCTATTCTGGATACCGGCACGCTTTACGGCCGGTATCTGGTAAGCTTCCAAATCAATACTAGTCTGTCTGGCCAAAGATAGACGACCCCTAGGGTGGCTATTTTTAGATTTAATTTCTGGGGGAAATTGACATTTTTTTAAATAAATTTATATTACAAAAAGCCATCATATTATTAGTTCTATAATATATAAAAAGTTTTCAACAATTACAGTGCCTCTTTAAATAAAATAATCTCCTTTCATTTATTTGAGGTATGTTTCATGAAGCCAGAAAGTTCATCTATTAAGCAACCATTGATTTGTATCATATTTGGTATTTCTGTATTTACTACAAAATAAAAAAAAGTATGAGAGGATTTCATAATTTTTTATGGCAGTTGTGTAATATACTGTTTTTATCTGTGGATGTATTTCCTAAATTGGACTTACATTGTACTCAGCTGCCATTAAATAACATGGTGTATATGAAGTAGTACTACTTCATAGTACTATTAGTAATACATGTCCTTAGTTTCATGCTTTCAAACATAACCCCTTAACAACATAGGATGTAAATGTATGTCCTGGTTCCCTGGAACTTAATGCACCATGATGTACTGTACATTTACATCCTATACATGACGCGAGCACCGGAACGGTGCTTGCATAATACGCCGCAGGTCCTGGCTGCTATCAGCAGCCATTGACCTGCCAGTAATGGCGGACATCAGCGATTGCGCTAATGTCCACCATTAACCCCTCAGATGCCGTGATCAATACAGATCATGGCATCTGTGGCAGTGTGGGTGTAAAAATGGATGATCAGATCGCCCATTGCATTGCTGTGGGGATACGATCATCCATAATGGTGGACGGAGGTCCCCTCAGGTGCCTCTGTCCATCTCCAGGGGTCTTCTGTTCTGAGATTGAGCAGACCAGAGCAGAAGATCACCGATAACACTGATCAGTGTTATGCCCTATGCATAGCACTGAAAAGTATTAGCAATCAAATGATTACTATAAATAGTTCCCTATGGGGACATAAAAAGCGTACAAAAAAGTTTTAAAGTTGAAAACATTTTAATAAAAATGAAAATAGTCCCTTTTTTTTCATTTTACCCCCAAAAAGCATTAAAAAATAATTAATAAACATATTTGGTATTGTCGTGTTTGTAAATGTCCAAACTGTTAAAATATAATGATAATGTTCCCATACGGTGAATGGCGTAAATGTAAAAAAAAAAGTCCAAAATTGCTTCTTTTATTTCTCATTCTCTTCATTTCAGAGGGTGGGGCCAGGGCTGAGTTGTTTGGCATCATTGCTCACGCAGGACTTGCTTTCTCTGACTTCTCTAGCCAATCGCAGCAAAGCACTTGTTGGCATGACAGATGGTATGTCATGATAGAAGTGGTTACTGATGTAATGAGTTTGCAAAGGGATTTGTGAGTAGAAATGAAAGAAACAGCAGCAAGGTGGTTACCCTAAGCAATGACCTTCTGCTGCAGATAGGAGGGGGAAGGGGAGATTACACTTCAGTACTGTGAACATCCAGTAGTTGGTATATATTTTTGAAGTATATTCATGGTGAGAGATAAGGGAACAGCTTTAATTGTTCCTTTCTGGAACAGTGTGGACAGAGGCCAGGCTTTTCTCTCTGTCTCTCTTTCTTTCTTCCTCTCTCTCTCCTGCACATAGCACATGCTAAGCCCTGTTCCCACTTCCTGTGTTCTGTCTTGTCTCTGTTACTAAAGACATAATTTCCCTAACAGCAAGCAGTGGACCGCAGATTGCAGAGAAGTGAAACACCTTGCAGCCAAGACCGTAGAGCCGATTTCTGTGATAAGAAGTCCTTTTTGGTAAAGAAAGTGATTTACATATATGATAGGAGTAACATAGGCTATTTAATGAAGTAAAGGTGTTTGAAATGACAGTGCCTATTTAAAGTTTGGAAGCCAAGTAAAAAAAGGGCTGTGAAGATGTACCTGGCTCCAATGTGGGAAAAACATTTGGACACTATTTTTATTCTAGCTCTATCTCTATTGTAAACCCATGCCAATAATGAGGATGTGTTGTCTATATCTCCATATGCACAGTAATCTGTAATTATAGTTAAAAGTAACCAATTGGCTTCCTTACAGCTTATCAATGCTTTCCAGTATAGCTGTAGTCTCCTGTGATGCCTCATTTTCAGAATAAACAACTTTTATCCCCACTCCTGGAGCCCATAAAAAGCCTAGCACTCAGGGTATCAAACTAGTCTGAATGGTAGCCGAGTGCCTGGGAGGGGGGTGGAGACAACGTAACTACATGCCACTATGGCACCTACTTACAAGGTGCCAGGAGCCGGGGTTAAAGTCATTTCTTAAAATCCTGCATTACAGGAGTCTTATGGGTCCTATGTTTAGACAGCTACAAGATACTGGGAAACATTTATAAACCATAGCTGACTGGTTCCTTTTAATCACAACCCCTAACAACCAGTCAACTTGTTAACAGTGATATCACATCAGGGGCCTACAGTTGGCTAATATATTACCAGTATGGACATTTCATACATAACATATTACTAGTATGGACATAAAATACATAATATTTTACCAGTATGGACATTACATATATAATATATTACCAGAATTAACATACCATTCTTTTAAATAGTTTAAAAATGTTCATGCTATATTTCAATTTAATTAATTATTTTAATTTTTAATCCCTTTTTTCAGATGGGCATTTTGCCTTTTTTTCTAACCAAACATAAATCACAGTTTAGCAAAAGGTAATTTTTAATATTTTTTAATGCCTCTTATAGACCCCCTAATATCCATATATCCATTACATCCAGAGCAGTGAATGACAGAAGGAATGAGTAAAATGCTGAATAAACTCCCATAGCACTGATAATGATTACGAGATTACAATCCAGCAAAATAGCAGACACACGCCATCCTTTGTTATTAAAATGTCATATGGATTTGTAGGATTATTTATAATCCTACACAATATTAAAAAGCAGGTGTAATGTCTCTGTCAAGTAAAGCAGGATGAAACAATAGAGCAAGAAACATGATACATTATGAAAATTACTTGTGTAATTCTATATTATTTGAATAGTTCTAAAAATAACATCAAAGTATTGACATCAGGGCAATGCTCCACAGCATTCTGTGGCCTGCCTGTTGTTTCCTCTCTGGGGACCTTTCTAATACAAGTCTGAAATTAGGTGAAACATCCTTTCTGTTTATTTCCAAAAAGGCACGGGTAAAAAAACGATAGAGTTAGTAAACAAAATAGTAGATTCATTTTATTCTTGCAACACTTGAGTCACTGTTCCAGACATCACTATAAAAAGATTAAAAAAAAAAATTGTTGCTAATAATTTAGGACATTCAAATCCTGGTGCAAACCTTACCAAAAATGGTGAATTCAATATAGAAGGAACAGATATTGGCACTAGAAATGAGCAAACTTTTCAAAAATTCGATTTGGCCGATTCACCGAATTTTCCCGAAAAGTTTGTTTCGATCCGAATTTGTTCGCGGCGAATCAATATTAAAAAAGGCTATTTCTAGCCTACATACAGCCTCTATAGGGGTATAGAACACTTTGCTGTGTCCTAAAACGTATATGGAGTGTGCTGGGGTAGTGAAATAATACTGTTATTCAGAATAGCATGCAGATTACCAGCATCGCTCTTAGAATCACTGCCGCACAGCAGCACAATGACAGAGCCTGGTGGTGGCATCAGTGTCATTAGCCCATATAGTGACTGAATGACATAGCGTGGAGGTGTTGGCAGCATGAGGATGCCATATAGTGGCTGAATCGCACAGCGTGGAGGTGTTGGCAGCATGAGGACACCATATAGTGGCTGAATGGCACAACGTGGAGGTGTTGGCAGCATGAGGACACCATATAATGGCTGAATGGCACAGCGTGGAGGTGTTGGCAGCATAAGGACACCATATAGTGGCTGAATGGCACAGCGTGGAGGTGTTGGCAGCTTGAGGACACCATATAGTGGCTGAATGGCACAGCGTGGAGGTGTTGGCAGCATGAGGACACCATATAGTGGCTGAATGACACAGCGTGGACATGTTGGCGGCAAGAGGAGACCATTTAGTGGCTGAATGGCACAGCGTGGAGTTGGCTGATGCAGTAGTACACTACAAACCAGGGCTTCACAATCCCCCCCCCCAAAAAAAAAAAAACAAACAACACAATATTTGAAATTTTTGACAAAGATTTCTCATAGGTAGCACCCGTTATCCAAAAATGAGAAATTTCCAGACTCAGGCCCCACCTCTGCGGCATCAGGAACCCATATATTGCCTGAAGGACACAGCCTGGAGTTTCACAATCCCCTCCAAAAAACAACAACATTTTAGAAATTTTTTAAAGAAATACCTTTGTGTAAGAACAAGCGCATATCCAACAATTCACAAGACTCTAAAATGCAGGACGGTGGACCACCCAAAGACATTCTTCTCAAAAATAATAAACCACACAATGTTTGAATTTTTTTTACAAAAACAAATTCAATATGTGTGTAAGCGCATCTGTCTCCAAAAGATCAGATCACTAAAGGACTTTTTTCGCCCAAAATTATGAAGCAGAGTTAATCCCTGTCTGTATTATTATTATTTTTTTTTTCATTAAAAAATCACACGCAACAAGAGTTCCGTTGTGTAACGATTAGCATTCTGGAAAATTCTATTTTATTACCGATAAAATTATCAGTAAATGAAAAAAAAAACACTACCCAAGAGTGTTTCATTACCCCATACATTACACCAGGAGCAGTCAGGAGTAGGCCTCAGCAGTACCCAAGAGGCTTTAATAACCCCTTACATTGCACAATCAATTGAAAGATCGAGCAATAACAGGTGTGTTATGCCCTCAGATTTCCGGGGCCGCAGCCGCGCTCCACTGAACGGATTAGCGTGTCTCTATCTTTCAAGGACAGGTGCGTGTTGCACGCTGAAACCAGTTCGTGATAGGGATCTGGGATTGCAATTATCTAACCTTAAAACGAGGAATTACCAGTAAGTGAGGGTCATAAGCTGGTGTTGATTAAGTCCTTGCCCTTTGTACACACCGCCAGTCGCTATAAGCGATTGGATTAGTTAGTGAGTTGGTTAGTGAGGTCCTCGGATCGGCCCAGGCGGGGTAGGAGAAGGCCCTGGGAGAGCGCAGAGAATTTAACGATCATTGTTGAAATTTGCATTAAGCATGTATTTAGCTACTGCTAAACATACAAAAATGTAAGGCCCAAGGCCAGAGGCACCAGGGAGGCAAGTAGTTCCTGAAAGACACAGAATGAGTCTAGATCATACATTTGCAGTATCCAAGAGGTTTTCATAACCTTATATTTAAAGATCAATGTTTACATTTGCATTAAACATGTATTTAGCTACTGCTAAACTTCAAAAAATTATAGGCCTGAGGCACCAGGGAGGCAAGTAGTTTGTGAAAGACACAGAATGAGATTGGAGTAGTCATTCGCAGTACCCAAGAGGGTTTCACAACCCCTTACATTTAAAGATCAATGTTGACATTTGCATTAAGCATGTATTTAGCTACTGCTAAAATTCAAAAAATTATAGGCCCAAGGCCAGAAGCATCAGTTTTCCCCATATTAGGAGCATAGTTGTCCCCAGATTAGGCAGCATAGATGTCACCCAGATTAGGCAGCATACATGTCTCCCAGATTAGCAGCATAGTTGTCCCCCAGATAAGGAGCATAGTTGTCCCCCAGATTAGTCAGCATAGATGTCCCCCAGATTAGAAGCATACTTGTCCCCCAGATTAGGCAGCATAGATGTCCACCAGATTAGGAGCATAGTTGTCCCCCAGATTAGGCAGCATAGATGTCATCCAGATTAGGCAGCATAGTTGTCCCCCAGATTAGGCAGCATAGATGTCCCCCAGATTAGGCAGCATAAATGTCCCCCAGATTAGGAGCATAGTTGTCCTCCAGATTAGGCAGCATAGATGTCACCCAGGTTAGGCAGCATAGATGTCCCCCAGATTAGGAGCATACTTGTCCCCCAGAGTAGGCAGCATAGATGTCCCCCAGATATGGAGCATACTTGTCCCCCAGATTAGGCAGCATAGATGTCCACCAGATTAGGAGTTTAGTTGTCCTCTAGATTAGGAGCACAGATAAGGAGCTTAGTTGTCCCCCAGATTAGGAGCATAGTTGTCCCCCAGATAAGGAGCATCATAGATGTCCCCCAGATTAGGCAGCATAGATGTCCCCCAGATTAGGAGCATAGTTGTCCCCCAGATTAGGCAGCATAGTTGTCCCCCAGTCAGCGTGGACTGGTCAGAGCCAATCAAAGGGACGTATGTGGCAAGCGGGCCGTACAATGCCCAGGTCTGCCCCAGAGGGTTTCATAACCAACCACAATAGAGAAAATTTTGTTGTAGGAGCACGGTCAATCTACTCAGACCCATCTGTCATTGGTGGCTGGAAATCCTGGCTGATCCATCCCCGATTCATCTTGACATACGTCAGTCTCTCCACATTTTTAGTGGACAGACGAGTTCGCCTTGGGGTGACTATGGTCCTGGCCGCACTAAACACCCGCTCTGATGGCACACTACTGGCTGGGCAGGACAGCTTTTCCAGGGCAAACTCCGCTAGTTGCGGCCATAAATCGAGTTTGGCTGCCCAGAAGTCCAGCGGATCTTCAACGGTTGTTGGCAGGGTCATGTCGAGGTAAGCCACCACCTGCTGGTTCAGGTCCTGCTCTATGTCCACCTGCTGCTGATGAGTAACTTAACTATATGGCTACTCATTAGCGACCGTAGACTCAGGCTGCTGCTGATTGAGCCGGTACTGCTCCTGCCACCCCTCCCCTCCCCAGCAGCCGTGGCAGTGGAAGGTGAGCGCAGAGGGCCCCCTGAGTCAGACCTGCGAGTGGATGGACCATGTGGCCAACCGACTACGCAGAAGCTCCCTGAAGTAGGTCAGTTTGTCCTCCCTCTCAGTGGGTGTAAAAAAGGCCCCCATTCTGGGCCGGTAGCGAGGGTCTAATGAGGTGGAGATCCAGAAGTCATTGCGCTGATGAATTTTGACAATTTGGGGGTCACTACCCAAGCAACTCAGCATGCATCGTGCCATTTGTGACAGTGACTCGCTGGGACTACCTGCCTCCATCTCCACTGCATACTGCCACGGTATGTCTGGGTCCTCTATCTCGCCTCTCTCGTAATAACCCTCCAGCTCCTCTGGCTGCTCCTGCTCCTCCTCTCCTGTCCAATGACCAGAAACACCGGCCATCTCATCCACCGTAAACTGTACTCCGCTCTGCCCCTCATCCTCCTCCTCCGGTTCATCCCCCACAGGACTCATGTAGCCTTCTGATGTAGGCGCAACGTCTCCATTGCCGTGACCAGCCATGTTTTCAATCATTTTTTGGAGTAAATGTAGGAGTGGAATTACGTTGTTCATGGCGTAATTCGAGCGACTAACAAAAAATGTGGCTTCCTCAAAGGGCCTCAGCAAACGGCAGGTGTCACGTATGAGCTGCCACTCGTTCACATTGAAGTTACACAGGGGAGTACTCCTATCTGCTTGTATCGTCAAAAAATCTGTGATGGCTTTTCTTTGTTCGTATAGTCTGTCCAACATATGGAGGGTGGAATTCCAACGTGTGGCAACGTCACAAATGAGACTATGTTGTGGGATACCGTTCTGACGCTGCAGCTCAAGCAAAGTGTGCTTGGCGGTGTACGAGTGGCTGAAGTGCATGCACAGTTTCCTTGCCTATGTCAGGACGTCTTGCAAATGGGGTGAAGACTTGATGAACTTCTTGACAACCAGATTCAACATGTGTGCCATGCAGGGCGAAAGGTTCACACTTCCTTGTCGCAGCACGGCCACAATGTTCTTCCCATTGTCGGTCACCATGGTTCCCATTTCCAGATTTCGTGGAGTAAGCCATACTCGGATTTCTTCCCTAATGAACTTCAGCAGTTCCTCCCCTGTGTGACTCCGTTCGCCAAGGCAAACCATGTGAAGGACGACTTGACACCGATGCGCCCTAAACACGTGGTACGATGAAGGGCCACCGAGATTTGGACGTGCAGTGGAGGCCGAGGACACAGGGGAGGAGGAGGCGCACACTGTAAAAGGACCAACTGCCTGGGAGCGAGAGCATGGAGGAGGAAGCTGTGTGACCTGTCCAAGTTGCTGTTGTGGCTGTGCAGGAACAACATTTACCCAGTGGGCCGTTAAAAAAACATGTATTGTCCCTGCCCGTAGTTACAGCTCCCCATGTCGGCGCTGCCGTGCACTTTTGAACACACCGACAGGCTCAAGTACTGACCCACCTACTCTTGTACAAACTTATGCAGGGCTGATACTGCCTTCTTCGCAAAGAAATGACGGCTTGGGACTCTCCACCTCGGCTCGGCACAAGCCATCAATTCCCTGAAAGCTGCAGAGTACACCAGTTGGAAAGGGAGGGACTGCAACACCGGCAACTTGGACAGGAGCACATTCAACTACTGCGCCGTTTGATAAGTGGGCGCATACTGTTGTCTCTTGGACATGGCTTCGCCGATCGATTGTTGACGGAATGGCTGACTACGAGCGGAAGAAGCAGGAGCGCAAGAAGGAGGGTTTGACACAATGCTCCCTTCAGCTGAGATGGTGGAGCCTTGGCTGGATGATGGAGGGAGCGGATGGCCACTGGGTGATGCGGCATGCTGGACCACTACATCGGAGCCACGGTTATCCCAGGCCGCTTTATGGTGGCGAATCATGTGTTGACGCAGGGCTGTGGTGCCGAGATTGGGACCCTGGCCACGCTTCACTTTCTGCCGACAGATTTTGCATGTGATTACGCTAAGGTACTCCGGATTCTTTATGAAGAACAACAACACTGCAGAGTAGCTGATTTTCCCACCTGCAGTTCGCACTATTTCACTGCTATTGGCGCCATCTCCAGGAACCCCTGTTCCACTACCTCCCTGAATGGTAGCTTGCCGCGAAGCAGGTGGTCTCCCCCTGGCACGTTTGACTCCTGAATTTCCACTACTGCCACCACCACGCTGATTGCCAACTGTGCTACCGCCTTGCTGCCTCATAGACAAAGAGCAAATCTCTTCTCCTTATGATGATGAAGCCCCAGCTTCTGCACTCGGCTCCCAATTGCGATCGGCTTCATCATCATCAAAAGATGTGTGCACGTCACTGATGTCCTCCTACTGTTCCACAACAGTGTCTGCCTCAGGACCCTGAACAATTGAAACACCGCCTCCCACGTCACTCTCCGCATCGCTACTTGCCCGCCTTGCGGATCAAGCGACGCATGTCTCCTCACATTCTTGGCTGCCCATTAGCTGCTGACTGTCCTCTATTGGATCGTCCTCACTAAATAGTGGAGCTGAACCAAAAGCATGAGATACTTCTTTGGGAGAGAGAACAGCATAGGACAAAGGCAATGGGATTATGGGGACTGCTCCCGGGCCATGCCAACTGAGGGTTGTGTCTGAGGAACCCACCGACTCTAGACTGGGCTTGTTACATGTCGCTTGTGATGATGGGGATGAGTGTGCAAACCAATTGACGAGGAGAGATGGGTCGACGACACGACCGCTGGGTGTTAATGGGAGCTCAGGCCTATTGCTGCGACTCCTGCTGCCACTCGCCCCAAGTCTGCTGCCAACTCTGCCTGATGTATGTAGGCCTCTGCCCCTTCTCTGTGCACGTCCTGGCACTTCCCTGCCTAACATACTTAGTGCGTTTATGAGGGTATAGAACAGCAGCGGGCGATTATTTTCGGCTCTCTTTTCAAAGTATATAGGCCCTAGACAGAATAACAGTTACTAAATAGTACACTCCTTTGTTGTATGTATGCCCTTTACAATGATGAGCGCACTGGTATGCGTATTTCAACGCAGAAAAAAACACTTTTTTTTTAAAAAATACACCAGCAAGTGTATACTAATGTGTGGAATAGCACTGAATTTAGCACAGAGACAGAATAACAGGTAGTAAATAGTACACTAATTGGTTCTATGTATGCCCTTTGCAATGATGAGCGCACTGTTAAGCGTATTTATACGCAGAAAAAAAATCTTTTTTTTGTTGTATACACCAGCCGGTGTATACTAATGTGTGGAATAGCACTGAGTTTAGCACCGAGACAGAAATACAGGTACTAAATAGTACACTACTTGGTTGTATGTATGCCCGTTGCAATGATGAGCGCACTGTTAAGCGTATTTGTACGCAGGAAAAACTTTCTTTTTCTTTAATACACCGGCAGGTGTATAACGTGTGGTATAACACTGAATTTAGCACAGAGACAGAAAAAAAGGGAGTATATGGCACGCTATTTGCTTGTATTTAGGCCCTTTGCAATGATAAGGGCACTGTTAAGCATATTTGTACTCAGGAAAAACTTTTTTTTCCCTTAATACATTGGCAGATATATAACGTGTGGTATAACACTGAATTTAGCACAGAGACAGAAAAAAAGGTAGCATATGGTACGCTATTTGCTTGTATGTATGCCCTTTGCAATGATAAGGCCACTGTTAAGCATATTTGTAAGCAGGAAAAACTTTTTTTTTTCTTTCATACATCGGCAGGTGTATAACGTGTGGTATAACACTGAATTTAGCACAGAGACAGAAAAAAAGGGAGTATATGGTACGCTATTTGCTTGTATGTAGGCCCTTTGCAATGATAAGGGCACTGTTAAGCATATTTGTACGCAGGAAAAACTTTTTTTTTTTCTTTCATACACCGGCAGGTGTAAAACGTGTGGTATAACACTGAATTTGGCACAGAGACAGAGTAACAGGTAAAAAAATGGTAAAAAGGCACTAAAGTCCACACTAATATGACTTATTTCTGAACAGCAGCAGGACCCAACATTGTAGCACCACAAAAAAAAATCCAGGGATTAAACCCTAAATTGCACTCTGTCACACAATTCTGAGCAGCAGAAGATTTGTGGAGCAAATAAAATTAAACTCAATTGGGCTGAAAAAGGAGGAGATAAGATGCTTCAGAAAGTTCAGGCAGCTTGGAGATCTGTATGAGGCAGCTGACAGCTATCTGCCCCTCTCTGCTGCAATGCTCAATAACGTGAATAGGAGGTTTAGCTATCAATGATCCTTCTCAGTGTAACAGCACAGCACTCTGTACTCCTGTCTTTCCCTAATGCTGATGTGACTAGCAGTTGCAGTGTAACGCTGTGGTATGAGCTATTCACACACACACAGTCCCATCCTCTCCATCTGAGTGCATAGATGAAATGAAGTGAGGCAAGATGGCCGCCGATTATATAGGGGCTGTGACATCACAGGGGTCAGTGAACACTGATAGGCTGCATTTCACATGTGATTCAGGGTCAGCCCACCTACCTTCATTCCCGCCGCTGTCTCCCGCCCTCCCATAATCCCTTGCCCCATGTACTCACATGTGGATCCGCCATCTTAGGTCTCCAATAGCCTGGAATGCTAGAAATGGAGTTAAATGAATCAATTTGCACAATAGAATCGCAGCGATATTCATATTCGTTGCGAATCGAATTTTTCATGAAATTCGTAACGAATTGGGGTTCGTCAACTTCGATTCGCTCATCTCTAATTGGCACCACTTACTGCGTATATTCAATGTATGAACAGGACCATGTAGAGTTGCGTAACATGGCAATGACTTTAGCATAATGACAGTGGTCCTCAAACCCCAGGGGAAAGCTACTAGCAATAAAATCATCAAAAGAAGATTATTTGTGCATTAAAAAAGCAGCCTGGTCACACGAGGATGCCACGAACTGGATCCACATAACTACAGCTGTTTCACTCCACCATGGAGTTTCATCAGGTTTCTAGTTGGAGTGAAACAGCTGTAGTTACGTGGGTCAAGTTTTTCTACTGAATATCTTTCTTTCGAGGATTTTACCAAAACTGGTATTTACCTGATCAAGTGGTGTTTTACCACTTAAGGACCCAGGGCGTAGATGTACGCCCTGACGCCCTGGTACTTAAGGACCCATGCCATACCTGTATGCCCGTGGGAATTTTGGTCCCTGCCGTAAGCCGGCCGGGGACTGGGATGACTGCTGATATTTATCAACAGTCATCCCGTGCGAATACCCCCCATGTCGGCGATCGCCGGTCAATTCAGACCGGCGATCTGCAGCGTTTCCGGGTCATACGCGTCTCCGGTG
Source organism: Hyla sarda (assembly GCF_029499605.1). Taxonomy (NCBI): domain Eukaryota; kingdom Metazoa; phylum Chordata; class Amphibia; order Anura; family Hylidae; genus Hyla; species Hyla sarda. The sequence continues at coordinate 351,349,547 of NC_079190.1, forward strand.
ACCCGTTGACCCAGAAAATAAGGGGGATCGGGAGTGTCCAAGACACCCACGATCCCCCTGAAGGGATAGGAGTGAGATGGCAGGGATGTCACCCCTCCTATCCCTGCTATTGGTCATTCAGAAGCGACAACCAATAGCAGATCGGGGGCGGGGGGGGGGGGTTAATGTTCGGTTCCCCCATTCTGCCCACCCACAGTTGTCCGTACAGAGCGGGGGAACCGCCGGTGACTTACCATCGGCGGCGGAGGCGACGATCGGTGGGCGACGGCTGGCTCTCTGGTGCAGACTACGGAAGCCGGTGAGTTTCCTAGCAACATCTGGAGGGCTACAGTTTGATACCACTATACAGTGGTCTCTAAATTGTAACCCTCAACATGTTGCAAAACTAAAACTCTCAGCATGCCCAGACAGCTGTTTTCTGTTTGGGTATGCTGGGATTTGTAGCTTTGCAACAGCTGGAGGGCTACAGTTTGGAGATCACTGTGCGGTGGTTTCTAAACTGTGGCCCTGTAAATCTTTCAAATCTACAACTCCAAGCATGCACGAACAGCAAACAACTTTCTCGTCATGCTGGGAGTTGAAGTTGCGTACCTCTGTTGCATAACTGCATCTCCCAGCATCAGTACATGCTGGGAGTTGTAGTTTTGCAACAGCTGGAGGCACACTGGTTGGAAAATACTGAGTTAGGTAACAGAACCTAACTGAACGTTTTCCAACCGGTGTGCCTTCAGCTGTTGCAAAAGTACAACTCCCAGCATGCACGGTCAGTGCATGTTGGGCGCTGTAGTTTTGCAACAACTGGAGGTTTCCCCCCCCCCCCCCCCATGTGAATGTACAGGGTACATTCACACGTGCGGGTTTACAGTAAGTTTCCTGCTTCAAGTTTGAGTTGTGGCAAATTTTACGCTGCAGCGCAAACCCCTAGCAAACTCACCATAAACCCCCGCCTGTGTGAATGTACTCTAAAAACACTACACTGCACTAACACAAAATAAAGGGTAAAACACTACAAATACACCCCCTTACACTGTCCCCCCAATAAAAATTAAAAATGTATTGTACGTCAGTGTTAACAAAACGTAGCCTCCAGCTGTTTCAAAACAACAACTCCCAGCATTTCCGGACAGCAACTGACTGTCCAGGCATGCTGGGAGTTTAGCAATAGCTGGAGGCACCCTGTTTGGGAAACACTGGCGTAGAATACTCCTATGTCCACCCCTATGCAATCCCTAATTTAGTCCTCAAATGCGCATGGCACTCTCTCACTTCGGAGCCCTGACGTATTTCAAGGAAACGGTTTAGGGCCACATATGAGGTATTTCCGTACTCGGGAGCAATTGCCCTACAAATTTTGGGGGGCTTTTTCTCCTTTCACCCCTTATGAAAAGGAAAAGTTGAGGTCTATACCAGCCTGTTTGTTTAAAAAAAAAAAAGTTTTACACTAACATGCTGGTGTTGCCCCAAAAGGTAAAAAAGACCCACAAAATTTGAAACGCAATTTCTCCTGAGTACAGAAATACCCCATATGTGAGCGTAAAAGTCTCAGGAGTGAGAGCGCACTATGTAGATTTGAGGCCTAAATTGGTGATTTGCACAGGGGTGGCTGATATTACAGCGGTTCTGACGTAAGCGTAAAAAAAAAATTTTAGAAACTACACCCCTAATGGAACGTAACAAGGGGTATAGTGAGCCTGAACACCCCACAGGTGATTGACAAATTTTTGTTAAAGTTGGATGGAAAGACAAAAAAAAACTAATTTTTACTAAAATGCTGGTGTTGCCCAAAATTTGTAACCCCATTTTTTCTTAGTATGTTAATACCCCATATGTGGATGTAAAGTGCTCTGCGGGCGAACTACAATGCTCAGAAGAGAAGGAGTGCCATTGTGCTTTTGGCAAAAAAAATTTGTCCGGAATTGAAGGCCACGTGTGTTTACAAAGCCCCCATAGTGCCAGAACAATGGACCCCCCCACATGTGATCCCATTTTGGAAACTACACCCCTCATGTAATGTAATAAAGGGTACAGTGAGCATTTACACCCCACAGGTGTCTGACAGATTTTTGGAACAGTGATCCGTGAAAATGAAAAATGTAATTTTTCATTTGCACAACCTATTGTTCCAAAGATCTGTTAAACGCCAGTGGGGTATTAAATTCTGTGAGGGGTTTAGTTTCCAAAATAAAGTCACATGTTGATGGGAGGTCCACTGTTATGGCACCACGGGGGGCTTTGTAAATGCACAAGGCCCCCGACTTCTATTCCAACCAAATTCTCTCTCCAAAAGCTCAATGTCTGAGCATTGTAGTGCACCAGCAGAGCACTTGATGTCCACACATGCTGTATTTCCATACTCAGAATGGATGGGGTTAGACATTTTGGGGGGCATTTACCCCTTGTAAAAATGTAAAATTTGGGGAAAAAACTGCATTTTTGTGAAATTATTTTTTCTCATTTACATATCCAAATTTAAATGGGCACTGTCATGAAAATAAAAAATGTATATGTTGTAGGACTTAAGTACTACAACATAGCTCTAATATAGTTTAATTTTTAAAAAAAAGTGATTTTAAAGGGGTTCTCCAGTGCTTAGACATCTTATCCCCTATCCAAAGGATAGGGGATAAGATGCCTGATCGCGGGAGTCCCGCAGCTGGGGACGCCTGTGATCATGCACGCGGCACCCCGTTTGTAATCAGTCCCCGGAGCGTGTTCACTCCGGGTCTGATTACGGGCGACTACAGGGCTGGCGGCGTGTGACGTCACGCCTCCACTCCCGTGTGACGTCACGCTCCGCCCTTCAATGCAAGCCTACGGGAGGGGATAGAAGGGCAATAGGCAGGGACAGGGCAATAGGCAGGGACAAAAAGAGGGTTGGTGGGAGCTACCATTTAACTAAAAGTCGTCAATCACCTGTGGGGTGTTAAGGCTCACTGGACCCCTTGTTACGTGCCTTGAGGGGTGTAGTTTCCAAAATAGTATGGCAACTGTTTTTTTTTTTTTTTTTTTTTGCTGTTCTGGCACCAAACGGGCTTCCTAAATGTGACATGCCCCCCAAAAACCAATTCAGCAAAATTTGCTTTCCAAAAGCCAAATGTGACTCCTTTTTGACCTGACATCCACACATGGGGTATTTCCATACACAGAAGAGATAGGGCTACAAAATTTGGGGGCATTTCTCCTATTTCCCCTTGTAAAAATGTATAATATTGGGAAAAAACAGCATTTTAGTGAATACAAAATTCTGTGGGGTGTAAAGGCTCACTGGACCCCTTGGTACGTTCCCTGAGGGGTGTAGTTTCCAAAATAGTATGCCATGTGGGTTTTTATTTGCTCTCTTCTGGCACCATAGGGGCTTCCTAAATGGGACAAAAAACTTTTCAGAAAAACTCACTCTCCAAAATCTTCTCTAGTGCACCCACAGAGCACTTGACATACACATATGAGGTATTTCCTTACTCAAGAGAAATTGGGTTACAAATTTTAAGGTGATTTCTCTCCTTTTACCCCTTGTAAAAAATTCAAAAACTGGGTCTACAAGAACATGCGAGTGTAAAAAATGAAGATTTTTAATTTTCTCCTTCACTTTGCTGCTATTCCTGTGAAACACCTAAAGGGTTAACACACTTACTGAATGGGGTCATTTATGGGGTATTTCTAATTTGAAGGTCCCTCAAATCCACTTCAAAACTGAACTGGTCCCAGAAAAATTCTGATTGTAAAAATATTGTGAAAAATTGCAAAATTGCTGCTGAACTTTGAAGCCCTCTGATGTTTTCCAAAAGTAAAAACATGTCAACTTTATGATGCAGTCATAAAGTAAACATATTGCATATGTGAATCAATATATATTTTATTTGGGGTGTCCATTTTCCTTATAAGCAGAGAGTTTCAAAGTTTTCATAAAGTTTTTGAATTTTTCACCAAGAAATTATGTACGGTAAGTATCGACAAGATTTTACCACTAACATAAAGTAGAATATGTCACGAAAAAACGTTCTCAGAATAAAAAGTAAAAGCATCCCAGAGTTATTCATGCTTATACTGATAGTGGTCAGATGTGCAAAAAATGGCCGGGTCCTTAAAGGGGTACTCCCATGGAAAACTTTTTCTTTTTTTTTTTTTTTTTAAATCAACTGGTGCCAGAAAGTTAAACAGATTTGTAAATTACTTCTAGAAAAAAATCTTAATCCTTCCAGTACTTTTTAGGGGCTGTATGCTAGAGAGGAAATGCTTTTCTTTTTAGATTTCTCTGATGTCATGACCACAGTGCTCTCTGCTGACCTCTGCTGTCCATTTTAGGAACTGTCCAGAGCAGGAGAAAATCCCCATAGCAAACATATCCTGCTCTGGACAGCTCCTAAAATGGACAGCAGAGGTCAGCAGAGAGCACTGTGGTCATGACATCAGAGAAATCTAAAAAGAAAAGCATTTCCTCTGTAGTATATAGCCCCTAAAAAGTACTGGAAGGATTAAGATTTTTATATAGAGGTAATTTACAAATCTGTTTAACTTTCTGGCACCAGTTGATTTAAAAAAAATATATAGTTTTCCACGGGTTTTCCACTGGGTTCTTAAATAGGCACTGTCAGATATAAAAACTTTTGATATGTTGTAAAGCATGCAAAACCAATAGACTTTGTATTTGCTTTCATTAGAAATTTTTCTGTATTTCATACTGAAAAATCCAGTCAAAGAACTGCCCCCTCCCTGCCTTCTGGAATGCATTCAGTCCTTCTGTGAACACTGCTTCGTCCTGGATGTTTTGGAGGGGGAGGGGTTGTACACACTGCAGACTCATGTGAAGAGAAGGGGAGGGGGAGGGGCAGGAAGACTGCTGCCAAGCTCTCACTGATGTCTGCTGTGTGAGAGAAACACATTGCATTGCAGACGAAAAAGTAAGTGTCCCTGCATGTATGTGTGTGTGGATATATGTGTATGTGTGTATATCAGTGTGTCTATCTAATGTGTAAGAATATATGAAGCCAGTGTGTGTATGTGTGTGTAATAAAGGGGGACTACAATCACATGCCTCCAACTGTTGCAAAACTAAAACTCCCAGCATGCCTGCACAGCCAAATGATGTGTGGGCATGCTGGGAGCTGTAGTTTTGCAACAGCTGGAGGCACCCTGGTTGGAAGCACTGGACTGAGGTGAGGGAGGCGGAGGAGGGGGAGTGGTTATCACAGTGAGTACCCGCCCCCCCTGCTTCTGGTGGACAAAATTAAGGTATTTCCTAAATAAAGCTAATTCTGAGAGAAATGTAGGTCATAGACACATAAAAAAGTACATGTACATGATCAGGACGAGATACTGAGCAACATATAATAGTTTTTTTTGTGATCTGACAGGTACGCTTTAAGGGTTTAAAAAGACAATTGGGGCATTTATCATTGTAGGTGTAAGTGAAGCATTTTACTACACCTTTTTTGTGTGTTGATAATGTGTAGGAGCATCAGATTTATTAAAAGGTCTCATGACACTTGATACATTTTGTGCAGGTCACATTTTCTGAAATTTCCCTCCTCACATACACCAAGTCAAGGCTGATATAGTTTAGAGACTTTCCAGTGGTTTTGCACCTTTTTTTGCTCATTTCACAAAAAGTCTCAGTTGACTTGACCTGACACAGTAGGCACCCGAGCACCTTTTTTTTTTTTTTTTTTTTTTTTTTTTTTTACCTTGGAGTGCTGCTTCCCTGCTCTATCTACACACAAAAACAGCTATAAAGACAATGATAAATGCCCCCTAATGTTCTATTATTAGTCATTAAATAAGCCACTGTTTACACATCTGGGAGAAGCCTACAGTTGAGTGCTTCACCCCCTGGCTCAGAGCTCAACATCAAATACAACCTTTCTTGTTGCACCTGCAATGTTATACAGTCATGGCCGTAAATGTTGGCACCCCTGACATTTTTCTAGAAAAAGTATTTCTCATAGAAAAGGATTGCAGTAACACATGTTTTGCTATACACATGTTTATTCCCTTTGTGTGTATTAGAACTAAACCAAAAAAGGGAGGAAAAAAAGAGCAAATTGGACATAATGTCACATCAAACTCCAAAAATGGTCTGGACAAAATTATTGGCAGGCTTAACTTAATATTTGGTTGCACACCCTCTGGAAATAATAACTGAAATTAGTCGCTTCCTATAACCATCAATAAGCTTCTTACACCTCTCAGCCGGAATGTTGGATCACTCTTCCTTTGCAAACATCTCCAGGTCTCTCTTATTGGAAGGGCGCCTTTTCCCAATAGCAATTTTAAGATCTCTCCACAGGGTTCAATGGGATTTAGATCTGGACTCATTACTTACCACTTCAAAACTCTCCAGCACTTTCCATCCATTTCTGGGTGCTTTTGGACATATGTTTGGGGTCATTGTCCTGCTGGAAGACCCAAGAACTTGAACGCAAACCCAGCTTTCTGACACTGGGATGTACAGTGTGACCAAAACTCTGTTAGTAATCCTCAGATTTCATGATGCCTTGCACACATCCAAGGCACCCAGTGCCAGAGGCAGCAAAATAACCCCAAAACATCATTGAACCTCCACCATATTTCACTGTAGGTACTGCATTCTTTTCTTTGTAGGCCTCATTCCATTTTCGGTAAACAGTAGAATGATGTGCTTTACCAAAAAGCTCTATCTTGGTCTCATCTGTCCACAAGACATTTTCCCAAAAGGATTGTGGGTTACTCAAGTTCATTTTGGCAAAATGTAGTTTTGCTTTTTTTATGTCTCTGTGTCAGCAGTGGGGTCCTCCTGGGTCTCCCGCCATAGTGTTTCATTTCATTTAAATAGTTTGCGCTGATACTGATGCTCCCTAAGCCTGCAGGACAGCTTCAATATCTTTGGAACTTGTTTGGGGCTGCTTATTCATCATCTGGACTATTCTGCGTTGACACCTTTCATAAATTTTTCTCTCCCGTCCATGCCCAGTGAGATTAACTATGGTGCCATGGGTTGCAAACTTCTTGATAATGTTGTGCACTGTGAACAAAGGCAAATCTAGATCTCTGGAAATGGACTTGTAACCTTGAGACTGTTGATATTTTTCCACAATTTTGGTTCTCAAGTCCTCAGACAGTTCTCTTTTCCTCTTTCTGTTGTCCATGCTTAGTATGGCACACACAGACACACATGGCAACTTCTCTCCTTTTCATCTGTTTTCAGGTGTGATTTTTGCCCACACCTGTTACTTGCCCCCAGGTGAGTTTAAAGGAGCATCACATGCTAGAAACAATCTTATTTTTCCACAATTTTGAAAGGGTGTCAATAACTTTGTCCAGCCGATTTTTGAAGTTTGGTATTACATTATGTCCAATATGCATTTTTCCTGATTTTTTTTGGTTTAGTTCCAATACACACAAAGGGAATAAACATGTGAATAGCAAAACATGTGTTACTGCAGTTCTTTTCTGTGGGAAATACTTCATTTTCTAGAAAAATTTCAGGGGTGCCAACATTTGGGGCCATGACTGTATACCATGCAACCTGTAGTTCTATGTCCACCTACGTGGGTCTTTTCTCCTAAGAATTGAGAATTTGCACAAGGTTACATATGGGATATTGTAAAAACTCAACGGGTTAACCTTCCCTGAGCTTTGGCTTGGCCTGGTTGCTTGGCTATGCCTTAGCCAATCTGGGTTGTAACAGTTACCAGACTGAGCCTGCGCCTGTGGGCTTAGTTACTTAAGTTCAGCTCACTCTTTGTCTAGTTGCCAGTGAAAGAACTTAGTTTTGAGTAACCAGCGTTTATTGTTCTCTCTTATCTACTTATTGATCTTGGCTCGGCTTTTCACTCCTCTATTGCTCTCCATTATTGTACTCCATTACCTCCTAGCTTTGACTCGGCTTGTTTGACGCTGTATCTTCTGTGTGTGTTTAGTTTTATTTCAGTTAGATTTGTGTGCCTCCAGCTGTTTCCCAAAATCTACCGTATTGTGTTTTATTATTTTAACGTGACAGTCCCTTGCATGTAGTTAGGTAGGGACCGTCTTCGTGGTTGTGGACCCCATTGTTTAGGACAAGTACTCAAGTAGGCAGGGACAGAGGGTGTGGGCAAGTTTAGGGCTGCATTCTATTACTGCCCAATGTGACAGATATAGTTTAATAGCAACAGCCTTTTTTACACCTTTTCCCAGGGTAGGCTAGAGACAGGTCTGTACATGTCTGTTACCATGTAAATACTTACCTGTGCTACCACGCAGCCTCGATATCGCTGTCTCTTCCTGTACTTGGGGTTGATCAATCACAGGGGCACCTGAGTGATTGGCTGAGAGACACTGTGACACATTGATCCCCATTATCAGGAGTCAAGTGTACCAGGACCGGGATAAGCAATAGCAAGGCAGCAGGGGAGTGTATAGAGTGTAAGTATCCCTTTAACCCCTTAAGGACCGGGGTTTTTTCCGTTTTTGCATTTTCGTTTTTTGCTCCTTGCCTTTAAAAAATCATAACTCTTTCAATTTTGCACCTAAAAATCCATATGATGGCTTATTTTTTGCGCCACCAATTCTACTATCTAATGACATTAGTCATTTTGCCCAAAAATCTACAGTGAAACGAAAAAAAAATCATTGTGCGACAAAATAGAAAAAAAAACGCAGTTTTGTAAATTTTGGGGGCTTCCGTTTCTACATAGTACATTTTCCGGTAAAAATGACACCTTATCTTTATTCTGTAGGTCCATACGATTAAAATGATACCCTACTTATATAGGTTTGATTTTGTCGGACTTCTGGAAAAAATCATAACTACATGCAGGAAAATTAATGCGTTTAAAATTGTCATCTTCTGACCCCTATAACTTTTTTATTTTTCCGTGTATGGGGCGGTATGAGGGCTCATTTTTTGCGCCGTGATCTGAAGTTTTTAACGGTACCATTTTTGCATTGATAGCACTTATTGATCGCTTTTTAATCATTTTTAAATGATATAAAAAGTGACCAAAAATGCACTATTTTGGACTTTGGAATTTTTTTGCGCGCACGCCATTGACCGAGCGCTTTAATTAATGATATATTTTTATAATTCGGACATTTCCGCACTTTATTCACTTTTTTTCACTTTTTTTTGCAGTGTTATAGGTCCCAAATGGACCTATAACACTGCACACACCGATCTTCATCATTGATCACTGGTTTCTCATAGGAAACCAGTGATCGACTATTCTGCCGCATGACTGCTCATGCCTGGATCTCAGGCACTGAGCAGTCATTTGGCGATCGGACAGCGAGGAGGCAGGTAGGGGCCCTCCCGCTGTCCTGTAAGCTGTTCAGGATGCCGCGATTTCGCCACGGCTATCCCGAACAGCCAACTGAGCTAGCCGCAACTTTCGCTTTCGATTTTAGCCACGCGGCTCAGCTCTGAGGGCGCGGCTAAAATGTTAATAGCACGCGGCGCCGCGATCGGCACTGCGCGCTATTAGATACGGGTCCCGTCTTCCCTATGACGCCGGGCCCGCCGTGATATGATGCGGGGTTGCTGTGTAACCCCGCGTTATATCAGGAGAGCAGGACCAAGGACGTAACAGTACATCCTTGGTCCTTAAGGGGATAAGATTTTGATTGTTGAAACAAGCAGGTAGAGTTACCGGTAGTGATTCCGGGTCTATGTATTCTGGTTGCATGTTGACCTGTTCTAAAGATTGCAACCAAAAATAAAAGGTTTTGACATTAGGTTTTTTGGATGCCAGGCTGAATAACATACCTTTGTACATAAAGTACTAGTTTGTTGATGTAGAAGTAGATGTTAAAGGGGTAGTCCAGCAAAAAACAACTCATCGCCTATCCACAGGATAGGGGGTAAGTGTCTGACGGCTGGAGGTTCAACTGCTGCGACCTTCATGATCTCCTCCCTGGCACCCCAGCTCTCTTAAATGAGCACGTGCTACAGGCGGCATGTGCTCCATTCATTTCTATGGGATTGCTGGCGATGCCTACTACAGCACTCGGGTCTCTTCAGCACTCCCTTAGTGATTTTTTTATAGCTCTTTTTTGGATGCTGTCAGGCCCAAGGCCTGATTGTGGAAACATACATGTGTTTTTATTGTATCTGTGTATAAACTAAGACCTGGGGGTGAGAGGTCATTCAGACTGTGGGTTTGTGTATTGCATTTTATTGGGGGTCTGGCTGTTTGTTTACATCTCCTTTGAAGTCAAAGGCTCTTTTGAAGCAGCAGGAGGTAAGGTGCACTCTGGTCCCATCATATAATCCCACAGATAAGGGGGCCAGGAAGAGAGAAGACCCCCTGGTGGGATCAGAGGGGAGGGGGGAATGGAGTGTCCCTCCCAAGAAAGCAGATATGATATTTAAACAATGCTAGACTAAAAGTTGGGTGTTCAAGGCTGTGCCCAAAGCCGACAAGAGCTGGACTCTCACTCACAAAGAAGGGCTATACCATCATGCTGTAAGAACTTCATTTTTGTTTTCTGAACTTGCTTTGCAAAACTCTTTTATATGTTGTTGTATCTGTATGTCATTTGTTCCTGTATTTTTATATATTTAGCACTGTGATACCTTTTATCAGATTAAATGTTTAATTAATCAGCTCTGGTCTTTGATCTCTAAATATATGAGCTCCCCTTTCTGAAGGCAGCTCTGGTGGAAACACCTTTCTCTAAGGGTTAATTTGGTGACTTGCTGGGACTAGTAGTGGATACCCAGAGGTCCGGTGGCCTTAACCCTTGCACCATCACACTCTCTCTAATGTCTTGGCTGGACCGATAGGGTGTGATCGTGACAGATGCCAAGCTGGATAACAATACCTTTGTCAATGAAGGCTCTGGTTTGGTTGATACAGAAGTAGATGTTAAAGGAAAACTGTCAGAAAGTTCACACACACTAAACCCAATACATTGGGTTATAGTGTGCGGGAACAGGAGTATGTAACATGCACACTTACTTAGTAAAGTTGTGTTTTGGCCGAGTTTGCGTCCTCTAAAGTTTCCGCCATCCATCCCAGTTTTGCGCGCAGCAGGGGGGTTCCCAGCCAGCAATCTTACTATGTGTTCCAGAAGCAGGCGCCCGAAGCCCACCCCCCCAACCCCTTGCAATTAATATGCAAATAAATTTTTTGCTTCTCCACATTCTAATGACATGGAGTTATCCGCCCCCTAAGCGCTGCACGCTGTCTTCCAAACACATGTGTAGTTTTGCGGCACAGAGCGGATCAGAGGACACACAGCTCTCAAGTCATCAGGACGGAGAGCTGGGTAAAATAAACAGTGCATGCGCTCGGAGGACAGAGTGCAGCGCTTAGGGGGGCGGATAACTCCACGTCATTAATAAATAAACAAATTTATATGGAACAAAAGGGGCGGGCTTCGGGCGACCTGCCTCCGGAACACAAAGTAAGATTGCCGGCGGGGGACCTGCCTGCTGCGCGCAAAATCGGGATGGATGGCAGACACTTTAGAGTATGCAAACAGACTCCTGTTCACCCTCACAACAACCCAATGTATTGGATTTAGTGTGGGTGAACTTGCAGACAGTTTTCCTTTAAAACACTTGGGTATTTTTTGGCACTCCCATGGAGATTTAATGGAGCATGTGCCATCTGTAGCACATGCTCTTCTCATAGAGGAGAGGCGCCAGGCAGGCAATTGCGGAGGGGGGGGATGTTGCTTCTATTTGCTATCACTTGTGTTTTTTCTAATTTAGAGCAATTTTTAAGGTGGAGAGCATTGAGTTTTTAACTTCTGCTGATGTTTATGCAACTGACACTCGAGTTTCTTTTTATAAAGCTCCTTGATAAAGCGATCAAATCAGGGTGCCTGATGTTTTGGGGTGAAATGCTTGGTGCATCAGAGATTGATGACATCAAAAGCAGTAGACATTAATTTGTTTTAATGATGCACAAAGGAGTTACATGGGTCGATTATCAGCCAAATGGGCATTTGTAGGGAAACATTTTCTTGATCAGCTAAAAAAGCTTGATTTTTGGCTGTTTCTTTTATGCACAAGCATCATTTTTATTGGCTTGTCTGAATGGGTGATGTATAGTCGACAATGGAGAAGTTAAAGATGTTCTAGGATGCAAATGGAATATTCTGCTAGTTCCTGATCCATTCATCTGGGGATGATAGATAATATTGTGATGTTTTTTTCTGCTGAATTTGAACACTATTGCATGAAAGGATTTTGTTTTAGATTTAACACTGCACAGCTTGCTTTTGTCCCTGTCTCTCATGGTGCAGCACTAGGTAGATCTCAGGTAGTTTTTTCATATTACCACTTTCTTTTCGGGGTTTGCATTACCATCATGCTATGTTTAACTTATAAAAGTGAAATCCTAGGATTCAACTGGGTCATGAATGGTTACTGTTTTGTTGTTGATTGATCTTGCTCTAATACAATCTTTATGAATAGTTAATCTTTTATTTCAAGCTCTAAAGAAGCACTCCAGTATAATGCATATTCACCATAATTCTTCCTACAGTGAATCTGATTTTTTTTTCAACACAGCTGCATCAATGCGTTTCATTACTGTACCTGGGTCATGTAACTCCGCCAGAACAGGACATTGCTTTATGTGTCCCTGGTCTGTTCTGGGTCAGCTGATTACTTGTAAACTACAGGATGACCATTATCTATCAGATGACTATGCTCAACTTATCTCCACAGGCTGAACTTTTATCCTGTACTCAGATTAGGACTAGGTTTGAATTTTGTCCTAGAGTGACTTCTTAGCAGGAGTTTTCTTTCTCCAGGGTGTACTGGAATACACTCCTCCCTCTCACAATCTCTCTAATAGAGAATGCTTAGACTGACTCAGCAGAGAGGCTGCATTAGCAATTACTAAAATTCATTCTCTTCTCACTAGAGAAACTAGCCTAGCATAAACTCCTCCTCCTCTTCTTCTGGAAGGTACCTAGCTGTGTAAATGTGTACTGGTTAATCCTTGCATAGCTCTTAGCCTTGTCTGGCACATTAATTTAAATCACAGTTGCTTAACAATATGAAACATGATCAAATAGTGCAAATCAGTATAAAACACCAGAAATATCAAATACATATAATAGACAACACTATTATATGCATAATAGTGAGCGTAGTGTCCCTGTGTCCCCGACTGCCGGCAGGGCCAGGATTCAAATTGCGGGAATGCGCCTGCATGCGAATCAAGGACTGTCTCTTACCAAGCTCCGCTCCTGCAGCTATTTCTGTCTCTCAGCTCCGGCATGCACGTCTCCTTTGCTCTGAAATTTAAAGGGCCAGTACAGTGCACCTCCCACACTTCCATGCCGGATCTTCAGTGCCTATTGCCTGAGAGAAAGTGTTCCTATTGCCTGTTGTCATACCTGTGTATCCAGACCTTCCTGCTACCTTTTTTGACTACAAACCTTTGCCGCCTGCCTTGACCTTAATTACGCCCATAATTAGTAAATACACCTGACACCACATTATAAGTTGTTTGCCCCTGCCACACTTCCCTGCCTTATCTTCAGTGCCTATTGCCTGGGAGAAAGCGTTCCTTTTGCCTGTATGCCATACCCGTGTATCCAGACCTTCCTGCTACATCTTTTGACTACGAACCTTTGCCGCCTGCCTTAATCTTCTGCTATGTTGACTACGCCACTGCACAGTTACCTGTGTGGTTGAGCCATGTCGGGGGTAGCGACCTGGGTGTCGCCTGCCGCAGCAAGCCCCTCCTGCCTTTCGGTGGGCTCTGGTGAAGACCAGCGGCACCTTAGATTCCGCTCCCCGATACGGTCTGATTCATCAGCCACACAGGTAGAGGATCCACATCCAGCTCCGTTAGAGTAAGATCCGGCCATGGATCCCACTGGGGTCCCTCTGTCTGACAACACGGATCTTGCTTCTATCGTGGCGCTTCAATCACAGCAGTTGAATCCAACACCAACGGTCCCATTGGGTTATGGGTTTAATTATAAATTTTCCAATCCCCTTCTGGGAGGAGATCCTCCCTTCCGGGGAACAATACCCTACCTGTAACCGAATTAAAATGTAACTTTTATTCCTATTCCTTAAAAAATATATATCTGTGATTGTGAAACTTATAAATGTTTAAAACTATCAGGTGAAACAGTGTGTCTTCTAGTATAAGCCCACTAGGTGGTGCTATAGCTCTGGTGTAGGAGTTGTCCTATTTCTCACTGTGCATGGTCAGTATATCCACTCTACCATCACACAGTAACTCCACACTCTTGACACATACTGTGTTCCTGTCTAAAATCTTGATAAGTTGCTCTAACGTTTCGTTAGAAAACTAACTTCTTCAGAGAGCTGCCTAATATGGCGTTCAGCGTGCGGCACTGCCTTTTATAACCCTGTATCGGCGCATCACTTGCGATGCACCAAGTGAAGGGTTGGGATCCAATCAGGACGTGGTTGGCAGTCCGTGTGTTCCGGCTGCCATTCTCGCGCATGCCCCGTCATCCTGTGATCCCGGGCATCTTCTTTTCGCTATTGCACACGCGCATCCTCTCGCGCGTGCGCAGTGCTTTCTGTCCTATTCTTGGTGGAACGCAAGCTCCTTCTCGTGACACGCAAGCCCCATCTCTACTCTCTATGCGCGCATGCGTCCCTGATCGATCCCTTCTCTTAGTAAGGGTATTCTATCCTTCTTAATTTGAGCCTTCTATGACTATTCCTTATATTCTTATTCTCTCTCTATATAGATACTAGGTGGTCTGAGTTTTTTACTTTTTAGATGTTATTGAATTAATTTTCATTTTTTAAGTTTATTATATTATATCTTATATGGCCATTTTCTTAGCTGGTATTATATTGATTTTTTATCTCTTATTAGTCTATAATATATTTTATTAAATAACATTATTTTATCTCCTATAGATTAGCAATCCAGGTGCAAGTTTTCCAAATAAGCATCTCCCACCCATGGGTCCTCATCCCAGAAGGGGATTGGAAAAATTTTCAATCACAGCAGTTGGCCCAGGAGGCACAGCAGCTGAACCAGCTATCTGCCATGATGCAGCAGTTGCTATCTGCTCAGCAGCAACCTCCACAGCCTCCTCCAGCTGCAGTACAGCCTCCCGCTGCTGCAGTTACCTCCAGAACCAAACTCCGTTTGTCACTTCCAGAAAAGTTTGAGGGGGATCCCAAGTCCTGTCGTGGTTTCGTGATGCAGTGCACCATGCACATTTACCTCATGGCGGACCAGTTCTCCATGGAACGAGCAAAGGTGGCCTTCATCATAAGTCTCCTATCCGGAAGGGCCTTGGCCTGGGCAACTCCGCTGTGAGATCACAGTGATGCTATCTCTACCAATCTCCTGACGTTCCTGATCGAATTTCGCAGTGTCTTCGAAGAACCTGCTCGAGCTTCCTCCGCTGAGACGGTTTTGCTGAGTCTTTCTCAGGGCAACTCCACTGTGGGCGATTACGCCATCCGGTTCCGGTTCCTGGTGTCTGGGTTGTCTTGGAATAATGAAGCTCTCTGCGCTACTTTCAAGAGAGGATTGTCTAGCCAAATTAAGGATGTCCTCGCTGCCTGGGAATTGCCATCCAACTTGAATGAAACTTATACAATGGCATCCCGGATGGATATCCGTTTCTCTGAGCGATGAGGGAAACTACGACAAGAAAGGGAATCTGCGTCAGTGCAGACCACTTCCTTAAAGATTGTCCTCTGCATCCACAGCCACAGGGAAATGCTCGCACCCAGGGTTTGTGGGAGAGGCCTCCCTAGGTGTGAATTCCACCTCTCCACGCTTAAATTTGATGTTTCAGCTTCATCTTCCCTCTAAAGAGATCATCTACCTTCTGGCTTTCCTGGACTCTGGTTCAGCAGGGAACTTTATTGATGCCTCCCTTGTGCATAGGTATCATCTGCCAGTGTCTTGCCTCTTAAAACCACTGTACATATCTACGGTCAAAGGAGAAAGACTGGACTGTACCGTGCTATATCGCACAGAACCCCTATCGATGCAGGTCGGGTTCCTGCTTAAGGAGAATTTGTCCTTCTATGTACTCCCACACTGTACTTCTCCTCTTTTGCTTGGCCTACCTTGGTTGCAGCTTCATGCCCTACAGCTTGATTGGAAAACTGGAGAAGTTCTTCGCTGGGGTCTGTACTGCAACAACCACTGTATTCGCATACGTGTGTCCAAGTTGAAATCATCGTCTAGTCCTCTGCCCGGTTTACCTTCGTTCCTCCAGGACTTTGCTTTCAGTGAAAAACAAGCTGAAGTTCTGCCTCCACATCGTCCATACCATTATCCAATTGATTTACTGCCTGGCACCACACCTCCCAGGGGCCGAATCTACTTCTTGTCTGTTCCTGAAACCAAGGCCATGTCAACCTTCAGAATCTTCAGAAGGGATTTATCAGGAAATCCTCTTCTCCTGCCGGAGCAGGGTTCTTTTTCGTGAAAAAAAAGATGGGTCGTTGAGTCCTTGCATCGACTACCGAGGACTGAATAAAATAACAGTAAAAAAACGTTATCCCCTTCCTTTAATCTCGGAGTTGCTTGGTCATCTGCGAGGTGCCAGGATTTTTTCCAAACTGGATCTTCGTGGTTCCTATAACTTGATTTGTATAAGAGAAGGGGACAAGTGGAAGACTGCGTTTAATACGCGAGACAGAGATTTTGAGTACCTTGTAATGCCATTCGGTCTATGTAATGCTCCAGCAGTCTTCCAGGAGTTTGTCAATTATATTTTTCGGGACCTTTTCCACTCCTTTGTCATTGTCTATTTGGATGACATTCTCATCTATTTGCCCAATATCCACACTCATCATCTCCATCACCGTCAAGTTTTACAGCGTCTCCGAGACAACCAACTCTATGCAAAACTTGAAAAGTGTACCTTTGAAAAAACTTGTCTTCCATTTTTGGGGTATATTGTTACCAGTCCAAGATTACAAATTGATCTTAACAAATTATCCGCTGTACTGGAGTGGCCTCAACCTTCTGGTCTGAAAGCGATTCAGCACTTCCTTGGCTTTTCCAATTATTATCGGCAGTTTATTCCTCATTATTCCACCTTGGCTGTCCCCATCATATCTCTTACCAAAAAGACTGCCAATCCGAAAGTCTGGACTCCAGAGACTTGCTCTATCTTCAGTCAGCCCATCGTCTCAACCCTCGAAAGGCTCGCTGGTGCATGTTTTTCTCTAGGTTTAACTTTTTTAGTCATTTCCGTCCAGCAGAGAAGAATTTTCGGGCTGACGATCTATCTAGATCTTCTAGACGACCTGGAATCACATCTTCAACATATTGTTCCTCCTGATCATCTTATTTCCGCTGCACCAGCAAGTCATCAGCATCTGCCCCCTGGGAAGACATATGTATTTCCTCGTCTGACACAGAATCTTAAGATGGGGTCATTCTGTTGGCTGATCATGCCGGTATCCATAAATCCTTGCAACTAATTTCCTGACAGTATTGGTGGCCCACTCTGAAACGGGATGTCATTGACTTTGTTTGTGCCTGCTCAGTCTGTGCCCAGGACAAACTGTCACGATCCGGACTGGTAAGCGTATAGTGGATCCTCTGGATCAGTGAGGCGATGAGGCGGGCCGTACCGGGGGACCGGTTCTAAGAACTTACCGGTTTTCACCAGAGCTCGTCGCAAGGCGGGATGCGCTTGCTGTGGCGGTAACTCCCAGGTCGTATCCCCCGATAGCGACTCGACCTCACTGACAGCTGAGACTGGCGTGGTACAGAAGGACTAGACAGAGGCAAGGTCAGACGTAGCAGAAGGTCAGGGCAGGCGGCAATGGTTCGTAGTCAAAGGCAACGGCAAAAGGTCTGGAAACACAGGTTATGGCACACACAAAAACGCTTTCACTAGGCACAAGGCAACAAGATCCGGCAAGGACAGGAAGGGGAAGTGGGTTTTTATATGTTTGGCACTAAAGAAACAGATGGGAGGTGATTAGCACTGATTTGGAACAGATTGGGCCAGGCACCAATTAATGGTGCACTGGCCCTTTAAATCTGAGAGGCCTGGCGCGCGCGCGCCCTAGAGAGCGGGACCGCGCGTGCCGGGGCTGAGACAGAGGACGGGGTAGGTAATCAGAACGGGATGCGACCCGCAAGCGGACTAGTGCCGCCATGCGAATCGCATCCCCGCCGGCAGCACTGTAGCAGCGCTCCCGGTCAGAGTGAGAGACCGGGGCGCTGCAGGAGGGCAGACGCCGTGAGCGCTCCGGGATGGATGCGGGACCCGGAGCACTCGGTGTTACGCAAACACCACGTGCCAAGCCTGCCGGTCTTCTACATCCTTTGCCTGTCCCTGACCTGCCCTAAACTAACATTGCAATGGACTTCATTACTGACCTTCCTTCTTCTAGTGGCAATACTGTCATCTGGGTTGTTGTGGATCAATTTTCTAAAATTGCTCCCTGTGTGCCCTTGCCTGGTTTACCATCTGCACCTCAACTAGCTAAACTGTTCCTTTCCCATATCTTCCGTCTCCATGGATTACCGATACACATAAACACTGACCTGGGAGTCCAGTTCGTCTCCAAATTCTGGAGGGCACTCTGCTCACATCTTCAAGTTAAGTTGGATTTCTCCTCTGCCTGTCATCCCTAATCTAATGGTCAAGTTGAAAGGATGAACCAGATCTTGGGAGATTACCTTCACCACTTTGTTTCTGCCCTCCAAGACGACTGGTCCGATCTACTGACCTGGGCTGAGTTTTCTTACAAACATAGGGATACCGAATCCACAGAAACTTAACCCTTCTTTGTGGTTTATGGACTTCATCCTCGTCCACCTTTGCCATTGTCTTCTCCCTCTGCTCTCCCTATGGCAGATGAACTTGTACGAAACTTCACCTCCATCTGGAAGAAAACTCGTCTCTCCCTTCTTTGTGCCATGACCCGTATGAAATCTCAAGCGGACAAGAAAAGTCACCCTCCTCCTGAATACTCACCTGGGGACAAAGTGTGGTTGTCATCTAAATATATCCGCTTCAAAGTACCCTGTTACAAACTGGGCCCACGCTATTTGTGTCCTTTCAAGGTCAAGAATTGATTAAATCCAGTGGCTTATTCTCTTCATCTGCCTTCATCCCTTCGGATCCCAAATTCTTTTCACGTCTCCCTCTTGAAACCCGCCATCCATAACCGCTTCTTTAAAAAGGACATTCTTCCTACTCCCATCTCGGGTACCTCTGATGTATATTCTGTCAAGGAAATTCTGGACTCCAAATTAATCAGAGGAAAACATTTCTTTCTTGCAGATTGGGGGGGATTCGGACCAGAGGAGAGGTCTTGGGACCACAGGATAACGTCCTAGATCAGGATCTTCTCAAAAGATTCTTGAGCCGTAAAAGGAGGGGGGGGAACCAAAGGGGGGGGGGGGTACTGTTACACACTGCACCCAGGCTGCAAGCACTGGCCATGAGCACATTGTCCCTGTGTCCCCAACTGCCGGCGGGGCCAGGATTCGCATCGCAGTATGCACCCGCATGCGAATCCCGGCCATTCTCTTACCACGCTCCACTCCTGCAGCTGTCTTTCAGCTCCGGCATGTGCGTCTCCGTTGCTCTGAAATTTAAAGGGCCTGTACAGTGCACCTCCCACACTTCCATGCCGGATCTTCAGTGCCTATTGCCTGAGAGAAAGTGTTCCTATTGCCTGTTGCCATACCTGTGTATCCAGACCTTCCTGCTATGTTTTTTTATTACAAACCTTTGCCGCCTTCCTTGACCTTCTGCTACATTGACTACGCTACTGCTTCTTCCTTTGGTACCTCGCCTTGCCCAGTTACCTGTGTGGTCAAGCCGTGTCGGGGGTAGCGACCTGGGTGTCGCCAGCCGCAGCAAGCCCATCCTGCCTTGCGGCGGGCTCTGGTGAAGACCAGCGGCACCTTAGACTCTGCTCCCTGATACGGCCCTAGTCATAAGCCCCACAGGTAGAGGATCCACATCCAGCTCTGTTACAACCACTACATATGTGTTTATGAAGATTTTTCAATTCCTCACTTAATAACCAATCAGTTTTACAATATTTGGGGTATGGCTAATTGTCAGAAAAATCCAACATGACACATCAAAGTTTTGCCAGATTGTTTTCTGACCTTTGGTTATTTGGTTACTCGCTTGGACATGACTATTTAGGAATTGTCATAATCAACTATTTTGCCAGTTTTAGCAAATGTCTTGGACATTTTCCCCTCTTTACCAAGACCCTTGTAGTTCAGCATTTGTGGGGCTATTACCTGATAATAGTATTATTGGAAAATACTGTGTATATAATGTATATTTCTGAAGACCTCAAATGGCCTCAGTTTTATGCTTTTATGATAAGTATAACAATGCATTGTAGAATTAAATAAATTAAATAAAGTTGTATTACTAAATCAATGTCCGTCACCATAGATGACAGCATGGCATCTCTACATTCTTGTATAAACTAGCCTGATTGTGGCACTTTTGCATTAGGCAGGAAAAAAATTGCTGCTGGTTAAGTACTAGATATACAATTACTTCTTGTCTGAGGATATCCACCATTAGGTAATTTTAGTACTTACCTGCCAGACAGTAATAGACATGCTTAGGAAGGATATGTGTTTGTCTTGAAGCTAAATGGCTGTGTTTTAAGTCATCTATAATGCTTCTGAGTTCTTTTTGGGGAATGGCTTATTCCTGTTGTAGTTCCCTCCCTACAACTTTATGTCACATGATTCCTTGATTGTATGTGTGAGGTCACTTTTCTCCCTTTCACACATGAGCTATCCCACCAATTGAAACACACCTGTGCTCCTTTCCATGCAATAGACCAGTGTTTTCCAACCAGGGTGCCTCCAGTTGTTGCAAAACTACAATTTCTTGCAGAATGATCTTCCTCCCCCCCCCCCCCCCCCCCCAGCGGTCGCTCCACATATTAAAGCAGGCAGGCTCCTTTGAACACCTGACTTGTAAGGTAATGTCACAGGCCACATTGCAAGCTTGAGATGACACTGATTTTGTATGCTGTTAAAAATAAACATTGGGGCAAAGATCACATAAGAATTGCAATACCACCATCAAACACAGGTACAAGGACTATATTATGGAACACAATAACTTTACAGCCCCTGTAGCATAGTCAAATAAGAAAAATCCTGGAATACCCTTTTAAGATAAGAGAAGGTTGAAATAGAGGAAATGTCTGCTTATAGGCGCATTTTTGGCTGTATATTTCTAACATAACAAAGAAGTAATACATATGATTAATAGATAAAATTTACAAATATTTAGCAGTAGGATTTGGACATTAAAAACCCCACTAAAACCACATTAGCTTCATGCTGGGTGATTTCTTATGAGATGTGACAAAAAAAGGTCTTTTTATAAACAGGGATGCAGAGATGAATGAGTCATGTAGATGATGTATCAGACCCGCTGTGAAATGCTTCAAACTGCCAATTTAGGTGGGCGAGCTATTATATACTAATGAAGTGGTAGATCTAGGAAATCGGGGTGGGAAAAAAAGCATTTCATAAATAAAATTTTGTAACATTTCAAACATTAGATAATAGGAAAGTAACGGGGAGAAAAACATACTACTTGTTTCTAATTGAATTGAGTAAATACAACTACCGGTCCTAGAGCTGTTGAGCTAAAACTTGTCGAATGTTTAAGTATGCATGGCACGTACTGATTGACAGAAATATTAAGCTATCTATGTAATGAATTCTGAAGGTATATGCATTATTCATTTTTCAATACTTTCCTGCACATATCTTAGACAACCATTATGTAATGTAAGGAAATTATTTAGTCAGTAAGAGGTTAGAATTATCAGTTGTAACTTCCATACATGTTTCTGGTGATTTATCCAGTAAAAATATGTAGACAAGTAAACCAAACAAGTGCATTGATTAACTCTATTACTTTTTTTTTTTATGTATAATATATTTTGACCATATGTTCTACAGGTGTTTTATACATTTTAGAATAAAGTACTGGTGGATGTTTCTGAGCTCTCTTGATTCCCAGTATAAAGAATCAGCGGTATTTTATACTGAACTACAACCCTTTTATGTATTAGAGATTTCCCTATGGGTGGATTTTTAGAAATACGTCCAGTTGCTGTTTAAATAATATTTTTTTTTTTTAAAACATACTTACCTGACCTGATACTTACTGCTGCTGTTTCAATGCTTCCTAATTCTCTCTTCTTCTTGCAGTGAACTTCCACAACCAATGATTTGTTGAGCTGACAGTTCCTGCAAAGAAAAATCAGAAGCATAAGCCCCAAGGTATATAAACAAAAGTTGATACACTTTCTTTAAAGAGTACCTGTCACCACAAAAACATTTTATATTTTGTTAATCATTGTATTAGAAACAACTTTCTAATTACATGTGATTAACAAAAATGTATCTTTATATGTCTTTTTTTTTACTTTTAAAAACTGACCACTAGGGTCTCCCACATGTCCCGTCTCATTGAGTTCGGACTCATGCCGGCCTGGCAGCATGAACCCGAACTCTCAGTGCAGTTGGGACACTGAAAAGCACAGCACAGCTCTCTGCCTGTCAATCAGACAGACAGGAGCGAGTGCTGTGCTGTGTACCTGAAACCCTGCCTGGCCACCGTAATGATCCGCAGCCATTGATGACAGCACACCCCCATTCCCCCTGTGATGAATTACATTTGCTGGCTGCAGTGCCCGACAGCTCCCCCCGCGATTACATACGCCGGCCTCAGTGCCAGACAGCACCATCCCCCCCGGGATTACATGTGCCGGCCGCAGTGCACCCTGCAGAACCCCATCCCCCCCATTACATGTGTCGGCCGCAGTGCCCCCGACAGCAACCTCCCCCCCGGGTTACATGTGCAGGCCACAACTCCCAGCAGCATCAAAAGCCCCGTCCCCCCTGTCATTATATGTGCCCGCAGATACCATCACTCACCCATCTCCCCCCAGTGATTACATGCCTGCCGCAGTGCAGCAGTATCTAGAAGAAGGGCGGAGGTGTGCCCAGGCAGGCTTAAGCTGACATCACGCCTGACAGTCCACTCCCCCTTCCTTTCTCAAAGACGGCAGGGGACTGAGCAACACACTGATAATAATAAAGGTAGGAAGAGGGGTTTTAGAAAAAAAAAAGTAGGATTAAAGTCAGGAAGAATCAGGGACAGATGGGGGGGGGGCAATTAGGGACAGATGAGTTAATGATAGGTACTATTTAACTTTTTTTTAAAGAGAATAAGAGGGTTTAAAAAATATATATATATATGTTATAAAAAAAAAATTTAAACCTACTTTCCCTACACTTACGAGTAGCCTGAGGAAGACTGTATGTAAACTTTACACTCTATGCAAAATACGTGACCTTGTACCTACATAGAAGGGAATTTGTCCCTACATAGAATTTTGGGACATGGCTCCTGCAGGGGCACACTATATGAGTACTGTCCAGTACATTGCACATAGAGGGAAGCAGATGGATAGACATGCAAACTTTTTCAGTGTTTATATGCAATGGACTTGTAGGGCAGAGACAGCAACAGAGGACCAGTTTAACCCCAATGGAAATTGCCTTTAATGGAATTCTTAACAATTAATAATGAATGTAAGCTATTCATATATACATGTGAATCTAATAAATAAAGGACATCTCATAAAAAAATCTTTACGTTGGAACTACGGCACATAGAGCATTTCTTGAATTGTGATTTATATTTTCCTGAAAGTCCTAAGGTGACAGAGGTTGCATTGTGAAGTCCACTTAAATATTTAACAGCCTTTAGAAATCTTCAAAGTAGCATGAATTTGTATTGCCATGTTGTTCAGCAAGAAGTTGTTGATAGCAGAATGCTTTAGGTTAGCCCCTCAGTGAGCAGCCTTCTCCAGGCTGTAATGAGCAAGATATTTCTTAGTTTATTTTTTTTTTTTCACTTTTATATTCCAAGGGCTTCTTTTTTGCCCTATGGGGCTTCTATTTAACTTATTATCTACTTATAACTTATTTTTTGTGCATGGTGATGATCAAAAAGCAATTTATAATTTCTTTTGCTTTTCACAATTTAAACTTATCATTCACCATGCATTATACAAAATAATGTGATACCTATGTCAAAGATGCCTTAAAGTGAGGCCTTAAACTGTGAGTGACTACTGCTGTGCTATTTTGCTGTGTGTTGACATAAGCAAATTCACACCAGACAATGTTGGTATGAATCCCCTTCTCAGCACTGACTCCCAAGGAGTTCTGTCTGTTTATTAGAAAATCACATTAGTTTTTACATTTGACAAAAAGAGGAGGTTTAGTTATCACGTCAAAATCATCATGTTGCATTTTGATTGGTTGTTGAGTATTGCATCTGTATATATTAGCATATCTAGCATCCATTTCTTTCTTGGCAGAAGTTCTTCTACCAAGAAAATTTCAGAGTTCTCTGTCCGTCAGATATTTTGTCTTTTGACATCTTATCTTGGTCCTCCTGACGTCATCTCAAGGTCTCCATCTTAGTCACAAGCAAATTGCAAGCGGATTTATGGGTTAAGGGTAGTTAGCAAATATCTTTCTCCAGCATCAGCAATGGCATATCAGTATTAATATATTGATAAGTCATCAGTAACATAAGGGTCCTCCTTGCCACCTATATTCTTTGGAACAAAATTATTACAACAATATCAAATTTACCAAATGCATTTATCTATCTATATATTTATATATAGCAAGCTGCAACAGTTTAACACTCACGGTCATCATTAAAAAAAAGTTTATAAATTGTTGGACCTTTTTTTATAGAAAAAACAATACCACAACTTTCCTAACAGTAGTTCTAGCATGGCAGCTATTGATGAAACTGCTCCGGAGACTTGAGCAGACTTCCACCTTTTCATATCTCGACATGTACTCTGCACATAATACTGAGCACTCTCTGCTCCATGATAGCTTTTTCAACATTAAGGGTCTATTCATGCATACAGTATTCTGCGCAGATTTCAAGCTGTGTTCAGTCATTCAGTTTACATTGACATCTGCAGCAGAAAATATTGTACGTGTGAATAGACCATAAAGCAGAATTTCCAATGAAGAAGCAGAGAGCTTTCCGTATTACCAATATTATAGAAAGTGTAGACAGAGCGAGAAATCTGCAAGGTAAAGTTTTAACCAGAACGAGCAGAGCATTGAGCATTGGTAGAGAAGAGCACATCATTTGTATAGCTCGTAAGATGGAGCCATTTTGTTACCATCTGGATTGTGAATGACCTAAGGTGTGCAGACAAACTTACACATGGGTAAAGAGTTAACAGCCGTTGTATATAATATAACCCATGTCTGTCCATTTTCCTAAGGGTGTGTTCACACTGCGAAATGCACGCTGAATCTCCGCTCGTGGAATTCAGTGAACGGCGATTCAGCCTGGCAGCCGCCAGTAGCAGTAGGACCTCGCATTACTGCGCCGTCACCATTGACATCTATGCAGTGCTCCCGGAATTCCGCACAAAGAATGAACATGTTCAATCTCTATGCGGAACAATTTCAGCGGCGGAATTGTCCGCCGCAAAAATTGCTCTCGTGGAAACCCATTTACATTGATATGGAATTCCATGGGAATTGCATAGTATGAACGCACCCTAATCATGAAAATTTGCCCAGAGTCTCTAATGGTTGACAATGCACCTAAAGAACAAAATGGTGTATTCAAGTTCAATACGTAGCCATTGAGTACAGACAATGAGATGACAGTAGTACCAGGGAGCAAGTGAGTACATAGATGCATCCAAAGATCAGGGGCCAAAAGTACAGAAAACAAGAACAGAGTGAATGGTTCTCATCCAATAATATCTAAACAATGCACAACAGCTGACCACAATGATTATGTGGAGAGCCAACGTATTATAATGGTAGGGGATATTGGTGTCATGTAATCTCCCTAGATTCAAAATACAATATTTTATGCTGAGATTATTGCCCTCAAATAAGAACAAAAATCCAGGTGGAGCATATATCATATACTAAAATTTACATGCTTAACCAAAAGAAATTCAGTGAGAACACAATATAAATACACAATATAAAGAACTCTATAGCTGCAATGTTTCATCCAGTGACTGCAAAGTTAGTAGTGAAGTCCCAGAGCAGTGAAGCTGTGAAAGTACAGTGGGTCACTATAAGTCATGAACTGCAGCACCTTGCTCGGTATGTAATGTATCACAAATATTACAATAAAATATTAATGTTGTACTCTAGTGTACTGAAGAAGATCACATTGTATAGCAAGTCACAGAGAAAGTCACAGCACGCCATTTCTCCTCCTAGAACAATTCAACCAGAAAATAAAGATACATCCACATATCTTCGGAGCGTGTTGAACTGCAAAGCTGGATGACATTTCAGAAAGGTTAAAATTGTAAATAGTAATTGTTATTTTCAGAACACGTGCTTGAAAGCATTGTCTAGAGATGCTGAGATCCCAATATTTGCCTTAACCTACACAATGTAAATATGTCCTTTCCTCAGAAAAGTGCAGTGATCTGGCCTGTCTGGGTTGCATCAGGATGTTTCCATTTTATTACTATATCCAAGGTTTTTCAGTGTAATAATTACTGTATGTGAGGACTGCTCTGCACGAAGGAATTCTAGGCTGAATGACAATAATAATAATAATAATAAATAATAATAATAATAATAATAAAAAAATATTTCCATCATATAATGAAGCAATAGCGCCTAAAATTACTAGAAACAACAATGCCCCCTTAGAGAGACTCTAGTTTCCATTTTATATGCAAACCTTATTACTATAAAAGTATTTCCATATATATAGCTATTAGTATGACTGGAACTACTTACACAATATCCAGTCATTAAGGTTAAAGAGTTTGTTTAAAGGGGTACTCCGCTTCCAAACATTAGGAATATTTAGTTCCGATCGCTGGTGCGGTATTGGGGGTTCACCACACCCCCTCATGATCCATCCCTCATTACATCACACCCCACCCCCTCAATGCAAGTCTATGGGAGTGGGTGTGATGGCCGGTGAGCCGGAGATACCCAAATGCTGTATCTCCCATAGAGCTGCAAGGAGGGGGCCTGTCGGCCACCACTTCGTGCGGTAGACAACACCTCTATTTATAAGGAGAGTGTGGTGTGGTACTAGGGAGATCGCAGGGGGTCTCCCCGGGATCAGACACTTATCCCCTATAACTCCTTTAATGGGTCATTGTCTATCTACTGGGGCATCTACCTAACAGGGGGCATTAACTACATACTGGGGGCATTTGCCTAATAGGGAGATTACTGTATATACCTAATGGGGTAATTTTCTACCTAATTAGACAGTTACCTAATAGGAAGGGGGAGGGACTATGCATTTTCTACGGTTTTTATACCTAATAGGGAAAATTCTCTTTCTAACGGAGGAAGTTACCTATGTACTGGGGGAATCAACCTAATCAGGGGAATTTACTTAAAGGGGTATTCCAGGCCAAAACTTTTTTTTATATATCAACTGGCTCCGGAAAGTTAAAAAGATTTGTAAATTACTTATATTAAAAAATCTTAATCCTTCCAATAGTTATTAGCTTCTGAAGTTGAGTTGTTTTCTGTCTAACTGCTCTCTGATGACTCACGTCCCGGGAGCTGTGCAGTTCCTATGGGGATATTCTCCCATCATGCACAGCTCCCAGGACGTGACATCATCATTGAGCAGTTAGACAGAAAACTTCAGAAGCTAATAACTATTGGAAGGATTAAGATTTTTGAAGTAATTTACAAATCTGTTTAACTTTCCGGAGCCAGTTGATATACATAAAAAAAGGTTTTGCCTGGAATACCCCTTTAATTACTGAGGCATCAATCCAATAGGGGTGAAAATACCTACCTACCTACTGAGGAAATCTACACAATCTGGAGAAATTACTTAACTGCTGGGATATCTACCCAATGAGAGTGAAAATACCTACCCACTGAGGAAATCTACATAATCAGGGGAAATTACATATCTACTTGGGACATCGACCTAGTAGATAAGTCGTTTTTATTTACTAACAGTATGATTATATTATTTAGCCATTGTAGTGCTAATCTGCTATTCTGGTGTGGAGGTATTAATTTTATTTTTTAATTCCCACTCTGTATGGATTGCCACTCTTTACATTCATTGGTCGGGTTGTGGGTCTAATTCTTGGCCTTGTCCGGGTTGCAGACAACCCTTGCTGCTCCACTAATGCAGACAAAAACTGGAAGTGATGACAAATTAACAAATAAATTGCTTTGTCAGTGGTTAATTGACAGATACTGTAAGCTTCTTATTACAGAGTCATAGTTTCCCCCATTTAACAATCCCATTAGTTGAAAGCAGTTCAGCTCACAGAACGGCAGACAATACTGTAAATGTACAGCACTGTTCATTCAACTCCACTCATTCATAACATGAATGTCATGTGCAGGAATCGGTTAAGAGGGTTGTCTCGCAGTTTGTTGTTAAATGTTTTAGTACTGGGCTGGCCAGGCTGTAAAGGGCAAATGAAAACATTAGTCCCTTGCTGTACTCCCATTGCTTAGTTTCCATCTGTGCCAGCAACTTCCTTGGCTATTTTCTTGTATCAAAAAGGAAATAGTGAGCAATGGGGACTAGGATGGCAGCAGGAGGATTATGGCTGGTAAGGATTTTTTTTTTTTACTTTTTTAGCTTGTGTGTTCTTTTTGTCTTTCTTTCATCTCTCCTCCCCTTCCCCTCTTCCTCTCCCCTACCACTATTTTCTCTTTTATTCTCCCCTGCTTTCCTCAGACTAACCTTGAAGTGTGTGCTATCTGATGTTGGTGGGATATTTGGATTAAGGTCCAGCCTTTGATACTTGCAAGCATTACTCCTTCCCACTACCCCCTTTTTTCTTTGTTTCTTTTAATTTCTTGTCCAAAACTTACACCAGTAGTATACCTGTCCTACGCACAGTATTTATTGTATTAAAATTCAATAAATCTTTACTTTGAAAAAAAAATTAAAAATTTTTAGCTCGGCCTTGCCACTATATAAAACCCTTTTAAATGTTTATTACAAAAAAAAAATGAGCTAATTTTTGAAAAATTTGATTCAGCCAATTCGCTGAATTAAAAAAAAAAAATTAGAATTTTAATAATGTTTCACTTTTTTCACTGTCAGGAATGACACCTGCTGTCATTTGTCCTCAACTGCAGGTACTACTGCTCCCAACAGGGAGCACACTCTGCTCCATGCTGGGAGCTGTAGTACCTGCATTAATAGACAGATCGCAGCGGGTGTCACTTTTGAGTGTGCTCCATGTTGGGAGCAGTAGTACCTGCAGGTAAGAAAAGATCACAGCAGGTGTCACTCCTGCGATCGTCCTGTATAATGCATAGATGCTGGCTGCCAGCCACTCTTCTCTAGTCCCACTGTAGTATGAGTATATGCCGTATATATACCTATTATTCATATTTCCCACAGAGAGCTGTGATTGGCTGTAACCATCTGGCCAATCACAGCTCTCTGCAGGAAACATAAATAAGTGATGTGAATTCTATTCACATCACTGGCCAGCCGGAGTATAGTGCAGAAATTCGAGCGCAGGAGAAAGCCGCTCGTTCTCTGCAATAGAAAGGACAATCACATCAGTTGTCAGGAGTGACACCCGGGGCGATCTGTCTATTAGTACAGATACTACAGCTCCCATCATGGAACAATCTGTTCCATGTTGGGAGTAGTAGTACTAACGAAAAAATGTTTTTAAAAAAATAGAGTCCACACAGTCTCCTGCCAGGTGTCTTGGACAGCCTTGATGTGTCTTGGTCATGGGGTACATCCCGCCTCCTCTCACTTACCAGGTCCTATTCTTTCTCCCTCCCCGATTCCCCTCTTGACTCTTCCCCTATCCTTCCCTCCTCCGTTTTCCTCCTCCTTCTCCCCTACTGTCTTCTCTTCGCAGTCTCTCTTCTTCCTTCCTTTCACTGTCTCGACTCTTGGCACTTGCCATCTGAATGCCAGTCTCTGCCTTTGAATTTTGTATTTTATATCTTGTATTTTGTATTGTGTTAATATTGTGACATTGTTGTCACTTATGCCATTCCCTGATCCTGCCATGATAAGACTAGTTGTACTGCTATTGACTGGTTCCGAGACAGTGCCCACCCTACTATGTTACTATTCACCAGTCGCACTGTGTCCACGTGAGAGCTGTTACGGCTGTTGCCCTCATTGCCACAGCATCGCATAACCCTTATCAGAATGAACTATGCTTGAAACGATGCTCCTACACTTGGACTCTTTCATGGACTATATTCTGCAGTCATATTTCCTCATTGTTTATAATAGCTTTGTTGTTTTGCTATAATATTGCAATTTGAATAAAAATTTATTTTGGAAAAAAATAGAGAGAAAAAAGTGAAACACACATACACTTTTTATTAAACACAATATTAAAATGCATTACTAATAAAAAAAAAATGTAAAAAAAAAATTATTTTTACATTTAACCCCTTAAGGACGGAGCCCATTTTCACCTCCAGGACGAAGCCCTTTTTTGCAAATCTGACCACTGTCACTTTAAACATTAATAACTCTGGAATGCTTTTAGTTATCATTCTGATTCCGAGATTGTTTTTTCGTGACATATTCTACTTTAACATAGTGGTAAATTTTTGTGGTAACTTTAAAATTTAGCATTTTTCTAACTTTGAAGCTCTCTGCTTGTAAGGAAAATGGATATTCCAAATTATTTTTTTTTTTGGATTCACATATACAATATGTCTACTTTATGATTGCATCATAAAATTGATGAGTTTTTACTTTTGGAAGACACCAGAGGGCTTCAAAGTTCAGCAGCAATTTTCCAATTTTTCACAAAATTTTCAAACTTGCAATTTTTCATGGACCAGTTCAGGTTTGAAGTGGATTTGAAGGGTCTTCATATTAGAAATACCCCGTAAATGACCCCATTATAAAAACTGCACCCCCTAAGTATTCAAATTGATATTCAGTAAATGTTTTAACCCTTTAGGTTTTTCACAGGAAAAGCAGCAAAGTGAAGGAGAAAATTCAAAATCTTCATTTTTTACACTCGCATGTTCTTGCAGACCCAATTTTTGAATTTTTACAAGGGGTAAAAGGAGAAAATGTATACTTATATTTGTAGCCCAATTTCTCTCGAGTAAGGACATACCTCATATGTCTATGTAAATTGTTCGGCGGGTGCAGTAAAGGGCTCAGAAGGGAAGGAGCGACAAGGGGATTTTAGAGAGTACGTTTTTCTGAAATGGTTTTTGGAGGCATGTCGCATTTAGGAAGCCCCTATGGTGCCAGAACAGCAAAAAAAAAAAAAAACATGGCATACCATTTCGGAAACTAGACCCCTTGAGGAACATAAAAGGGAATAAAGTGAGCCTTAATACCCCACAGGTGTTTCACGACTTTTGCATATGTAAAAAAAAAAAAAAAAATTTCACTAAAATGTTGGTTTTCCCCCAAATTTCACATTTGTTAAAAGGTTAATAGCAGAAAAGACCCCCCCAAAATTTTTAACCCCATCTCTTCTGAGTATGGAGGTACCCCATAAGTGGACCTGAAATGCACTGCGGGCGAACTACAATGTTCAGAAGAGAAGGCGTCATATTTGGCTTTTTGAGAGCAAATTTTGCTCGGGGGGCATGTCGCATTTAGGAAGCCCCTATGGTGCCAGAACAGCAAAATAACCCCCACATGGCATACCATTTTGGAAACTAGACCCCTCACGGAATGTAATAAGGGGTGCAGTGAGCATTTACCCCCCACTGGTGTCTGACAGATCTTTGGAACAGTGGGCTGTGCAAAATTTTTCATTTTCAGGGACCACTGTTCCAAAAATCCGTCAGACACCTGTGGGGTGTAAATTCTCACTGCATCCCTTATTACATTCCGTGAGGGGTGTAGTTTCCAAAATGGGGTCACATGTGGGTGTGTTTTTTTTTTTCGTTTGTCAGAACCGCTGTAACAATCAGCCACCCCTGTGCAAATCACCTCAAATGTACATGGTGCACTCTCCCTTCTGGGCCTTGTTGTGCGCCCCAAGAGCACTTTGCGCCCACATATGGGGTATCTCCGTACTCGGGAGAAATTGCGTTACAAATTTTGGGGGGCGTTTTTCCCTTTTACCTCTTGTGAAAATGAAAAGTATAGGGCAACACCAGCATGTTAGTGTAAAAATTATTTTTTTACACTAACATGCTGGTATAGACCCCAACTGTTCCTTTTCATAAGGGGTAAAAAGAGAAAATGCCTCCCAAAATTTGTTAGGTAATTTCTCCCGAGTACGGCGATACCCCATATGTGACCCTATTATGTTGCCTTGAAATACGACAGGGCTCCAAAATGAGAGCGCCATGCGCATTTGAGGCCTGAATTAGGGACTTGCATAGGGGTGGACATAGGGGTATTCTATGCCAGTGATTCCCAAACAGGGTGCCTCCAGCTGTTGCTAAACTCCCAGCATGCTTGGACAGTCAATTGCTGTCCAGAAATGCTGGGAGTTTTTGTTTTGCAACAGCTGGATGCTCCATCTTAGAAACACTGCCATACAATACATTTTTCATTTTTATTGGGGAAGGGGGGGGTGGTAGGGGGGGCAGTGTACGTGTGTATATGTAGTGTTTTACTCTTTATTTTATGTTAGTGTAGTGTAGTGTTTTTAGGTTACATTCACACTGGCGGCGGATTACACTGAGTCTCCCGCTAGGAGTTTGAGCTGCGGCGAAAAATTTCCCGCAGCTCAAATTTGTAGCGGGGAACTCACTGTAATCTGCCGCCAGTGTGAATGTGGCCTGTACATTCACACGGGAGGGAGGTCAAAACTACAACTCCCAGCATGCACTGACAGACCATGCATGCTGGGAGTTGTAGTTTTGCAACAGCTGGAGGCACACTGGCTGGAAAACCTTGAGTTAAGTTCTATGACCTAACTCAGTATTTTCCAACCAGTGTGTCTCCAGCTGTTGCAAAACTACAACTCCCAGCATGTACTGATTGCGGAAGGGCATGCTGGGAGATGTAGTTATGCAATGGCTGGAGGCACGCAAGTACAACTCCCAGCATGCCAAGACAGCCTTATGCTGTTCCTGAATGCTGGGAGTTGTAGTTTTGCAAGATTTAGAGGGGTTCAAGTTGTAAATCACTGTCCAGTGGTCTTGAAACTGTGGCCCTCCAGATGTTGCAAAACTACAACTCGCAGCATGCCCAGACAGCAAACTGCTGTCTGGGCATGCTGAGAGTTGTAGTTTTGCAACATCTGGAGGGCTACAGTTTGAGACCACTTAGTGATCTACAACCTGAACCCCTCTAAATATTGCAAAACTACAAGTCCCAGCATGCCCACACAGCAAACAGCTGTCTGGACATGCTGGTAGTTGTAGTTTTGCAACATCTGGAGGGCCACGGTTTAGAGACCACTGTAAACTGTGGCCCTCCGGATGTTGCTAGGCAACAACTCACCTAGCAGGACCAGGAAGTATTGCTGCCGCCTCCACCGCCGCACGTGGGGGAGGATCGCGAACGGGGATCCGGGATCCAGGTAGGGACCTTCGGCACCGACCTTCCCTGGACGGTTACCCCGTTTTGCCCGGACACCGATAGGTGGGCAAAGCGGGGGAACCAAACTTTAACCCCCCGGTCTGCTATCGGTCGGTCGCTCGGCCGACCAATAGCAGGGATAGGAGGGGTGGCACCCCTGCCACCAAACTCCCATCCCTTTAGGGGGATCGAGGGTGTCTCGGACACCCCCGATCCCTCTTATTTTCCGGGTCACCGGGTCACCAGTGACCCGTATGACCCGGAATCGCGCAGATCGCAGGTCTGTTAGACAACAGCAGTCATCCCGGCTACCGGTACCGGTGACGCGGCGCTCCCGGAACCCCATGACGTACATGTACGTCGCCGCTCGCCAAGTGACACTTTGCGGCGCCATACATGTATGTCGCTCATCGTGAAGGGGTTAAATGGCCCCTTTCTACATTTTTATTATTGTTGGCTCCATTTTTAGGGCCCTGCCCATCCACATAAATTGATCCCTGTTTAAAAATTTTAAATTGTTTATCGTTTTTGGCTTTCAATTTTCGGGAGTGGGCAGGGACCAGAAAATTCAGCGCTCAATATCAGAAATGAATGAGGAGTGCATTTCATATTTTTTTTTTTCACTTTACTTTTTAGCCACATTTATATATTTTTTTTTTTTGAGGGGCATTTAGATTTGCTGCCATGAATAATTGTGGGGGTCATAGAGGAGCTGAAGACAGGGACATCAGTAATATGTATAATACAGTATGCAAAAAAAGGCTGAGGTTCCCTAATTTACCAAAAATGTATACATTTGCAGAGGTCTTCTATCAGAAATTAAAGATACTTCAAATTGTAATTTGCGAAGGCAGATGGCTGGGACAATGATGTATGTATGTATTTAATGTAACTGTGAAGGACAATGTCATTGTAATTAAACAATATGAGCTGGTTTTAAATTACAAATTACTGCAAAACTCTTCTTGTAATTCCATTGTCTGCATGTGCAGGAAGACATCCATGGGAGCTATAATTTCAGTAGGATGGAAAGGACTTTTTTGTTGCTGTAAGCTGTAGAAGGGTTCGACCAATTTGCAAAATTTTCCCAAAAAATTTGCTTCGATCCGAATTTATTTGTGGCAAATCTTTATTAAAAACAGCTATTTCTGGCTTACATAGAGCCTGAATATGGGTGTAGAACACTTTGCTGTGTCCTAAAACGCATATGGAGGGTGCAGGGGTAGTAAATGAATACTGTTATTCAGAATAACCTGCAGATTACTGGCATCGCTTTTAGAATCACTGACGCAGAGCAGCACAATGACAGAGCCTGGAGGTGGCATCAGTATTAGTAGACCATATAGTGGCTGAATGACACAACGAGGAGATCATATAGTGGCTGAATGACACAGCGTGGAGGTTTTGGCCGCATGAGGAGACCATACAGTGGCTGAATGACACAGAGTGGAGGTGTTCGCAGCATAAGGAGACCATATAGTGTGTGAATGACACAGCTTGGATGAGGCTGAAGCATGAAGAGACCATATGGTGGCTGAATAACTCAGTGTGGGGGTGTTGGCAGCATGAGGAGACCATATAGTGGCTGAATGACACAGCGTGGAGGTGGCGGCAGCATGAGGAGACCATATAGTGGCTTAATGACCCAGCGTGGAGGTGTTCGCATCATGAGGAGACCATATAGTGTCTGGATGGCACAGCCTGGAGTTAGCCGAAGCATGAGGTGACAATCCCTAAGAAAAAAAGACGAAATTTGAAATTTAAAGTGAAGATTTTGGGTAGCTAGTACTACCATAACAAAAGTTTTTATTCCCAGGCCCAGCTCCAGCAGCATCAGTAAACCATATATTGCCTAAATGGCACAGCCTGGAGTTGCCAGCCGCATGAGTAGACACCAGGGCTTCACAATCCCTAAGAAAAAAAGAAAAAGTTTCAAAATTTTACCGAAGATTTTGGATAGCTATTGCCTGAATGGCACAGCCTGGAGTTGGCTGAAGCATGAGGAGACCATATAGTGTCTGAATGGCACATCCAGAAGTTATGAAATTATAGATAAGTAAGGTATCTACACACCTTTTTTATGCAGTACTCCTAGTCTAAATAAATAAAGTAAATAAGGGGAGTGAAATCAAATGTAAC
The DNA here is from genome assembly GCF_029499605.1 of Hyla sarda. Classification (NCBI taxonomy): domain Eukaryota; kingdom Metazoa; phylum Chordata; class Amphibia; order Anura; family Hylidae; genus Hyla; species Hyla sarda. The sequence continues at coordinate 351,385,133 of NC_079190.1, forward strand.
TTTTACTAGTTATGCACTAAAAACACACAAATATATAGAGAGTGTAAATATGGGTAAATAATACCCTCCAATAGACGCAAATAAAGACGCGTTAAAATCAAGTGTCTCAATGCTAACAGAAAAGGTCACTATCTCAGTCTACACGTCTGCAACATATAGCCCAACGCGTTTCTGACATAGGTCAAATGTCTTCCTCAGGGGCATGAAAGGAGACAGTGACTATCAAAATACAGATACTTGCATAAACTTATTTCAGCAAAGAGAAATCAATGTTTAAATAACAACCACAGCCGCTGATACAGTAGCGCCTTAGGTTATATTTAACTGTGCCCCAAGTGTATTGGCACAGTAAGCAATATAGCAGTGAGCAGGGATTGCCTCATACGGTCCAGTCTGTAGACCTGTTTGGCCTGCTGCGTCCACACTCGTCTCTTGCGCAAACCCGCAGTGGCGGGGAGCCGTGCAGTTGTGCCGGCTACTGTGTGCACACTGTCTCCTTTTATGCCCCTGAGGAAAACATTTGGCCTATGTCAGAAACACGTCGGGCTATATGTTGGAGACGTGTAGACTGAGATAGTGACCTTTTCTGTAAGCATTGAGACGCTTATGACTTTAACAGGAGTCTTTATTTGTGTCTATTAGAGGGTATTCTTTACCCATATTTACACTCACTATATATTTGTGTGTTTTTAGTGCATAACTAGTAAAAGTTATGTTTTATTTCACTTCCCTTATTTACTTTACACATCCAGAAGTTGGCAGCAGCATCATAATCCCTAAGAATACAAGATGAATTCTGAAATTTAAACCAAAGATTTTGGGTAGCTAGTGCTACCACAACAACATTTTTATTCCCAGATTCAGTCCCAGGAGCATCAGTTAACCATATATTGCCTGAATGGCACAGCCTGGAGTTGGCGGCAGATGAGGAGACATTACGGCCTCACAATCTCTAAGAATAAAAGATGAATTTTAAATTTTCAATTGAAGATGTATGGTACCTAGTGCTACCATAAACATATGTAGGTAATGTCCTAGGCCCAGCAGCATCACTAAACCATGTAGCTGCTTAATGACACAGACAGGAGAAGGCAGCAGCATGAGTAAAAAAGAGGGGTTAAGAACCCCATAACATTAAAAGGTGAATGTTGAAATCTCTATTGAAGATGCATGTTAGCTAGTGCTACCATCCCAAAATTTAAGGCCCAAGCCCAACAGCATTAGTAAGCCAAGTAGTTCCTGAAACACACAGTCAGGAGCAGGCAGCAGCCGTAATCAGGGTTTCAGAACACTTAAGATTGAAAGATCAATGTGGAAATCTCTATTGAAGAGGTATGTTACCTCATGCTATCATCAAAGAATTTAAAGGGGTATTCCAGGAAAAACTATATATATATATATATATATATATATATATATATATATATATATATATATATATATATATATCTATCAACTGGCTCCAGAAAGTTAAACAGATTTGTAAATTACTTCTATTAAAAAATCTTAATCCTTTCAGTACTTATGAGCTTCTGAAGTTAAGGTTGTTCTTTTCTGTCTAAGTGCTCTCTGATGACACCTGTCTCGGGAAAGCCCAGCTTAGAAGAGGTTTGCTATGGGGATTTGCTTCTAAACTGGGCATTTACTGAGACAGGTGTCATCAGAGAGCACTTAGACAGAAAAGAACAACCTTAACTTCAGAAGCTCATAAGTACTGAAAGGATTACGATTTTTTAACCCCTTAAAAACGCCCCCGTTTCCGAGTCCTTAAGGACAGAGGACGTAGGAGTACGTCCTGTCCATTCCCGGCCCCCCACCGCTAGCCGGAGGGGAGCCAGTGCCCGATGCCTGCTGAAATCGTTCAGCAGGCATCGCGGCATGTCGCCCAGGGGGGTCATTATGCCCCCCATGTCGGCGATGGCCGCAGATCGCTGGACAATTCAGTCCAGCGATCTGCGGCGATTCCGGGTCAATCGGGTCTCCAGTGACCCGGTGACCCGGAATTTCTGGCTGACCGGGGCCGTCTCTGACAGCCATAGACAGCAGGGGTGAGGTGGCACTGGTGCCACCTCACGATCGCCCTGATTCGTTGGCCGATTTCCCGACCGACCAATCAGGGCGCCTGCTGCGGGTGTCACTCCCGCAACCCGCTCCGCCCATCTTCCGGAGGAAGTGAGCAGGTGCGGGACGTGCACCCCGGGTGCTGGGGACCCCGTTCCCCGGCGTTAATGTTGGGATCGGGGCCCCAGGAGCGACGGCGGCGGCGGGACTGACCTGCGCGGCGTGGATCAGCAGCAGCAGGAGGTGAGTGACAGCCTCCTGCTGTTGCTTAGCAACAGCTCCCAGCATGCAAAAAGGACATGCTGGGAGCTGTAGTTATGCAACAGGAGGAGGCAGACCACCACAACTTATGGTTTTGCAACAGCTGGAGGCACATTTTTTCTATGGAAAAGTGTACCTTCAGCTGTTGTATAACTACAACTCCCAGCTTGCACAATCAGCTAAAGTGCATGCTGGGAGTTGTAGTGGTGCATCTGGTGGTTGCATAACTACAACTCCCAGCATGCCTGTTGGCTGTCGGTGACTGCTGAGAGTTGTAGTTTTGCAACAGCTGAAGGCACACTGAGTTAAGTAGCAAACCAGTGTGTCTCCAGCTGTTGCATAACTACAATCCCCAGCATCCCCAGCCAAAGTAGTATGCCTCCAGCTGTTGCATAACTACAAGACCCAGCATGCCCTTTCGCTGTCCGTACATGCTGGGGGATGTAGCTTTTGCAACAGCTGAAGGCACACTGGTTGCAAAACACTGAGTTTGTTACCAAACTCGGTGTTTCACAACCAGTGTGCCTCCAGCTGTTGCAAAACTACAACTCCCAGCATGCACTGATAGACCGTACATGCTGGGAGTTGTAGTTTTGCAACAGCTGGATGTTTCTCCGACCCCAATGTGAACGTACAGGGTACACTCACTTTGGCGGAGGATTACAGTAAGTATCCGGCTGCAAGTTTGAGCTGCTGCAAATTTTCTGCCGCAGCTCAAACTGCCAGCGAGAAACTACTGTGAACCCCCCGCCCGTGCGACTGTACCCTAAAAACACCACACTACCACAAAATAAAATAAAAAGTAAAAAACACTACATATACGCATTCCTCTACACAGCCCCCCTCCCCAATAAAAATGAAAAACGTCTGGTACGCCACTGTTTCCAAAACGGAGCCTCCAGCTGTTGCAAAACTACAACTCCCAGCATGCACTTATAGACCCTACATGCTGGGAGTTGTAGTTTTGCAACAGCTGGATGTTCCCCCCTCCCCAATGTGAACATACAGGGTACACTCACATGGGCAGAGGTTTATAGTAAGTATCCGGCTGCAAGTTTGAGCTGCGGCAAATTTTCTGCCGCAGCTCAAACTGCCAGCGAGAAACTACTGTGAACCCCTGCCCGTGCGACTGTACCCTAAAAACACTACACTACACACAATAAAATAAAATAAAATGTAAAAAACACTATATATACACATACCCCTACACAGCCCCCCTCCCCAATAAAAATGAAAAACGTCTGGTACGCCACTGCTTCCAAAATTGAGCCTCCAGCTGTTGCAAAACTACTACTCCCAGTATTTCCAGATAGCTGTTGACTGTCCAGGCATGCTGGGAGTTTTATAACAGCTGGAGGCACCCTGTTTGGGAATCGCTGGCGTAGAATACCCCTATGTCAACCCCTATGCAAGTCCCTAATTTAGGCCTCAAATGCGCATGGCGCTCTCACTTTGGAGCCCTGTCGTATTTCAAGGCAACAGTTTAGGGTCACATATGGGGTATCGCCGTACTCGGGAGAAATTGTGTTACAAATTTTGGGGGGTATTTTCTGCTATTACCCTTTTTAAAAATGTTAAATATTTGGGAAACCAAGCATTTTAGGTAAAACATTTTTTTTGTTTTTTTTACATATGCAAAAGTCGTGAATCACCTGTGGGGTATTAAGGTTCACATTACCCCTTGTTACATTCCCCGAGGGGTCTAGTTTCCAAAATGGTATGCCATGTGGGTTTTTTTTTGCTGTCCTGGCACCATAGGGGCTTCCTAAATGCGGCATGCCCCCATAGCAAAATTTGCTTTCAAAAAGCCAAATGTGACTCCTCCTCTTCTGAGACCTGTAGTGCGCCAGCAGAGCACTTCTCACCCCCATATGGGGTGTTTTCTGAATCGGGAGAAATTGGGCTTCAAATTTTGGGGGGTATTTTCTGCTATTACCCTTTTAAAAAATGTAAACATTTTGGGAAACCAAGCATTTTAGGTAAAAAAAATGTTTGTTTTTTTACATATGCAAAAGTCGTGAAACACCTGTAAGGTATTAAGGTTCACATTACCACTTGTTACGTTCCCCGAGGGGTCTAGTTTCCAAAATGGTATGCCATGTGTTTTTTTTTTTTTTGCTGTCCTGGCACCATAGGGGCTTCCTAAATGCGGCATGCCCCCAGAGCAAAATTTGCTTTCAAAAAGCCAAATGTGACTCCTTCTCTTCTGAGACCTGTAGTGAGCCAGCAGAGCACTTTTCATCCCATATGGGGTGTTTTCTGAATCGGGAGAAAGTGGGCTTCAAATTTTTTTGGGGGTATTTTCTGCTATTACGCTTTTAAAAAATGTAAAAATTTTGGGAAACCAAGCATTTTATGTTACATTTTTTTTTTTTTACATATGCAAAAGTCGTGAAACAAATTGGGCTGCTATTACGCTTTTAAAAAATGTAAACATTTTGGGAAACCAAGCATTTTATGTAAAAAATATATATATATTTTTTTACATATGCAAAAGTCGTGAAACACCTGTAAGGTATTAAGGTTCACATTACCACTTGTTACGTTCCCCGAGGGGTCTAGTTTCCAAAATGGTATGCCATGTGTTTTTTTTTTTTTTGCTGTTCTGGCACCATAGGGGCTTCCTAAATGCGGCATGCCCCAAGAGCAAAATTTGCTTTCAAAAAGCCAAATGTGACTCCTTCTCTTCTGAGACCTGTAGTGCGCCAGCAGAACACTTTTCACCCCCATATGGGTTTTTTTCTGAATCGGGAGAAATTGGGCTTCAAATTTTGGGGGTATTTTCTGCTTTTATCCTTTTTAAAAATGTAAAATTTTTGGGAAACCAAGCATTTTAGATAAAATTATTATTATTTTTTTTTTACATATGCAAAAGTCGTGAATCACCTGTGGGATATTAAGGTTCACTTTACCCCTTGTTACGTTCCCCGAGGGGTCTAGTTTCCAAAATGGTTGCCATGTGTTCTTTTTTTTTTTTTTGCTGTCCTTGCACCATAGGGGCTTCCTAAAGGTGACATGCCCCCCAAAAACCATTTGTCGCTCCTTCCCTTCTGAGCCCTCTACTTCGCCCGCTGAACAATAAAAATAGACATATGAGATATATGCTTACTCGAGAGAAATTGGGTTTCAAATACAAGTAAAACATTTTTCCTTTTTATCCCTTGCAAAAATTCAAAAATTGGGTCTAAAAGAACATGCGAGTGTAAAAAATGAAGATTGTGAATTTTCTCCTTCCCTTTGCTGCTATTCCTGTGAAACACCTAAAGGGTTAATACACTTATTGAATGTCATTTTGAATACTTTGGGGGTGTAGTTTTTATAATGGGATCATTTATGGGGTATTTCTAATATGAAGACCCTTCAAATCCACTTCAAAACTGAACTAGTCCATGAAAAATAGCGAGTTAGAAAATTTTGTGAAAAATTTCAAAATTGCTGCTAAACTTTGAAGCCCTCTGGTGTCTTCCAAAAGTAAAAACTCATAAATTTTATGATGCAAACATAAAGTAGACATATTGTGTATATGAACCAAAAAAAATTATTTTGAATATCCATTTTCCTTACAAGCAGAGAGCTTCAAAGTTAGAAAAATGCAACATTTTCATTTTTTTCATCAAATTTTGGGATTTTTCACCAAGTAAGGATGCAAGTTACCATAAAATTTTACCACTAAGTTAAAGTAGAATATGTCACGAAAAAACAATCTTGGAATCAGAATGATAACCAAAAGCATTCCAAAGTTATTAATGTTTAAAGTGACAGTGGTCAGAATTGCAAAAAACGCTCTGGTCCTTAAGGTGTAAAATGGCCTGGTCCTTAAGGGATTAATAGAAGTAATTTACAAATATGTTTAACTTTCTGGAGCCAGTTGATTTATAAAAAAAAGTTTTTTTCCTGGATAACCCCTTTAAGGCCCAAGCCCAGCAGCATCACTAAACCATATAGTTGCTGAAACACACACATGGAGCAGGCATGAGCATGAGTTTACAAGAGGGCTTCACAACCCCTAACATTAAAATGTTAATGTTGAAATCTGTATACAAGATGAATGTTAGCTAGTGCTAACATCAAAAAAATTTAGGCACAGGCCCAGCAGCATCAGTAAGCCAAGTAGTTCCTGAAGCACACATCCTGGATCAGGCAGCAGGATCTGTACATAAGAGGGCTTTACAACCCCTAACATTAAAAGATCAATGTTGAAATCTCAATTGAGCATGTATGTTTGCTAATGCTAAAATTGTAGCTGATATCCAAGACAGTCCCAGCAGCATCAGAAAACAATATAATGGCTGAATGACACAGCCTGGAGGTGGGGAAAGCATAAGGAGCCCATATAGTGTCTAAATGGTACGGAATGGAGATGGCCGAAGCATGAGGAGACCATATAGTGGCTGAATGGCACAACCTGGAGTTGGCAGAAGCATAAGGAGACAAAATAGTGCCTGAATGAAACAGCCTGGAGGTGGCAGCAGTAGCATCAGGAGTCTTGAGCGTGACCCGGTGACAGAGTGGTGCGGTGGGTGGCAATACCAGTACCCAGTGATAAAGGTGGCTGGAATGTTTGTAACTGGGGAGCAGTGCCTTAAATCTGTTTGTCACTATCCATATTTGTGAAGTGATGCATCTGGCATTGGTGGTTTGAAATCCTGGCTGATCCATGCCTGATTCATCTTCACAAAGGTCATTTTCTCTACATTTTTCATGGACAGACCCCAGTTCTCCTTGGGGTGACTATGCCCCTGCCGCACTAAAAACCCACTCTGATGCCACACTACTGGCCGGGCAGGACAGCTTTTTCAGGGCAAACTCTGCTAGTTGCGACTATAAATCAAGTTAGACTGCCCAGAAGTCCAGTGGATCTTCAATGTTTGTTGGCATGGCCATGTCAAGGTATGCTACCACCTGCTGGTTCAGGTCCTGCTCCATGTCTACCTGCTGCTGATGAGTTGCTTCACTATGCGGGTGAAGAAAGGTACTCATCAGCAACTGTAGACTCAGGCTGCTGCTGATTGAGCTGGTACTGCTCCTGCCACCCCACCGCTCCCCAGCAGCCATGGCAGTGGAAGGTGAGCACAGAGGGCCTTCCGAATAAGACCTGCTAGTGGATGCTAGGCATTAGCCAACTGACAACATAGGATCTCTATGTAGTAGGTCAGTTTGTCCTCCCTCTCAGTGGGTGTAAAAAAGACCCCCATTTTGTGCTGATAGCGAGGGTCAAATAAGGTGGAAAGCCAGAAGTCATCCCGCTGCTGAATGGTGACAATTCGGAAGTCACTATGCAAGCAAGTGAGCATGCATTGTGCCATTTGTTCAAGTGACTCGGAGGAACTCCCTGCCTCCATCTCCACTGCATACTGCCATCGTGTTTCTGGGTCCTCTGTCTCGCCTTCCTCATAATCCTCTAGCTCCTCTAGTTGATCATGCTCCTCCTCTCCTGTCAGATGACTAGAAACACAGCCCCTCTCATGAAACCTAAACTTGTCTCCACTGTGCTCCTCATCCTCCTCCTCCTCCTCCTCCTCCTATTCAGCCCCCATAGGGATCATGTGGCTGTGAGATGTAGCTGCAATGTCTCCATTGCCCTGACCAGCCATCGTTTCCAACACTGGTTGTAGGAAATAAAGCAGTGGAATGACGTTGTTTATCCCGTATATCACGACTTACATATAATGTGGCTTCCTCAAAGGCCTGAGCAAAAGGCAAATGTCACGTATGAGCTGCCACCGGTTCACATTGAAGTTACACAGGGGAGTACCAATATCCGCCTGGATCATCAAGAAATCAGTGATGGCTTTTCTCTGTTCGTACAGTCGGTCCAACATATGCAGCGTCAGAATGGTATTCCCCAACATAGTCTGATTTGTGACATTGCCACAACAATGTCACAAATCAGACTATGTTGGGGAATACCATTCTGACGCTGCAGCTGAAGAAGGCTGTGGTTTGCGGTGTACGAGTGGCTGAAGTGCATGCAAAGTTTCCTTCCCATTCTTAGGATGTCTCGCAAATGGGGGGAACACTTCAGGAACTGCTTGATAACCAGGGTGCATGTTTCACCCTTCCTTGTCGCAACACGGCCAAGATGTTCTTCCCGTTGTCGGTCACCATGGTTCTCATTTCCAGGTTTCGTGGAGTAAGCCATTCTCAGATTTCTTTTTGAATGACTTTTAGCAGTTCATCCCCTGTGTGACTTTTTTCGCCAAGGTAAACCATTTGAAGAACAGTGTGACACCGCTGTGCCCTGCACACATGGTATGCTGAAGGGCCACTGAGACTTGTCCGTGCAGTGAAGGCTGAGGACACAGTGGAGGATGAGGAGGCAGAGTCGCACACTGTCACAGGACCAACAGGTGGAGGAGGAAGCAGCGTGATCTGTCCAAGTTGGGGTTGTGGCTGTGCAGGAACCACATTCACCAAGTGAGCCGTGAAGGACATGTATTGTCCCTGACCATAGTTACAGCACCAGACGTCGGCACTGCCGTGCACTTTGGTACACACCGACAGGCTCAAGGACTGGCCCACCTTCCTTATTTTGCAAAGAAATCACGGCTTGGCACTCTCCACCTCAGCTCGGTACAAACCATCAGTTCTCTGAAAGGTGCAGAGTCCACCACTTGAAAAGGGAGGGACTGCAGCACCAGCAACTTAGAAAGGAGCACATTCAGCATCTGCGCTGTTGGATGAGTGGGAGCATACTGTTGTCTCTTGGACATGGCTTCTCAGATGGATTGTTGGCGGAATGGCTAAGTGGGAGAAGCAGGAGCAAAAGTGGGAGAAGCAGGAGCATCTGGAGTGACAGAAGGATGGTATGACACACAGCTCCCTTCGGCTGAGGTGGTGGAGCCTTGGCTGGCTGAAACAGGGAGCGGCATGCCACTGGGTGATGCAACAGACTGGACCACTACATTGGAGCTATGGTTCTCCCAGGCCGCTTTATGGTGGCAAAGCATGTGTTGACGCCTATTGGAGCAAAGTAATCACTGCAAAAGTGCACCACTAGGGTATTGCAAAAATACAAAAGCTTGATTAGGGCACATATACAATCAACATATAAATAACTTGTACTTGGAGATATTTAACCTTTTCAGGACATAGGGCGTATGCATATGCCCTGCATCCCGAGTCCTTAAGGATGTAGGCCATATGCATACGCCTGTGGGAATTCCGGTCCCCGCCGCTAGCCGGTTGGGGACCGGACCGAGATGCCTGCTCGAATCATTCAGCAGACATCCCAGCACATCCTGAGACCCCCCATGTCGGCGATCGCAGAAAATCGCATGTCAATTCAGACATGCGATTTTCTGCTATTCCGGGCTGATCGGGTCTCTGGTGACCTGATCGCCCGGAAAATAGGGATGATCGGAGCTGTCAGTGACAGCCCCGATTATCCTGAGGGATAGGAGTGAGATTGAAGTGCTGCGATCTCCTCCTATCCCCTGCCATTAGTCAGAAAGATGGCTGCCGGTACCTGATGAGAAGATGCGATGGGGCCCGGCGATCATCGATGGAGACAGCAGAGATCAGCAGCGCAGGTAGGGAGATGACGGTGGGGAGGGGGGGTAAGGAAGGGGGCAGTAATGCGATCTTTACTGCTGCCCTTCTAGTGGTTGCCAAACTGCAACTACCAGCATGCCCAGACAGCCAAAGACTATTACAGTGGTGCCCGAACGGTGGCCCTCCAGATGTTGTCAAACTACAACTTTCAGCATGCCTAGACTACCCAGATTTAGCAATTTTCATGAAAATTTGTAAAATTGCTGCTAAACTTTGAAGCCCTCTAATTTTTTCAAAAAGTCAAAATATGTCAATTTTATGATGCCAACATAAAGTAGACATATTGTATTTGCTGAATCAATATAAAATTTATTTTGAATATCCATTTTCCTTACAAGCAGAGAGCTTCAAAGTCAGAAAAATGCAACATTTTCAAAATGTTCATGAAATTTTGGGATTTTTCACCAAGAAAGGATACAAGTAAAGACAAAAATGTACCACTAAAATAAAGCAGTGTGGTGTCCCGGCACCGGATTGCATCCGTTGCCTTGTGGTGAGGTCCCCAAAGTCAGAGTCCCTAGGTGGACGGAAGTCAGGTGTTTACTCATCAGGCTATGTAACGGTGAGTGACAGCGGACTTGGACCAATCCAAAACAGCCCTCACCCTGCCCATATAAGGGAGCGGCGGCCATTACTCTCTCTCTCTCTTTCCTCGTGGGCTGTTGACAGGGAAGGATCTGCACTGCTGTCATCAGTGAGTTTAGGCCCGAGCCTTGCGGCGACGGCTGATCTCTAAAAACTGTGAGTGTAATCAATCCCTAAACACTCTGCAAGATCACCAGACCTTATCTAACCCCTAAATCCGGACGGATCTTCGCTAATTACCCTAAATTCAGAGACTTATATCAAAAGTCAAGGTCCTCAACAACTGTCAGTCACTGAAGTGTATGGAGACTGTATTAATGAGACTGTTACTGTTCATTGGATGTACCGCAAGTCTTTAAGTAAAGTTTATCCAAGTTCAAGTTCAACTACCTTGTGGACCTTCAGTCATTTTATGCATGCACCTATCGTTACTAGGAAGGGCGGCGATAGGCCGGAGAATTACCTCAGCAAACTAGCCCTCAACCTGGCATCACAAACAATATTGTTAACCTTAACCCCTGATATACTGAAGCAAAACCCTGACTACACTACCCCAGAGGCCTACCACAGTAGAATATGGTACAGGTACCATCGTATGTACCAAGGCCCTCTTCTGACATGGAGAGTTTGCCTGCTTCCAGGGTACCGACGAAAGAGTCATGGGTCCATCCTAGTTTGGAGATGGTGCTCAAGCCCAATTGCCCCACTTTGATCCCGGCAAGAAAGCCTGTGTCCCCTTCTAATCCTACCATCAACCACTTCACCCTCACCAATGGGGTGTGGCAGAGCTATGTTAATTCCAATCCTGCCCCTGATGTCGGCAGATACAGAGGAACCCAGAGAGGCACTAGAAGAGTGAAGAATAACATCCTCTAAAGAGACTCTAAAGTAATGTCCTATTGTTTCTTGGGTTAACCACTTTTATTTTGCAGCAACCAAGTTCAAGAATTGTGCCTAGCAGGACTGTGCTAAGATTGTTCCAGTTCAAAGTTCAGCAACGTAACCACTAAGCTTGTGCCTGACTATTAAGTCAAGAGACTCCTAGCCTGTAGGAGATTCATTAAGGACTGTACCCGGTTGAGTTGTGGTTAAGGCCGTGTTTACCTTTCCCTTCCATGAACTCTTAGTGTAGGTGGACTGCTGATCCTTACACGCCACTTTGTATATTTCCGTTTAATTGGACTCCTAGTGTAGGTGGACTGCTGATCCTTACACGTCTGTTTTATGTACATACCAGCAGCTTCATAAGAACTCTTATGATAAATGTTGCACTTATCAGGTAAATGCGCCTGAACCCTGTTGGAGTGTTGATGATTGTGTAAATTGTATAATGGATATGTATATGGTTCTTGTACACAGGAAGGTATCCTCGTGTCTGTGTACATAAAAAATAGGTAAAGGTTGTACATAGAAAGATAGTCTAATGTCTATGTACATAAAAAGTGAGTCAGAGCTGTACACGAAAAATGTCAGTGTGTTGCACGTGTAAACTCAACACTAAAAACGTAAATGATTCTTGTACATACAAATGTATAAAAAGTTCTAAAGATGTTTAGTAGTTGCTAAATAGGTGACACCCCGTCTCCTCCGAGGGTAGTATTATTGCTGTCGCCAATCGCTAGCACCTGTCTCCACAGAAAGAAAAACATATAGGGAAGATTGCCCTTAAAATAATACTTGCACACATAGTACCTTAACTTACCCAATGCGACGCCCCGGAAGAAGCATTTAATTGCGAAACGTTGGGTGACGGATGCCCTGGTGTGTCCTTGTAAGGTGAAGATAGCAACTTATTGTTATGTGCATAATTGTATAGGGCTGTCACCTTACCAGGTGCAGCCTCTGTTTGGGACACTTTGTTACTGTGAAGTATGTTACTTAGCAATCTATATATATATGGGTGTTTGGGGATTAACCCTTGATTTATGAACCTCCGGTTGTGTATTTGTAGGACCATCTTGGTAATTTGTAATCTTTTTTTAAATGATTTTAAATGTATGTCTTTTATGCTAAACAATAAAGATTGAATATTTTGTGTTATCATATCCCAGTATACCTTGTTTTTCTTCGGTGTTTATAATGATATAGATTCTTTCTAGTTATAGATCCTGCTTAAGTCTGTCCTAGTTCATCTGCCTTAGGGGACAGGCATCGGGGTCGACTTATTTTAAGTAAGGGGGTTTGTGGTGTCCCGGCACCGGATTGCATCCATTGCCTTGTGGTGAGGTCTCCAAACTCAGAGTCCCTAGGTGTAGGTGGGATCCTGATCCTTAGCTAGCCCCTTGTCACCCCTTTTGTAATTAAAATTATTCAAATTTAATGTGTATATATTTATATAGTAAGTGTACTTACCTAGTTAGCGTTGCAGGACCTGCGGGTCACGTGATGCGTTTCAAAGACTCTATGGTTTGTAGTTCAAGGACTTTTGGAGGAAGTCAGGTGTTTACCCATCAGGCTATGTAACGGTGAGTGACAGCTGACTTGGACCAATTCAAAAACGGCCCTGCCCCTGCCCATATAAGGGAGCGGCGGGCATTGCTCTCTCTCTCTTTCCTCGTGGGCTGTTGACAGGGAAGGATCTGCGCTGCTGTCATCAGTGAGTTTAGGCCCGAGCCTTGCGGCAACGGCTGATCTCTACAAAACTGTAAGTGTAATCAATCCCTAAACACTCTGCAAGATCACCGGACATTATCTAACCCCTAAATCCGGACGGATCTTCACAAATTACCCTAAATTCAGAGACTTATATCAAAAGTCAAGGTCCGCAACAAATGTCAGTCACTGAAGTGTATGGAGACTGTATTAATGAGACTGTTACTGTTCATTGGATGTACCGCAAGTCTTTAAGGAAAGTTTATTCAAGTTCAAGTTCAACTACCTTGTGGACCTTCAGTCATTTTATGCATTCACCTATTGTTACTGGGAAGGGCGTCGATAGGCCGGAGAATTACCTCAGCATACTAGCCCTCAGCCTGGCGTCACGAACAATATGGTTAACCTTAACCCCTGATATACTGAAGCAAAACCCTGACTACACTACCCCAGAGGCCTACCACAGTAGAATATGTCACGAAAACACAATCTCAGAATCAGAATAATCGGTAAAAGCATCTTATACTTATTAATGCATAAAGTGACAGTGGTCAGAATTGCAAAAAAGGGCTCTGTCCTTAAGGTGAAAATGAGCTGCATCCTTAAGGGGTTAACAACAATTAAAACTGCACAAACATAGCATAGCACAACCCTGGAGAAGGGCCATGAACCCCCTCCCACAGGTAAGTGACCCCGTCCAATATAAGCAAACAGTAATAAAATATTAACAAAATGTACAAAATTATGCTGCCTCTTAAGCACCTAACTTGCATCACAAAAATCAAATTTATAAAAAGAAAGGTATTCCTAAAAGATACTTAGGCAAGAGACAAAAATGGGCATCCAATAAGCAAGGATGGGGTCACGCCAGAGCCCCACGCGTTCCCTCACTGAGCGACTTCCTCAGGGGTGTTGTGCTAAAGTTGTCCCCACATCCAGTATATATATATACATGTTAATTTAGGTGATACCTTGCAGGTGAGCCCATTCCACGCCTCCTATTGTTATACAACGTGCATCCTACAATTGCTTCCGGTCCGACTACCTTCCGGTGTACTGTATGGGCGTCACGTGATACAGGATCGTATGGTCCCGGTCATGTGTCAACTGTATATAAATTTCATGAGATAACTCAACAGTGCATGCGCACCGAAATGGAAGAGTCTGCAGTGGGTTTAAGTATCAGCGCATGCGTATCATGTGACACCCATACACCAGAAGGTAGCCGGACCGGAAGCAATTGTAAGATGCACGTTGTATAAAAATAGAAGACGTGAAATGGGCTCACCTGCCAGGCATCACCTCAACTAATATGAATATATACTGGATGTGGGAACAACTTTAGCACAATACACATGAGGAAGTCGCTCAGCGGCGGAACACGTGGGGCTCTGGCGTGACCCTGTTCTTGCTTATTGGATGTCCATTTGTGTCTCTTGCCTAAGTATCTTTTAGGAATACCTTTATTTTTGTACATTTGATTATTGTGATGCAAGTTAGATGCTTAAGAGGCAGCATAATTTTGTACATTTTGTGGATATTCTATTACTGTTTGCTTATATTGGACAGGGTCACTTACCTGTGGGAGGGGGTTCATGGCCCTTCTCCAGGGTTGTACTATGCTCTGTTTGAGCAGTTTTCATTGTTTTTATATATCTCCAAGTACAAGTTATTTATATGCTGATTGTATATGTGCCCTAATAATGATTTTGTATTTTTGCAATACCTTAGTGGTGTTTTTCTCTTTTGCAGTGATTACTTTGCTCCAATAGTTGTTGTGTTTTTGCACTGTAGCCGCACCCCTTTACATACTTTACCAAAATAAAGAGTTGAGCCCCCCTTATTTATTTGTTGTTGCATATGTTGACGCAGGGCCGTGGTGCCAACATTGGGACCCTAACCACGCTTCACCTTCTGCCGACATATCTTGCATGTGGCTATGTGAACCTCCTCCGGATGCTTGATGAAAAACTGCCACATTGCCGAGTAGCTGATTTTCCCACCAACAGTCCGCACTAATTGACTGCTACTGCCGCTGTCTCCAGGAACCCCTTTTCCACTACCTACCGGGAAGGTAGGCTGTCGTGAAGCAGGTGGTCTCTCCCTGGGCACGTTTGGCTCCAGAATTTCCACCTCTGCTACCATAATGACTGCCAACCATGCTACCGCCTTGCTGGCTAAGCTGCTGGCTCAAGGGCAACCTGCAACTCACTTGTCCTGATGATGATAAGCCCCTTCTGCACCTGGCTCCCAAATGTGATCGGATTCATCATCATCAAGTTGTGTCTGCACGTCACTGATGTCCTCTTCAGGTTCCTCAACAGTGTCTGCTTCAGGAACCTGAACCCTGGCAACACCGCTTCCCACATCACTCTTCTCATCACTACTTTCCCGCCTAGCAGAGGAAGGGGCGCATGTCTCCTCCACTTCTTGGCTGGGCAGTAGCTGCTGACTGTCCTCTATTAGACCGTCCTCAGTGAATAGTGGAGCTGAACCCAGAGCATAAGATACTTCTCTAGGAGAGGGAACAGCATAGGACAAAGGCAATGGGAGGACAGGGACTGCTTCCAGGCCGTGCCAACTGAGGGTTGTGTCTGAGGAAACCACCGACTGTTGACTGAGGGTGTCAGATGTCACTTGTGATGAAGTGGATGACCGTGTTAACTAATTGACGACAGCAGAAGGGTTGATGGTCGAGACAGGACCACCAGCTGATAACGGGAGCTCAGGCCTCTCGCTGCGACTCCTGCTGCCTCTCACCCCTAGTCTGCTGCGACCTCTGCCTGAAGAATTTAGGCCTCTGCCACTCCTCTGTGCACGTCCTGGCACCTCTCTACCTGACATACTTAGTGCGTATATGAGGGGAGTACAATACACTTCACTATGCTTAAAACAGTATTTGTCTAGAACAGCAGCAGGTGTGCACTTTTGGCTGTCCTTTCACAGTATGTAGGACCTTGACAGATTAACAGGTACAAAATAGTACACTAATTAGATGTACATATGCGGTATGCACTGATGAGGGCAGAAAAATGAACCACAATGAGCCTAAAAACTCTGTAATTTTTGTAAAACACCAGCAGGAGACTACTTTTGTCTGTCCTTTCACAGTATGTAGGCCCTTGACAGATTAACAGGTACAAAATAATCAACTAATTAGATGTAGGTATGTGGTAGGCACATATGAGGGAAAAAAATGCGCTACAGTACACTTGGAAAATGTATTTTCATAAAACAACAGCCAGTTATTACTTTTCCCTTGCCTTTTACTGTATGTAGCCTTGTTACAGATTAACAAGTACAAAAAAGTGCACTACTTAGATGTAGGTATATGGCATGCTCGTATGAGGGCAAAAAAATGTGCTACAGTACACTTGGAAAACTTATTTTTGTAAAACACCAGCTGGTGATTAGTTTTGCCTGGACTTTTCCAGTATCTAGACTTGTCACAGATTTACAGCTACAAAACAGTACACTGCTGTGATGTAGGTATTTGGTATGCACGTATGAGGGCAGAAAAATGCACTACAATCCGCTAATTTTTTTTTGGCACAACAGCAGGAGTACACAACAGTGCAGCACCATACACACAAAAAATGTGTATTAAACCCAAAATTGCACTCTGTCAAAGAGTATTAGGAATGAAGTGAACTGCTAGCTATTATACCGTCTACAGACTATTATAAGCAGCAGATGATTTCTTGTGGAGAAAATACACAGAATTGAGCTGAAAAATCATTCATGCCTCCTCTGCTAAGGTTGATAAAGTTGAGGCAACTTGTTGAAATGTATGAGGCAACCAAAAGCTATCTTCCCCTCTCTGATAAAATGCTGAATAAAGTGACTGGGAGGTTAATGGCTGGTGTAAAAATCCTTTTCAGTGAGAACAAGCACTGCTCTCTATCCCCAACGATGATGTGACTAGCAGTTGGAAGTGGAGCGCTGCGGTATGATCAATTCAGCGTGTCTGTGTAACACACAGAGACAAGCAGTCTGTCCTAACACTTTTCAGTGTATGGCATGAAATGGCAGCTGATTATATAGGGCTGTGACATCACAGGGGTGACTGAATGCTGATAGGCTGCATCCTGCATGTGATTCAGGGTCCTCCTGCCTACCTCCCTTCCCACCTTGCCTTCCCGCCTTCCCAGCATCCCCTGCCCCATGTACTGACATGTTGATCTGCCATTTTAGGTGTCCTGGAGCCTGGAACGCTGTAATATGGAGTTTAATGAAGCAATTTGTGCGATCGAATCGCGGCGATAGTCACATTCATTGCGAATCGAATATTTCTTGAAATTCGTAACAATTCGGGTTTGTCTGCTTCTCTAAAGGGAATATGTAACCATGGATGTGGAATGTCGGATTAGCTTTTTATATATGTGAAAAATCTTTTAATTTTCATGTAGGGGATGATGAGAGTTTTAATTCTTGAATTCCAGTTGTCCCCGCTTGCAATCGCAGTGGTTGCAGGGACCAGCAGTGAGTCACTGGGGCCGTATGAATAGAGAAAGAAAGTTTTGAAATATACAGTAACTGCTCTATTTGAAGCAAATTAAGGTTAATTGAATAATAAGACCACAGCCAATTAAGGTCAAATAGGTCTTAGAACATGAAAGTAATGTAGGTCAAGTGGCTTAACCTTAATTGGCTATGGTTTCATTATTCAATTAGGGTCTTTCCCTCCTATTTCCTGTTCTTCATTCATCTGTCTGCTGTGTGACCTAAAAAAAAAATATATAAAAAATACATATACAGATATATGATATATATATATATATATATATATATATATATATATATATATATATCAGGGGCGGACACAGACAGCAGAGGGCCCCTGTGCAAAGAGTGTGCCTGGGCCCCCCCCCCCCTCCCAGCACTGTGCCCCCTCATGTACCTAGACCCCACCGGAGGGCCTCCACTTACCCCGCGCGTGTAGTGTCGCCACTTGCCAATTCCACCACAGGTGGATGGAACGGCTCCTGAGGTGGGCTCCGGGTGGCCCCTGTCCCTCTCAGTGTGCGGCCCAGTGAGTACTCCCCCAGGTCAGCCTGACCCGTATCTAGCTGGGAGGCAGAGGGCAGTGCTCCCCTTTACATTCACACCCCTGGACTTAGCACGACACCCCTTGGCAACCCCATGTTCCTTGCCTTCTTATCCTTAGTGATAGAAGTGACTTACAGGCAGGGCCAGACTGGGACCAAAAATAGGCCCAGGCATTTTAAAATAAACAGCCCATTTTTATGGTGGGGGTCTGACTCATGGGACCCCACCAATCACCTTGGTTCAAGTGGCTCCCCAGATGTTGGAAAGCTGCAACTCCCATCATGTCTGAAGTGACTACAGCTCTGATGGGACAGTTAGGAAAATACACAATGATATCACTGACCTGAGTGACGTCTTTACTTTTCTTCTTCATCTGGTCCAGACACCAGGATTTCTTCCATCTTCTCTGCAGAGTCTGACACCCGGACATCATTGGTTCCTTAATTTGTCAGTAGATCCTCATCCTCTGTATGATGACAATAATCATTATAACCTTGCCAAATACTGTACCCCCTGAATATAATACTGCCAACCACTGTACCCCCTGAATACTGCCAACCTCTGTACCCCTGAATATAATACTGCCAACCACTGTACCCCCGAATATAGTACTGCCAAATACTGTACCCCTGAATATAATACTGCCAACCACTGTACTCTATTAATATAATACTGCCAACCACTGTACCCTGAATATAATACTGCCAACCACTGTACCCCTGAATATAATACTGCCAACCACTGTACCCCTGAATATAATACTGCCGACCACTGTACCCCCGAATATAATACTGCCAAATACTGTACCCCTGAATATAATACTGCCAACCACTGTACTCTATTAATATAATACTGCCAACCACTATACACCACTGAATCACCCCATACACCCCACGCACTCCATCCTCAGTCTCCTCATCACCCCATACACCCCACACCCCATCCTCAGTCTCATCCCCCCATACACCCCACACAACCCATCCTCAGTCTAATCATCACCCCCATACACCCCACGCACCCCATCCTCAGTCTCATCACCCCATACACCCCACACACCCCATCTTCAGTCTCCTCATCACCCCATACACCCCACACACTCCATCTTCAGTCTCCTCATCACCCCATACACCCCATCCTCAGTCTCCTCATCACCCCATACACCCCACACACCCCATCTTCAGTCTCCTCATCACCCCATGCACTCCATCCTCAGTCTCCTCATCACCCCATACACCCCATGCACTCCATCCTCAGTCTCCTAATCACCCCATACACCCCACGCACTCCATCCTCAGTCTCCTAATCACCACATACACCCCATGCACTCCATCCTCAGTCTCCTCATCACCCCCATATACCCCATACTCAGTCTCCTCATCACCCCATACACCCCACGCACCCCATCCTCAGTCTCATCACCCCATACACCCCACACACCCCATCTTCAGTCTCCTCATCACCCCATACACCCCACACACCCCATCTTCAGTCTCCTCATCACCCCATACACCCCACACACCCCATCTTCAGTCTCCTCATCACCCCATACACCCCACGCACCCCATCCTCAGTCTCATCACCCCATACACCCCACACACCCCATCTTCAGTCTCCTCATCACCCCATACACCCCACACACCCCATCTTCAGTCTCCTCATCACCCCATACACCCCATCCTCAGTCTCCTCATCACCCCATACACCCCATGCACTCCATCCTCAGTCTCCTCATAACCCCATACACCCCATGCACTCCATCCTCAGTCTCCTAATCACCCCATACACCCCACGCACTCCATCCTCAGTCTCCTAATCACCACATACACCCCATGCACTCCATCCTCAGTCTCCTCATCACCCCATGCACTCCATCCTCATCACCCCATACACCCCATGCACCCCATCCTCAGTCTCCTCATCACCCCATGCACTCCATCCTCAGTCTCCTAATCACCCCATGCACTCCATCCTCTTCACCCCATACACCCCATGCACTCCATCCTCTTCACCCCATACACCCCATGCACTCCATCCTCTTCACCCCATACACCCCATGCACTCCATCCTCAGTCTCCTCATCACCCCATACACCCCATGCACTCCATCCTCAGTCTCCTCATCACCCCATACACCCCATGCACTCCATCCTCAGTCTCCTAATCACCCCATACACCCCACGCACTCCATCCTCAGTCTCCTAATCACCACATACACCCCATGCACCCCATCCTCAGTCTCCTCATCACCCCATGCACTCCATCCTCAGTCTCCTAATCACCCCATACACCCCATGCACTCCATCCTCTTCACCCCATACACCCCATGCACTCCATCCTCTTCACCCCATACACCCCATGCACTCCATCCTCTTCACCCCATACACCCCATGCACTCCATCCTCAGTCTCCTCATCACCCCATGCACTCCATCCTCAGTCTCCTCATCCCCTCATATACCTTAAGCACCTCATCAATATTACACAGCTGACACCCCCTAGTCCTTCTCATCAACATTAAACCCCCTAATCACTACACCCCTGACCCCCCCCCCCCTCCCCTCTGGTCCTCCTTATCAACACTACGCTCTCCCAGACCCCCAATACTCCTTATCATTACACCACCAACCTCTTCAACACCCCTCCTGTCCTCTTCATCATCATTACAATCCCCTCCCCCAACCGCCCTGCACCCGACCGTCGCTCTCCTCACCTTATCTGCTCAGCGATGCGGCTGTGAGGCGGGAGGGTTTGCTGCTCCTGTCGCTTCTGCCGGGGTCAGAGGCCATGACACGTGACATCAGGGGCTTGGAACAGACGTGCGTGCCTGCACGGGGCACGTCTGTTCCCATCTCTTCCGGCCGAGGTAAATTACTGCTGGCAGCGGCAGGTCCGGGACCTGTTGCTGCAGCATAGAGTATGAAGTACTGGCAGGGGGCCCTGCAGGGGCCCAGTCTGTGAGGCCCAGGCTGTGACCTGGGCTACTAGGTGGGCCCCCTAACACCCTGGGCCCCTGTGCAGCAGAACCGGCTGAACAAGTGATATGTCCGCCCCTGATATATATATATATGTCTCTCTCTATTCACACACATATATATATATATATATATATATATATATGAAAGAGAGAGAGACATAGATCTCTCTCTCTCTCTCTCTCTCTCTCTCTCTCTCTCTCTCTCTCTCTCTCTCTCTCTCTATATATATATATATATATATATATATATATATTTCCCTGTCATCTGCTCAGCAGCACCATGATGGGGTGAATCTCCGCCCCTGTGAGCTGCAGGACCTAGGAATTTTTAATAGTAAACTTAAACACATGCCCCACAGGGCATAAAACACCCCTCAGAGAGAGGTGTTGTGAGTTTTTTTCTGTCCTGTACAGCAGGACTTGGGTGCTGGAGGGTCTCCTTTTTTTTCAAAATTTTTTCATCGGATAAAGTATTGTTAAAATACTTACCTAATTTTTCTCCTTTGCTAACCGTAATCAGTTAATCTGTTTATTTAGGTATATTCCGGATTCTTCGGCTGGAGAAGAAAATAATCTGAATAATCTAGATCTTGTTAGAGCTCTCCAGATCTATATTGTAGACATGTGCAGAAGAAAAATGTTTGTTTTTTTTTTTCGTTTAGTTTTTTCATTTTTTATAAAATTTTCAGTTCAGTAATATTTTCAGTTTTGATTTTCAGATACATTCGGTATTCGGATGTCCAGGTTTCATTTTTTTCGGATACATTCGTATTCGGGTGGGTTTGATTTTTCGTATACATTCAGTATTCGGGTACATTCTGGTAAATCTTTTTTAAGCAGGGGACCATTATCGGGAGTGTGTGCAGGAAAAGAGGGCAGCCGCTGAGATCGTAACATTGTAAGACAGGTAAGACAATATGATTTTATGTGATTTATATTAATACATAATGTAATGTTGAATGAATGAGTAAATGAATGAAGGAATGAGTGCTGTATGAATGATTGATGTGTTTGATCGATGTGTTTGATTGTCGGGTGATTTATGTATAGCATGATGTTATACATAAATCACCCGACAATCAAACGCATCGATCAAACTGTTGCAAAACTACAACACCCACCCAGCATGCGGCTGTCTGGGCATGCTTGGAGTTGTAGTTTTGCAACAGCTGGAGGCACACTTTGGCAAACACACTCATTCGCGCAATGTTTTTAATTCATTTTCAAATTCCGCTGGCTTTTGTCAGAAACGGGATACCAGGTCAATGACGTGGGAAAATTTTTCATTCATAAAACTGCAGACTTAATTGGATAATTGCAGTGTAGAATGTTTGGTGTCCTAAGCATTCTACACGGCAATTATCCAATTAAGTCTGCAGTTTTATGAATGAAAAATGTTCCCACGGCAATTACTATGCATGTCATTGACCTGGTAACCCCTTTCTGACAAAAGCCAGCGGAATTTGAAAATGAATTAAAAAGCATTGCGCGAATGCGTGTGTTTGCCAAAGTGTGCCAAACTCCCAGCATGCCCAGACAGCTGCATGCTGGGTGGGTGTTGTAGTTTTGCAACAGTTTGATCGATGCGTTTGATTGTCGGGTGATTTATGTATAACATCATGTTATACATAAATCACCCGACAATCAAACACATCGATCAAACACATCAATCATTCATACAGCATTCATTCATTCATTCATTTACTCATTCATTTAACATTTCTTTATGTATTAATAATTTATTAAAACATAATGTAATGTTGAATGAATGAGTAAATTAATGAATGAATGAATGCTGTATGAATGATTGATGTGTTTGATCGTCGGGTGATTGAGGTCAATGACATGCATAGTAATTGCCGTGGGAACATTTTTCATTCATAAAACCGCAGACTTAATTGGATAATTGCAGTGTAGAATGTTTGGTGTCCTAAGCGTTATCCAATTATCCAATTAAGCCTGCAGTTTCATGAATAATGCTGGGTGGGTGTTGTAGTTTTGCAACAGCTGGAGGCACCCTAGTAACAGTAAAACAGTAACTAACAGTCAGAAACAGTGTAGCGCAAGGAACAATAAAAAAAATAGATAGAATTCTTTACTTTCGTTTTTCTACCGCATGCATTTGGTAAATAATTAATGCATTTGTTTTCGGATAACGAATGCATTTGTTTTTTTACCGCATGCATTCGGAGAATAACTAATGCATTCGTCATGTTGCTATTCATTTTATCGTTGCTATTTGGAAATATTCAAAAAATGTTTTTGTGCATTCGGAAAGGCCCGAATGCACGAAAACGGCAACATTCGGTAAATTTGACATTCGTGCCGAACCAAATTGCACATGTCTACTATATTGACAGAACCAGTTCCTTTAGAAAAGATGAAAATCTATTCATCCTGTATCATGGCTCCAATAGTGATAAGAAATCTTCCTAGCCTACTATAACGCGTTGGATATGTGATTGCATCCAGGATGCTTACCATGTGGTCAATTTGGTGCCTCCTGAGTTCCCAGAACATTCAACCAGAGCCTGCGATGCTCAGTACCTTTAGATCATATCTTGGAGCACTCGGTTAACTTTCTTTAAACATTATAAGTTAGATAATGTATCTTCTGATAATTTCAGTTTTGTCAGATCTTTTAGTGATCCTGCTAGCAAGTAATCCCACCCTTTTAATACAATGTAAATCCCCATCATTGTGCTGCTGAGCAGACGACAGGGAAATTAAAATTTAAGAAGTTATTTTATTCTCCCTTAGTCTGTCAGCAGAACAAGGTTCCCACCCTTTTATGTAACTAGTTTTCTTGCTATATAGAACTCACAGTGCCTCTCTCTGAGGGGTGTTTTATGCCCTGTGGGGCATGTTTTGAGTTCACAAGTAAAAATTCCTAGGTCCTGCAGCTCACAGTGGCAGAGATTCCCCCCATCATTGTGCTGCTGACAGACTAAGGGAAAACAAATTAACTTCTTACATTTTAACACACACACACACATATATATGCATCTATGTCTCTCTCTTTCTCTCTCTCTCTCTCTCTCTTTGTCGGATTTTAGTAAATCAGGGCCATAGAGTTTTATATATATATATATATATATATATATATATATATATATATGTATATAGAAGAACAAAAATTGGAGTCATTTATTTAAGATACAAAAACAATTATTTTATTGATACACTTTTTTTAAAAACACAGAAAGATTCCACAAAAGTGGGGGGGGGACACCAAAAAAGGTGTAACACTGAGCTCTGGCATAACACCTCACAAACCTATTCAAAAATACAACATGTATAAATACTGCATAGTACATACTAGATGCTACAAATATAAATGGTGCATACAACCTATGCTACAGAACAAATGTAAGCATTCACTATGTCACAACAATACATACGTATAAAAAATTGGAGGAAGGAACAGCTGGAGCCAGGGGACGGCATGACACCACCCCAACGCGGCATTTCAGAGTTAACTTTGTCCCGCAGCATGATCACAGGGTGTTGTGCGTAGTCCCTGGCGGGGACCTGCCGCACTGCCGGAACCGGCAGAAGCGACCACGAGCTTAAGGAGTTTTGACAGAGGGAGGGGGCTCCATCTTTCTTTCTCCTGTAGCACCCCACAACAATCTTGGGGTGCTGCTGGTTACTTGGTCTTTATTAGGACCCCCAGGTCTGCCCCAGTCAGGATGTGCCTGAGGAATAGCCTGATATGCTGCCTGCCAGTGTAAAACTGGCAGACAGCACATAACGGCAATGCTTTGGAATACTAAGTATTCCAAAGCATTAAAAAAAAGTGTAAAAAAAACATACAAGATAAATAAAAGTGTAAAAAAAAGTGTAAAAACAATGGCTCACATTTATCATTGTAGTGTAAGTGAAGCATTTTTTTATACCTTTTTTGTGTACTGGTAATGTGTAGGAACATCAAATTTATTAAATGGTCAAAGAGCATTTGATAAATTTTTTGCAGGTCCACATTTTCGGAAATTTCTCTCTTCACCTACACCAAAAAGCTACACCAAGTCTGGGCTTGTGTAGTTTTAGAGACTTTTCATTGGCTTTGTGCCTTTTTTGATCCTTTTCACAAAAAGGCACAGTTGATAAAACCCTTCCATATCATGTGTATTACCAAAATCAGTGGATCGCAATTCAAAATCAGCAGAAATATGTAAACCAAAAGGCACAAAAAAGGCACCAAAAAAAAAGCCTGCTTGGTCCTTTTTTGCCCCTTTTTTAGACACAAAAAAACTGTCTAAGGACAATGATAAATGTGGGCCAATAAGTGTAAAAAAAAGTGTAAAAAAAGTTAAATTTTTTTTAAAAGTGTTAAAAAATAAAATAAAAATACATTTATTAAATAAATATAATGAAAAATAAAAATGCATAATATGTAGGATCACATGGCGCACATCCACAGCATATTACTTGCTGCGGATGCAAGCCAGCAGTCACAATAATGAGCTCGTGCTGTGGCTGGGTAGCATTGCATGTCCACTCATAGCAGGGGATTTCTCACTGGCAGTCATGAGGGGATGGTTGTATGGTTCTGGCAGCTAAAACCCTTTGCAGGCATTAAGTGCGGCCCATAATCCATCAGGCCTAAAATGAGGCCTTAAAGCCAAATGGTGCTCCTCTCCTTCTGGGTCCTACCACGCAGCCAAGGAAACAAATATGGCCGAGCAGCTCAATAAAATATAAGGCGCATTTCTTTTTATTTTTTATTTTTTTTAAGTAAATTTTATTAAGGTTTTAACACAAGAAATCAAACAAAGCCCGGAGGGCCCAAAACACATAAGTACAAGGTAGAGCATAAAAATGGGCTCCACATAGGGAGTTTCAAATAACAGCTATATCATTCTTTGCATTTCTCAGCAGGTTAGGGAACATACATAGAACAGTTTATTGATATGAGTATAATTGCTACTTATACGAGAGAAAGGTTGCTGATGGACAAAACAGTGAGGTTAGTTCCACAAAAGGGAGAAAACCAATGAGCGAGGTACCTGTATTATGCAAAGAGACATAGTAACAACAAGAAGAACAACAGAAAGTTGTCTGCTGGGCAATACTGTGAATATAGGAAGTGTAAGTACAAAGTATAAAGAGAGGAAGAAAGAAAGGAAGGGTAAGGAGGAGGCAGAGAGGGGAAGACAAGGAGGAAGAAATGTATAGTACAGGTTGGTCTCCGCTCCACACACACATCGCAACCGACTCTGGGATCCAGACCTCCGCAGACTCCAGCTGGACCAATGTGAGTAAAAGAACAAGTGATAGGAGACATGGCGAGTGTGGCTAATGTAGTAGTATCTGGCAGGGGAGGGATGGGTTGGATGGTGGACGTAGAGGAGATATTGAGGGTTTGAGATAATCCCATGGTTTCGAATTCCTTTGAAGAGAGGAAAGACAGCCAAGGGGACCAGGTAGAGCTGTATTTCGCTAGCCTGGAGGGGGAGTCTGCCAGGAGTTCCTCCATCCTGTGAATACGTGTCACTTCCATGAGCCATGAGGAGATAGTGGGCGGTTGAGAACACTTCCATAGTCTAGGTATCACCGTCCTAGCCGCAATGAGCAGGTAGGAGATCAATCGGGAGCAGGATTTTAACAAGCCTGGTGGGAATATAGACAATAGCGCTATCTCCGGTGACATAGGTAAGGGGGTCGAGGAGATGTGGGAAGATATGGTGAAAACATTAGACCAGAAGTCCGACAACAACGGGCAGGTCAGCCAGATATGTAACATAGAGCCCTCAGAAGCATGGCAACGCCAGCACGAGTCATCTAGCCCCGGATAAAAGGTGGCTAATAGAGTCGGCACTCTATACCATCTGGTAAGGATTTTATAATTAGTTTCCTGAGCTTTGCAGGATATAGTGGATCTGTGGCAATTGCGCAGGGCTGCTCGCCAGTCGTCGTCAGAGATCTGGTGGCCAAGGTCCAATTCCCAACCCTTCCGGAAGGGTAGTGGAATGGAGGTCACGTTACCTAAAAGAAGAGAGTATAATAGACTAATCGTGCGGGGTGGAGGTCGGTCAAGTATGCATATTCGCTCGAACTCAGTGAGTTGGCGGTGTAAGTTCAAGTCTATCTTAGAGATGTTGTAAAAATGTGTTAGCTGATGGTATTGAAAGAGATGGATAGGTGCTACAGGAGATCCCGTTACAATTTCAGATAACGGTTTGAGTGATGTGGGGGACAGGAGATCTCCAATAACCATATGACTGTCTCTAGTGTGTGAGAGGAAAGGACCTCCGGAGGAGGTCGGGGGGAAGAGCGGATTATCAAAAAGGGGCGTTAGTGGGCCACCGGGAGAGAACAAGGCGCATTTCTTTTAATATCAGAAGCTATGTACAAAAAATATGTCCCACAAATAATGCATGATGCTATTTTTTTCATTTTTAACACTGACTTTGTAATAATTCCTGCCCAAAAACTATGGTGTTAAAATACTCACTGTACCCCCTAGCGAATACCTTGAGGGGTCTATTTTTTAGAATGGAGTCATTTGGGAAGGGGGGGGGGGTCCTATGTTCTACCACCTTCAAAAGATGTACTTTTCAAATTTTCAACATTTTCAAAATTTCAAGTTAAATTGTCAGGCTTCTAATTCATTTAAAATGTTAATTAAAAACACAAATTCTTTCAAAATAAAGTAGACTTCTGAAAGTATATGTTTCATTAACTATTTGGTCAAAAAGTATAAATAATTGCAGCCAATTTGTTTTAAAATAGCGAAAAATCTTTATTTTTAAAAGAATTTCATGATTTTTTGCATTGTAAAAAAATAAATTAAAAAAAATTATATCGGCTTACTTTTACTATGTACATGAAGGACAACTTGTGACAAAAAAACTATGTCATAATTATCGTGATTGGCAAAACGTTACCAGAGTTATTCTCTAAAAAAAAATCAGACATCCCCGATTTAAATAAAACAGGCCCTGTCTTTCAGGGGTGTACAAGTTTACTTGTGTTGGGGCTATGACTGTTTGCTGTGTGCCAAGTGTGAATAAAACACTGAACTTTGATTTGAAAACCCTGTTTCCGTGCCTCTATACTGCAACTGCACCTGTATGCAAGAGTGAGTCATCACATTAACATATATATATATATATATATATATATATATATATATATATATGACAAATACCCTTTTTCTCCTTTTTTTAGGTAGTACTACTACTCCCAGCATGGAACATACTCCATGATGGGAGCTGTAGTACCTGTACTAATAGACAGATCACACCAGGGGTTACTCCTGACACCCGATGTGATCATCCTATCTTTTGCAGAGATGGATCGGCTTTCTCCTGCGCTCGCATCTCTGCACTATACTCCGGCTGGCCAGTGATGTGAATAGAATTCACATCACTTATTCATATTTCCCGCAGAGAGCTGTGATTGGCCAGAGGGTTCCAGCTAATCACAGCTCTCTGCGGGAAATATGAATAATAGGTATATATATACAGCATATACTCATGAGCGACCGGCAGCCCGCATCTATGCATTATACAGGACAATCGCAGCGGGTGTCAGGAGTGACCTGCAGGAACTAATGCTCCCAACATGGATTACACTCTTCTCCATTCTGGCAGCTCTAGTAACTGCATTAAAAGACAATTTGCAACAGGTGTCAGAAGTGACACCCGCTGCGAACTGTCTATTAATGCAGGTACTACAGCTCCCAGGATGAAGCAGAGTGTGCTCAATGTTGGGAGCAGTAGTTCCTGCATTTAAGAACAGATCACAGCGGGTGTCAATCCTGACACCCGCTGTGATCTTCCAATCTATTGCAGAGATGCGAGCGCAGGAGAAAGCCGCTCGCATCTATACATTATACAGGTTGATCGCAGCGGTTGTCGCTAATTAAGAAATTAGTTATTTTGAATCGAGTCGAAGTTTGGATTCAGTCTGAATCTAATTTTTAATAAAATTCGGAATGAATTGTGTTAGGAATCATGGCAGGTGGACAGCAGGTGGTGGATCCTCTGGGCCTGTGTGGAAAGAGACTTGAGCCATGCCAGGTGCCACTTGTTTTCACCAGAGCCCGCCACAAAGCGGGATGGTCTTGCTGCGCAGGTGGCACCCAGGTCTCTACCCCTGGAACGACTCGTCCACACAGGTAGCTGGTGGGGGGTGACATGGCACTGACAGCGACTGGCAGAACGTGGCAGGCTGGAAGTGGTGGGATGGCAGAAGAACAGGGCTGAAACACAGGTACAGGATAGGGGGGGAACTAGAAACAGATACACAGACTCTGGGAACAGGACTTCACTAAGGCTAGACAATCAAAGATCCGGCCCCGGGGACAGGGAGGAGCAGATAATTATGGACAAGGGACAGGTACAGACAATTTAATTAATTGGTACTGGCCCTTTAAGAAACAGAGCTCCTGCGCGCGTGCGTACTAGGGAGCGAAGGCACGCACACCGGAGCTGCGGGGACACCAGGAAGCAGAAACACAAGAAGGTGAGTGACGGGCTGAGACTCGCATGCGGGCGCATCCCACGATGCGAATCTCAGCCCTGCTGACAGCGGGGACAGGGAGCGCTCACAGCTGTCGAGTCCAGCCAGAGCGCCACTGTACCAATTCGACTTCATCCGATTCAATCCACTCATCTCTAACTAAAAAAGAATTGTGCATACCGTGATACTATGTATGTGTTCTTATGCGTGTACTTATTGTGTACAATACAAATAGCATAGAAGAGACACGGTTACCCGCACTCACCCCTTGGCTTCAGTCGTCTGACTCTGCTTAAACTGGTTACATGGATATCACTGGTTCCAGACCTGATGCAGGGTGCTCAGAGACGACTGCCAGCGGTTTCGCACTGTGTGCGCTTCTTCCAGCCTACGAGGCAGTTGGCGCTGTGTTGGCTGACTGTGGCCTAGCGGTGAGTGCGGGTAACCATGTCTCTTCTATGCTATTTGCATTTAGTGATTGGTTCTCAGCACCGCCAGACCCGCACACTCAGGACTTCAGTCTCCCGCTGTGATAGAGGTACCGCAGCCCAGTGACCCTGACTACTTTATAACAATAGTGCCATTATACTGAAGTTATATTATTGTGTACAATGTTTGCTTGTCTTGTAAAGTCATGCCAAGAAGCGATATAATTGTATATTGAAGAAAAACCTACTACTAAAATTAGCAAGCAAACAGAAATGACACCAATGACTGAATAAAAATGATATAGATGTATGCTAAAGAAGTAGTCTCATATGACTTCCCTCATAAGGATACTTATAGTGTAGATCTTGTCACTGTAGTCACATCACAGTGTGCATTCCCATGACCTACAAAACTAGCATCTTCATCTTCTGTGGTTGGCATAAACCATACATTAACATTCCCCTGAGGGTCCCTAATGGAAATAAGGCAGTCAGCAGCCTGAAAAGAGCTTGCCAATCGTTATCCCCTGTGACAGGGAAATGGAAAACACAACAGCCCGGTGGATTTCACATAATTATGACAATGTTTAAACACCGCATTATGTTTAAAGGGCTGGAACCGGGCTACATATTATGTACAAGCCATGTCCATGAATATTAAGAAATTGGATTCTATTCTTTATTATGTTACCAGTATCCAGCCGTAACACATAGTAACAGCTGCTTTCTTTTCAATTTGGTGTTAACAATTGAATTACGTTAGAAGCATATACTTCACAACGTTAGTAAAAGAAAATAGAGAACCTGCAGCACCAGCAGCAGCAAAGCTGGCCCCGGACAGATGGTAACTCCTGTCTTGGATGCGTCTAGTAACCTTGTCCGGTCTACAAGTTAATAATTAAGAATCTAGAATCGTGTAACCTCAAGAGCACACATAACAAATGATGTGCAGAGCAGGAGGCAAGCAGCAAACATTGGCCCAAACCCAGATACAAGGCAACCCTAACCCAATATTTTACTGTTACTTATTTTAAAGCTCAGGACTTTACAGTTAACCCTTTACATATAATTTTAAGTTCTTTATGAAAATGGATCAAAGCTGCAAATCCGTTGCATAGACATTGAGTAAAATGGCAAAATTATGTCTGGCAGTTGTCATCAAAAGGGGCGATCTTAGGAGCCTTCACATTCTGTTTTCTTATACAAAGTAAATAAGTACGCAATAAGCTCACCAGCTTGCGCCAAAATGCTGTTGCTGGAAATGTATTTATGCAGGAACTGTATTTAGGTAGGAACTGTGTACAAACATAGTCCGAATTCCTACAAAAATATGTTATGAAATTAATCTTGAACTTAAAAGAAAGATCACCTGCCTATTTAAAGGGGTTATCCAGCCAAAGAGCAGCACCCGCATTTTATGCGGGCTGCTTCTCCAGTCTCAGAAAGCTCTTTGTTTCCGTGACTGGAGACGTAATGTAATGCCATGCCCCCTTATGATGTCACGCCACCCCCCCTCCATTCTTGTCTATGGGAGGAGGCGTGGCGGCAGTCACGCCCCTGCCATAGACATGAATGGAGTGGGCGCGGTATCACGAGGGGGCATGGCGTTAAGTCACATATCCGGTCCCAGAAACAAAGAGCTTTCTGAGACTGGAGAAGCAGCCGAATATAGAATGCAGGTGCTACACGGATATTGCGGGGGGCCCACCTTTGGATAGGGATAAGATGTCTTTGGCCAGATAACTCCTTTAACCCCTTCCAGACATTAGAGGTACATGTACAGTACTGTGCAAAAGTTTTAGACGGATGTGAAAAGAATGACGCAAAGTAAGAATGGTTTGAAAAATGTAATTTAATAGTGTTCATAGATTGTTTTAAAATCAGTAAAAAAAAATGCAAAGTGAATAAACAGAAAGCTCAATTGAATCAATTGGTGTAACCACCCTTAGCCTTCAAAATAGCATTCAGTCTTCTAGATACACTTGTACAAAGTCAAGGATTTTGTAGGATTATAGTCAGAGTTTTTTCAACCAAATAGTCCAAACAGGTGAAAATGATAATTTCATATGTAGATTAAAACACAGTCATTAACAGAAACAGACTATAATGTGATTTTGTAACGGCTGTTTAACAGACGATTTTCAGGGTTTTTATAATAGAACATTAAACGGATCTTTAAAACGGATAAATGTTATAGTGTGAAAGCAGCCTTACAACTTATAGTGCAGTACATCCTGTTAAAAAAGAGAAGAAAAAAAAACTGGAAAAAACCCAGATACATAATTAAGGACTTAAAGGGGTATTCCAGGCCAAAACTTTTTTTTATATATCAACTGGCTCCGGAAAGTTAAACAGATTTGTAAATTACTTCTATTAAAAAATCTTAATCCTTCCAATTGTTATTAGCTTCTGAAGCTGAGTTGCTGTTTTCTGGCTAACTGCTTTCTGATGACTCACGTCCCAGGAGCTGTGCAGCTCCTATGGGGATATTTTCCCATCATGCACAGCTCCCGGGACGTGACATCATCATTGAGCAGTTAGACAGAAAACTTCAGAAGCTAATAACTATTGGAAAGATTAAGATTTTTTAATAGAGGTAATTTACAAATCTGTTTAACTTTCCGGAGCCAGTTGATATATAAAAAAAAGTTTTTGCCTGGAATACCCCTTTAAGGACCATAGGTTTCTTCTTTTTTTTCAATTTCATATTTTCCACCTCACCTTCTAAAACTCAGAACTCTTTCAATCTTGCATCTACAGACTCACATGAGGTCTTGTGTTTTGCGGCACCAATTTTACTTTGTAATGACATCAATCATTTCATCCCAAAATGTATGGCTAAACCAGAAAAAAAATTATTTGTCATGCAAAATTGGACCCCCCCCCCTCCACCGCTATTTTTATTTTGTAATTTTTGGGGGCTCCCGATTCTACGCAGTACACTTTTCGGTAAAAATGACACCAACAATAATACCCAATTTATATAGTTTTTTATTTTATTTTACTATTAAAAATGACAACTACATGCACCAAAATTAGTATGTTTAAAATTGTCTGACCCCTATAACTTTTTTATTTTTATTTTATTTTTCTGTATACGGGGTGGTATGAGGGCTTATTTTTTGTGCCTTTATCTGAAGTTTTTATCATTACCATGATTGTTTTGATTGTATTTTTTTATCACTTTTTATACATTTATTTAAGTTATTCAAAGGGACCAAAAAATACGCAATCTTGGACTTTGGAATTCTTTTACGTGTACGCCATTGACCATGCAGTTTAGGTAACATTATATTTTTATAGTGCTGACATTTATGCAAGTGGTGAAACCACATATATTTATTTTTATTTTTGTTACATTTTTTTATTTTATGGGAAAAGGGGGATAATTCAAACTTTTATTCAGGAAGGGGTTAAATCACATTTATTCACATTTTTAAACTTTTCTTTACACTTTTTTTTAGCCACCATAGGGGACTATTACATGCAATCCTTTGATTGCATACACTGAACAATGCTATGTCATAGCAGAACATTGATCAGTGTTCTCTGCACCCAATTGCTCAAGCCTTGATCTCAGGCTTGAAGCAATCAAACAGCAATCAGACACTGGGAAGGAAGTTAAGTAACCTCCTGCTGTCCTCTCAGCTGTTCGGTACGCCGCTGAGCTAACCGGCAGTATTTTCTCCTGGTTTAGATGCCGTGATCATCTTTGATTGCGGCGTCTAAAGGGTTAATACCAGAACTCAGCCTGATCAGCGATGTCCGGTAATAGTCGTGGGTCCTGGCTGCTGATACACGGTAACTATATGCTCATGGTCATTAAGGAATTAAAAAATGTTTAATAAGAGAAATTACCTTTTTGAAAAATATAGTATAAACCCTTCTTGCTATCACTGCATTAAAAAGGTCTAAATATAGAAATGTAGTTTTTTTTTGGCCAGCTCTACTCCCCCCCCCCCCCCCAAAAAAAAAAAGAAAGTAAAAAAATAAAGAATAAAATGCGATCAATGGTGTGTTGCTCTATTGTGCGCACATATATCCTGACTGACTTTTTTCTCTCTTCCCTTTCCATACACTCCCTGGGGGAACTGTCGTGTCCTCCATTATGTATCCATATGTTCTTGCTTAAGTTTGCTGTTAATTTTGACAGTTGGGTTCTCCCATAGTGTAAATTCATCCTTTGTTTCATCCTTGGTACTTTTGACCTTATTGCACTGTTTGTGTTTAGATATAATTGTTTTGCTTTCAGGGGACTTTGGCTTCCTTACACCAGATATGATAATTCATCTTCCTGTTTTGCTATGTTTTCTTTTAGCTAACAGGTTCTGTTCATTCTTGGCACTAATGCTTTTCAATATACAGTACAATATGGGACTGCATGCCTTTTCCGTAGTTTGTTTGATCTGTCATTTTCATATTTTTTTTTTAAATTCTGCATAAAGAATTCGACCAAAGAAGTGATCAAATCCACATCTACCCTAAAATAGTAATATTTAAGGCAAAGAAAAAGGCACTAATGCATTGATGGAAAAAATACTAACCAAAATACAAACTAAACCAAAACACTGACCAAAATACAATACATTACAATACTGATTAAAGTACTGTGCACAAACCTAGTCTGAAGTTATATTTTCTATAGCTATTCATCTAGGTAAAGGTCAGAGATAGCTTTTGGAATACTGTAATACTACCACATTCAGGACTAGAGATGTTGTGAATTGTTCCCCGGTGAACAGTTCCCGGCGAACTTAGCATGTTCGCGCCCGCATCACCGGGCGAACATATGTGAACTTCGATTCGCCCCCTATACTTTAACATTGCGGTAAATTTTAAACTTGTGAGTCAGAGTCAGCAGACACATTACAGCCAATCAGCAGCAGTCCCTCCCTTCCAGACCCTCCTACCTCCTGCACAGATGCCATTTTACCTTCATTCGGCATGCTGCAGGCTTAGAAAGTGGAGGGACAGAGAAGCTGCTCCTGCTGTAATAGGGAATGCAATAGCTAGGTTGCTGCTAGGTGATGTATTAAGGGTCCACTTTACTCCTTAAGCACTAGTCTAACATCTGCTTTAAGGACAGCACCCAAAAAAAGCCCTTTTTAGGGCTCAAATATCAGTCCTTGTGTCTTGCAACAGCTGGAGGCACCCTGGTTGGGAGGGAACCGCTGGTTAAAAGGGGTACTCAAATGTAAAACTTAATTTACTTCAAGCAACTAACTACAGTATTAAAAGGGCTATATGTTCAGTCCGTGTGTCTTGCAACTGCTGGAGGCAACCTGGTTGGAGACCTCTGCTTAAAAGGGGAACCTTTTTTGCTCATTGTCACACTAGTGCAAATCACATTTGGTGTGACAGTTGTTCAAATAAAAAAAATATACCTTTTTTGGCTGTGAAATAAAACCAGTGCTGCCTAAAGGGGGGCTCTAACTATGTGCTGCCTAATATGTGGGAATCTATGTGCTGCCTAAAGGGGGGATCTAAATATGTGCTGCCTAAAGGGGGCTCTATGTGCTGCCTAAAGGAAGGCTCTAACTATGTGCTGCCTAATATGGGGGAATCTATGTGCTGCCTAAAGGGGGGATCTAACTATGTGATACCTAAAGGGGGGGATCTAACTATGTGATGCCTAAAGGGGGGGATCTAACTATGTGCTGCCTAAAGGGGGGTCTATGTGCTGCCTAAAGGGAGGCTCTACCTATGTGCTGCCTAAAGGGGGGCTCTAACTATGTGCTGCCTAATATGGTGGAATCTATGTGCTGCCTAAAGGGGGGAACTAACTATGTGATGACTAAAGGGGGCTCTATGTGCTGCCTAAAGGGGGCTAAAGCACGTTATTCCAAAGAATTTAGGAATAATAGGTGATTTATGCCCTTTATGGATTAAAACCAGACTCTGCATCAACTATGTAATCTTCCATGGGAGTTTTGCCATGCATCCCCCTCCAGCACGCCACAGTCCAGGTATTAGTCCCCTTAAAACTACGTTTAAATCACTATTGTGGCCAGAAAGAGTCCCTGTGGGTTTTAAATTCACCTGCCCATTGAAGTCAATGGCAGTTAGCCCGATTCGCGAATATTTGTGGAAGTTCGCGTTCGCCATTTGAGAACCGAAAATTTTATGTTCGCGACATCACTATTCAGGACAAGGTTAAAGATGCAGTCCATTTTTATTGGAATGCCAACTAATATTCCTTCTGCCCTACATACTGTGAAAAGTTTAGTAAGACTGATACATTGCCACAGGCATATCTGTTAAAATGTGCAGCCCAGCATGCACTATAGTTGATCATGTGTACATTCATAGGATTGCTCGAAACACTCAGTTATACCATGGACTGCAAGGAGGAGAGGAGGGAAGATGTGCAGCACATCACAGCAAATTTCCCAAAATATATACAGGATGATTTATCAATACCAGCTAATACGTACTGAAAGGATTAAGATTTTTAAATTGAATAAATTTACAAATCTGTTTAACTTTCTGGGACCAGTTTTTTAAAAAAAAATTCCACTGAAGTGCTTCTTTAATGCATAAATATACCCTGAAAAAAAAAAAAAAAACTTCACTCCACTCTGGAGAGTCTAAGGCTACATCTGTGACTTCACTGGAGCCTTCTTCGAGTGTGGATGAACTTGGCTGCCAGAGACTCAGGTTGTGCCTGCAGAGTACAAAGAGTATTACAACAGACCACAAACTATCACAGAAGGGAAGGCAAAGTATGGTCACCTAGCTGGTTTGGTACCCAAAGACCTTGTAAGGACAGAAATGGCAAACAGTAGAATAACCTGAGAAAGTCTACGGGTCAAAGCAAGGAAGTCACATATATGGAAAATCAGAAGCCAAGGGGTTATTGGGCAATCAGTCCAAAAGTATAAGCCAGTACAAGCCACATAATAGTTGGAATCAGCAGACAGCAGTATACAGGCCAACAAGGTCCAAATCCAAAAGATCAAAATGCACAGTGGAGAGAAGTACAGCAAGCCAGAGACAGGAGCCGGATTTTATTTGATAACACTGACTGGTTCAGTGTCCTTATGCTTTTTTTGGCCTATCAGTCCTCCTTATGGTTAGGCTGGTGACCATGCAAAAGCTGGGGTGCTGCTGCTCAGGGCTGGGGCACTGATCAAGTAAGTACATTACACATACGCTAACTATAATAGTGCTATCCACATTAAATTATGCATTATGCCTCCTGCACATGATGACGTCACACACTGTGCTCCCTAAACATGATAGCATCACAAGTTGTGCTCCCTGAACATAATAACATCACTAGCTGAGCCCCTCAAAAATAATGGGGTCACACACTGTGCCACCAGAGTTTAATGACATACCATACTGTGTCTCCTAAATTTAATGATGCCAGAGGCTGCATCTCAACAATATAAAGGTATTACACATTGTTCCCCTGCATATAATGGCAGCATACTCTGTGCCTCCTGGATATATCAAAGGT
Source organism: Hyla sarda (assembly GCF_029499605.1). Taxonomy (NCBI): domain Eukaryota; kingdom Metazoa; phylum Chordata; class Amphibia; order Anura; family Hylidae; genus Hyla; species Hyla sarda. The sequence goes on from NC_079190.1 coordinate 351,422,566, forward strand.
CTATTTACTTCTGTCATTGAATGTGTTCAAACAGCAGCCTTATGTTTGAAGTGAGTCTGAAGTTATTATTACAAAAATAGAAATATAAAGTATTTGCCTTTTGGAATATGCTGGCTATTTGTTAGATATTGGCATCTGTGATCCTGAGAAACATGAATAAGAAGATGTTTTAGGCATTTATGTAGACTTTGCAGGTTGCTTTGTATTTTCTAATTAATGCAGCGGTGACAGGGACTGCGTCTCCTTTGAATCTACAGAAATGTCACTTCCTCACCTAATCCCTGATTCCTGACGGCTCCAATGTGATAAATCACAGGCTGACAATTGGAAGTTAATAGCAAGAATTTTAAGTTAGTCTCAGGAGAGGGTTTACTTGTACAAATTGTGTCACCTCACTTGCTCCATTATTTTATGTAAACTGTGCAACGTCGAAGGACCAGAGCACTACAAATACAAGTTTAGATAATATTATGAAAATGCAAAAGTAATCACGTCAGGCACTGCATAGATATTATTAGTAGAAACAGTTATCCATCATAGAGAACTAATACTGTATGGAATCCTCAGCGCGTCACTGTGGTGTGCTAGAACTTAAATCAGGCAGTATAGCAAAGACAATGTATAAATCCAAGAAAGGAAAGAAGGCTGCACTCACTCACTTTGACGTCATATCACTTTACTTTATTTCTCCATGCGAATACAGTAATGTAGAACAGAGGAACGGGGGAAATCAATGGAGCGGGGAGCAGAGAGACGCAGCTCTCACGTGCAAGGGGGGTGTACCACTGAGACTAGTTTCACGTCATGCGTGATGCTTCTTCCTGTCAGCTGTACGTCTACCTGTGGTAAGGTGATTACTTATAGCAGTATTAGGTAACCATAGAAACCATAAACAACTTAACAATAATACCAAATGTGATAAAACAAGTTAAAAACAAATAAGCACTACACAGGAATGTGATTTATATGAACAGGGATAATTCATTTTGCTCATTCAATCCCAAAGGACCTAAAGCTTTCAACTCCATGATCCATAAAGCTTCTTTTTGAAGCAATTTTTCATGGCGATCAACCCCGAAGGGGACATTCTCTATTCGCCCCACTCCCGCAAACTTGAATTTATTTGGTTTATTATCGTGTCCCTCGCACATATGGTTAATAAAGCGGGTGGTTCCTTTTCCTTAGAGGAGTGAAAAGAGGTGTTCCCTTATTCCCAAAGAAGAGAAAAGGAGTAACCAAAGAGAAAAGGAGTAACGTGGAGGAATCAGTAATTGTTGTGGACAAGGTTATTAATCTTACCACTACCGATCTGGACAATGACTGCATTGCAGTGCTCTCTAAGGGACTGAATTTTGGGATCAACGAAGCCTTTAAAGTAGAACTCTTTGAAGTTGATCTATGTAAGGCAATTCGGAAGATCAACATTAAAAAATTATTTGCACAAGCAGAACAAAATTAAAATAAAAATGACAGCAATGCAAAACCATATGATGGAGAAAAATCCTGTGAAATTAATAAGCTAGGCTTTAGAATTGTAAAAGAATTTACTGAGGAAGAACATCAAGGTGTGGATATGTTACATGAATTAATGGAGGGTTTTACTTCTAGTTCTATTCCAACAGAGGAAAATGTGTCTTTTTTTTTTTTTAAGGAGGAAATACATCTTCCTTTAATTCTCCCATACCCCCAGGTAGTACCATTAATTTTTTTACAGGGCAGTTTTGAAAGATGTTAATTCCTTAATATATCCCCCCAATAGAACATAAAATCGCCAAAAATGAAAGGAAAGCCATAAAATGTTAGGCTCCCAAAAAAGATTTACATATTACTAAAGCCTAAAAAGGTGGAGCCGTAGTCGTGTGGACCACGTCTGCTTATAATAAAAAAATTGATCACCATATAAGTAACAGTATCACATATGAAAAACTAAAAGAAAATCCCACCAGATGCACTATGGACCAATTTAGGTAATTTCTTAGGCGCCAGGTGGAAAGGGGAGTACTGTCAGATAAAATGGCTGAAAAATGAATTCCTGATGTCCCAAAACCTGCAAAGTGGTATGTGTTACCGAAAGTGCATTAGAATATTGATAGCCCTACCGGCCGTCCAATGGTAGCCGGTATAGGGTCTAGCTCTGAGGTACTCTCAAGTTATTTGGAAAGGATTCAAAAAAGGAGAAACTGACAAGGATGAGATTTGAACCCATGCATGCAGAGTACAATTGATTAGCAGTCCACCACCTGAACCACTCGGCCACCTCCTCTACATAGAAGAAACCGACAAGGATGGGATTTGAACCCATGCATGCAGAGCACAATGGATTAGCAGTCCCTCGCCTTAACTACTACAGGGTACCTGTAGACGAGGTGGCTAAGGCAATGGACTGCTAATCCATTGTGCTCTGCATGCATGGATTCAAATCCCATCCTTGTAGGATTCATAAAAGTTAACATTAGTGATGTCAAATGCCTGTAGACCCTCATACCACATAATGCAGGTGTACAGGGTATGAATGCCTTCTCGTCCAAAACAAATAAGTCTTTAGATTTTGTGGATGAAGCTCGGAATTTTGTTCTAAAAAATAATGTCTTTTTGCATGAAGGACATTGGCATATCATGCACCCAAGCAAAAAAAAAAAAAATTCACTGTTTGAACAGAGACACATTTTTTGTTCTAGTAGTGGATGACATATTGATAGTATTGGAGGGTACCAGTGATGATTTTTCTAATTTCGTGACCTATTTAAATACAGTCAAAATGTAAACATGTTGTTCACCAGTCAATATGGAGGTGATACCTTGAGTTTCTGGATGTAAGATTACAGTTAAACAATGGCATCCTAGAAATATCCGGTTTTAGGAAACCAATTGCAAGGAACTCTCTACTGCACTATGCAAGTTTGCATCCACCGCATGTAAAAAATAATATCACATATAGCCACATGCTTAGATTAAAAAGAGGAAAAATTATAATGTATGTGATTTTTGCTTTGCCAATACGAACATGAACGATTGCATAAAAAGAAGTATTAATAACTGGTATCTCTTTAAGCATGATCCAGATGTTCAAAAATTGGCGAAGGAAAAACCCATCATTACATTTAGACACACAAAAACAGTAGGAGATTGTATCAAAAATGAAAAACGTAAAACATTTCCCATTCAGGAATTGCAGCTTTTGCTGCTACAACCTGGCAAAAAGGAATTTTATTTTAGGAGGAGAAAATATGTTTGTTGATCAATTTATTTCCTGCCAAACATCCTTTGTTGTGTATGCTATAATTTGTACTTGCAGCTATTTTTATATAGGCAAGACAAAACGAAAATAATGTACATGAATAAGGGAACACCTTTTTTTGCTCCGTACTGGAAAAGGAACCACCCGCTTTATTAATGATATGTGTGAGGCACATGATAATAATCCGAATGAATTCAAGTTTGCGGGAGTGGAGCGAATAGAGAATGTCCCCTTTGGGGTTGATTGCCATGAAGAATTGCTTCAAAAAGAAGCTTTATGGATCATGAAGTTGAAAGCTTTAGGTCCTTTGGGACTGAATGGGCAAAAGTATTTATCTACGTATAAATCACATTCTTGTGTAGTGATTATTTGTTTTTATCTTGTTGTATCACATTTGGTGTTATTGTTAAGTTGTTTATGGTTTATAAGGTTAATACACAAGAAAAAACGGCATCCTGCCCTCACCGTGTAGATTCTGAACCTTCAGCTCCCATCTCGGGCTGCTAATCCGGCAAAGGAGACGAGGTGGCGTGGGGCGCTCAGAGGCGACTGCCGGCGGCTACATGCATACATATGCACTTCTTCCAGCCTCGAAGCACATGGGAATGGAAGATGCATGCCAAGATTGCTCAATAACTGTGAGAAGACTTAGGAACTTAAATTTTACAGTAAATGTAACTGTGTCCACTAGGTTCAGGCAGCTACTGCCAAAGTAAATAAAATCATGGGGGGCATCAAAAGGGACATAGATGCCCACGTCAAGGAAATAATTCTACCACTGTACAAATCAACAGTCAGACCACACATAGAATATTGTGTACAGTACTGGTCACCAGACCACACATCGAATATTGTGTACCGTACTGGGCCCCAGACCACACATGGAATATTGTGTACAGTAGACTTGTGCAATTCGTTTCGGCACCAATGTCTAATTTACCGAATGTTACCGTTTTCGAGCATTCGCACCGATCCGAATGCACAAAAACATATTTTGAACATTCCCGAATAGCCACGATAATAGGAATAGCAAAATAACGAATGCATTCGTTATTTACCAAATGCATGCAGTAAATAACGAATGCATTCGTTTTCCGTAAGTGAACGTAAAGAATTAGTTCAAATTTTTTTTATTGGTCCTTGCGCTAACACTGTTGTGCTACACACTGTTTCTGTTACTGTTACCAGGGTGCCTCCAGCTGTTGCAAAACTACAGCACCCACCCAGCATGCCCTGACAGCCAAAGGCTGTCTGGGCATGCTGGGAGTTGCAGTTTTGCAACAGCTGGAGGTACACTTTGGCAAACATGCGCAAAGCTTTTTAATTCATTTTCAAATTCCGCTCGTTTTTTTCAGAAATGGGTTAGTAGGTCAATGACATGCATAGTAATTGCCGTGGGAACATTTTTCATTCATAAAACCGCAGGCTTAATTGGATAATTGCCGTGTAGAACATTGAAAAAAGCGAACAGAATTTGAAATTGAATTAAAAAGCTTTGCACATGTTTGCCAAAGTGTGCCTCCAGCTGTTGCAAAACTGCCACTCCCAGCTTGCCCAGACAGCCTTTGGCTGTCAGGGCATGCTGGGTGGGTGTTGTAGTTTTGCAACAGCTGGAGGCACCCTGGTAACAGTAACAGTGTTAGCGCAAGTGACATGACATTTTATACATAAATCACCCGACAATCAAACACATCAATCAAACACATCAATCATTCATACAGCAGTCATTCATTCATTCATTCATTTACTCATTCATTCAACATTACATTATGTATTAATAATAAATCACATCAAATTATATTATCTTACCTGTCACACACGCTCCCGATAATGGTCCCCTGCTTAAAAAAGATTTACACGAATACCAAATGTATCCGAAAGAAAATAAAAGCCCGAATACCGAATGTATCCGAAAAATCTAGCCGAACACCCGAATACCGAATGTATCCGAAAAATCTAAACCGAAAATGTTACCGAACCGAAAATGTTATCCAAAACGAAAAAGCAAAACAAAACTAAACAAAAATTTTTTTGTGCGCAAGTCTAGTGTACAGTGTACAGGGGTGCACACTGGGAGCATTCCCAATTGGCAGTCAAGCAATACTCTACTCCAGAATGATCAGTTCGTATCAATGGATGCATTTTTTGGGGGATTGATAACAACTTTATATAGGTTTTGTTTTATTTCACAATTTATTTCGCATTATGCTTTTAAAGAACATTTGCCCTATTGTGACCCCAATAACTTTATTATTTTTTGTCTACTTGGCTGTATGTAGACAATTTTTTTTTGCTCTGTGTTCTGTATTTTTAAGTACTATTTTTGCTTAGATGGGACTTTTTGATTTTTGTTTTTGTTATATGAAGTCTCCACAAATCAGTTCTGGCTTTTGCTATATATATATATATATATATATATATATATATATATATATATATATTTTTTTTTTTTTTTTTTTTGGACAGTTCTGCAGACAGCAATACAATAGGGGAGATTTATCAAAACCTGTGTAGAGGAAAAGTTGGCCAGTTGCCCATAGCAACCAATCAGATCGCTTCTTTCATATTTCAAAGGCCTTTTTAAAAATGAAAGAAACAAGCTGATTGGTTGCTATGGGCATCTGCACCACTCTTCCTTTACACAGGTTTTCATAAATCTCCCCCAATATGTTTATTTATGTCTTTTGTTAACAGTTTTTATTTATAAAATGGGAAATGGTAGTGCTTATAGTTTCCATTAGGGGAATGCTAATATTTTTAACTCCTTAAGGATATAGGACATAAAAATCTATGTCCTGGTGTCCTGGAACTTCACGCACCGGGACATACGTCCTATATATGAAGCGCCCTCAGGAGCTGTGCTAGCTTCATGCACAGCAGGTTGGTAGAGGCCAGTGACCCGCTGGTAATAGCCGACATCAGCGATTGCACTTATATCTGCTATTAACCCCTAAGATGCCCTGATCAATACTGTGATCAATGCAGCCCTTCTAACGGCTGATCGGATGAGCTGCAGGTATCCGATCATCCAAGATGACGGATGGAGGTCCCCTCACCAGCCCCCACCGATTTTCTGGCATCTACTTCTCTGGTCTGCTAGAATACTGATCAGTGCTATGCATATGCATAGCACTTAACAGTATTAGCAACATAAGGATTGTATAAATAAGCGCCTTTGGGGAATGAGAAAAATCCCCTCTCCCAATAAAAACGTAAGTGATATCTATAAAAACTACACATCACAGCACAAAAATTGAGCCCTCAAAAACCCTGTATATGGAAAAATAAGAAAGTTATAGGGGTCAGAATAAGGCAGTTTTACACAAACTTATTTGATGAAAAAAAGTTTTTTAAAAGCATTACAATAATAGAAATAGTAAAGGGGGGGTAATTATTATTATTATTTTTTATTAGTGACTATTCTAAAAAAAAAAAAAAAAAAAAGGCTGGACCCGCTCGGTAAAAAGCAAGCTGAAGTATCCTCATCCTGAATTAAATTTCATGGCAACATCTGATCCTGTGACTGCCTTAAAGACATAAACATTCTGTAGACTCGTTTGTCCTAAGTGCCATACAAGTCTATGGGGCTTTCGGTGAATCTATCTCTAGAATGCATATATTTGAGCAAGTCACAGGATCAGAAGTTGCTAGGAAATGTAAACAGAAATCCTTGCATGTCAGATCGCCGCGATGCCGCTGCTGGGGTGCCCCGGGGATCGCCGCTGCGGCACCCCGCTATCATTACAGCACAGAGCGAGTTTGCTCTGTGCGTAATGACGGGTGATATGGGGGACGGAGCAGCGTGACGTCATGGCTCCGCCCCTCATGACATCACAGCCTGTCCCCTTAATGCAAGTCTATGGGAGGGGGCGTGATGACCACCATGCCCCCTCCCATAGACTTGTATTGAAAGGGGCGGGCCGTGATGTCATGAGGGGGCAGAGCCGTGACGTAACGATGCTCCGGCCCCTGTACTGCCCATCATTACGTGCAGAGCGAACTCGCTCTGTGCTGTAATGATAGCACAGTGCCGCAGCGGGGATCCCGGGGCTCCCCAGCAGCGGGACCCCGGCGATCTGACATCTTATCCCCTATCCTTTGGATAGGGGATAAGATGTCTAGGGGCAGAATACCCCTTTAAGGACCAGAGCATTTTTTGCACATCTGACCACTGTCACTTTAAGCATTAATAACTTTGGGATGCTTTTACTTATGAATTTGATTCCAAGAAAAGATTCTTCGGGACATATTCTACTTTATCATAGTGGTAAACTTTAGTCGATACTTGCATCATGAAAAATTAGAAAATTTCAAATTTTTCTAACTTTGAAGCTCTCTGCTTGTGAGAAAAATAGACATACCAAATAAATTATATATTGATTCACATATACAATATGTCTACTTTATGTTTGCATCATAAAGTTAATGTTTTTACTTCCAATTATTCACATTTTCAAAATCAGAATTTTTCAGTTTTGAAGTGTATTTGAAGAGCCTTGATATTAGAAATACCCCATAAATGAGCCCATTATAAAAACTGCACCCCTCAAAGTATTCAAAATGATATTCAGAATGTTTGTTAACCCTTTCAGTATTTCACAGGAATAGCAGCAAAGTGAAGGAGAAAATTCAAAATCTAAATTTTTTACACTAACATGCTCTTTTAGACCCAGTTTTTAAAAGGGGTAAAATGAGAAAATGCCCCCAGAATGTGTAACCCAATCTCTCTCGAGTAAGGAATTACATCCTATGGGAACGTAAAGTGCTCTGTGGGTGCACTAGAGGGCTCAGAAGGGAAAGAGTGACAATGGGATTTTGGAGAGTAAATTTTGCTGAAATGGTTTTTAGGGGGCATCTCACATTTAGGAAGCCCCTATGGTGCCAGAACAGCAAAAAAACAAACAAAAAAAACATGGCATACAATTTTGTAAACTACACCCCTCAATGCACATAACAAGGAGTACAGTGAGCCTTAACACCTCACAGGTGTTTGACGACTTTTTGTTAAAGTCAGATGTGTAAATTATTTTTATTTTCACTAAAATGCATTTTTCCCCCCAAATTTACTATTTTTACAAGAAGTTATAGGAGAAAATGCCCCCCAAACTCTGTAACTCCATTTCTTCTGATTATGAAAATACCCCATATTTGGATGAAAAGTGCTCTGCTGACCCATAACAATGCTCAGAAGAGAAGGAGTGTCATTGAGCCTTTGGAGAGAGAATTTGTCAGGAATGGAAGATGGGGACCATGTGTGTTTATAAAGCCCCCATGGTGCCAGAACAATGGACCCCCCCCCCACATGTGAACCCATTTTGGAACTACACCCCTCACAAAATTTAATAAGCTGGAGGCTCCGTTTTGGAAACAGTGCCATACCAGATGTTTTTTATTTTTATTGGGGAGGGGGGAGGTAACTGTGTAGGGGTATGCGTATATGTAGTGTTATACTTTTTATTTTGTGTAGTGTAGTGCAGTATAGTGTTTTTAAGGTACATTCACGCGGTTTCGCAGGGTTTCACAGCGAGTTTCCCATTGGGAGTTTGAGCTGCAGCGGAACATTTGCTGCATCTCAAACTTGCAGCGAGAAACTCATTGTAAACCCCTACTCATATGAATGTACCCTGTACATTCACATGGAGGGGGGGGGAACCTCCAGCTGTTGCAAAATTACAACTCTCAGCATGCAATGACAGCAGAGGGGCATGCTGAGACTTGCATTTATGCAACAGCTGGAGGCATACCACTACAACTTCCAGCATGCCCTTTGGCTGTCTGTGTACGCTGGGGTTTTATTTATGCAACAGCTGGAGGCACACTGGTTGCAAAACACTGAGAGTTTGTTACTTAACTCAGTGTTTCCCAACCCGTGTGCTTCCAGCTGTTGCAAAACTACAACTCCCAGCATGCATGGTCTGTTCAATCCATGCTGGGAGTTATAGTTTTGCAACAGCTGGAGGCACACAGGTTGGGAAACAGGCAATGTTTCCCAACCAGTGTGCCTCCAGTTGTTGCACAAATACAACTCCCAGCATGCCCAGACAGCCGAAGGGCATGCTGAGAGTTGAAGTTTTGCAACAACTGGAGAACAGTTTGGAGACCACTGTGTAGTGGTGTCCAAACTGTAGCCCTCGAGATGTTGCAATACTTCAACGCCAAGCATGCCAAGACTGCCCAGGCATGCTGGGAATTGCAGTTCAGCAACATCAGAAGGGCCAGATGTTACAGAACTACAACTCCCAGCATGCCTGGACTGTCTGGACATGCTGGGAGTTGTAGTTTTGCAACATCTGGAAGAGCACAGATTGGAGACCACTGCACAGTGGTCCCAAAACTGTGGCCCTCCAAATTTTGCAAAACTAAAAATCCCAGCATGCCCGGACAACAAAAGGCTGTCCGGGTATACTGGGAGTTGTAGTTTTGAAACTCCTAGAAGCAGCAGCGAATATCACTTTATAGCAATCTTCACTGCTGCCTCTGATGTCGATGCCATCGCTGCCTTCTCCACTTGCCTACCGCCGGTCCCTGCTGCCTGCGCCGGTCCTTCGATATGTCCCCACCGCAGCTCTCATCTTCCCCTGCTCTGCCCGGACTTCTAGGAAATGAACTTTAACCCCCTCAGTCAGCTGAGACACTGTGATTGCTGACAGGACCATTCACAAATGGTCCAGGGGGAGTTTTGCAGAAGTGGTCTCCCACTGGTAACAGGGGGACTTCTACCTGTTAACCTGTGTGAAGCCACGCATTGCCGGGTTAACTGAATGACTTCTTTAAACGTCATGATGCGCAAATTACCAGCATAACATGACGTTTATATAAGTCATCCTGCGGGAAGGGGTTAAGTGGTTAAATTACATTTCAAGAGAAAATGAGATCTGCCTCTAATCCAAATATTAATCCTCCCTCCACTATTCAAGACCTAAATTGTCTCTCAATCTATATACATTGACTGTGACTGTACACTTTGATTCATGACTGAAATCTCAACCTTACTATACCTATCACAAGGACCTAGCCCTTGATAATTATGCACAATTACTACCCAAGAGGTTGAGGAACAGTACATCCTCAAATCACATTCAAATATCCATTCTGTACATCCGTTTCATGGTGTGCTTGGTGTTCTGAGAAGATTCTGCACTTTTTGTTATTATTCAATTAGATTATTTTATTTGTGACCATAAATCTCTCTATTTAGAATGTTCATCTCATTTTTAGCAAAATAATTTTTATTGATTTTATGTTACATTTAATAAATGGTTGATTATTTTTGACATGATTTGTCAATAGTTTATATTTTTTGCAATCAATTTAGTCATGATAGAAAATCAGAAAATAAATTCTACCATTTTAAACCAGTTTCAATCAATTTAGTCATGATAGAAAATCAGAAAATAAAATAAATTCTAACATTTTAAACCAGTCACCACCAGTTTCTGAGCAATATCTGCATCCACTTTCAATGGAAACACTTTGTTTAATCCTTATTCATAGCATGTTCTACTGTATGCTATTCTGCTCTATACCAAGATTTATTTTCAGACAACTATCATCCATCCACGTAAATGTCCTATTATCTAAGCTATTGACTACAAGAATGAGAGACCCTTCAAGTCTTAATAGGAATGACATTTTAAAGGCACCTAAGGTGACAGTTCACATTTACTCTCACAAACTCTAAAACATGGACCCTAAAAATAAGGTTTATTTTATTTTATTATTGCTTTGAAAAAACTAGGAAAAACAAATATATAGGGAAACTACACAGAATTAAAAAAATACACTTTGTGACCTACCCAGATCATGGTTATACAGATGTTAAGAGCCTCATCTTGATCTTTGGAGCATTAAAGGACATCTGCAGCCCAAATACACTTATCCCCTATCCACAGGATAGGGGATAAGTGTTTGATCGTGGGGTGTCCGAATGCTGGAACCCCACATGATCTCCTGCATGGAGCCCTGACTCTGCCGCGGCTCTCCCGTGCAGGAGGCGTGTTGGCTGCAGCAAGACGCCACGGCCGACACGTCTCCTTCATGTAGTTCTATAAAATACGTATGTGGCAAAGAACAGCAGAGCTTCTCATGGAATAGTATATCAAAAAACCTTCAAGCAGTAATAGAAAGCAGAGGCAGAACTACTCACCTTTTATAGCTGTGTGACAGACATACCTGTCTGGGGATAAGTGTTTGATCGCGGGGGTCTTAACGCTGGGACCCCACGTGATCTCCTGTATGGGGCCCCGGCTCTGCCATGGCTATCCCGTACAGGAGGCGTGTTGGCCACAGCATGACAGCATTGGGTCATGGTGCAGCAGCCCGGGTTTTTAGCAGTCAGGTACCTCCTGCCGAACAGGGAGGCATCACAGGAATATTCCAAAGGAAAAAGCCAGGGGTTTCTTGGTGCGATCCATGGAATCATCCATCCATGTTTACAAGAAGCGATGAATTTAAATAATTGTTTCATTAATTCATAATACCAGACAAACAGATGCAATTCGGGACTAGAGTGGTCTCTTTTTCAATGTTAAAATGGCTTATACAGACATCTAAGACAACGTGGTATATAAGGATAAATAGGGCACTAAAATGTCAATTAGTTGACAGATTCCTGACGTCATCCCTCCTGTCAGAAAACGCAGGGTGATGACGTGTAATGTACACAGTGTTCAAGCTGTCTGCTGCTGTGCAGTGTTGGAATACAAATAAGATCAAATAAGTGACAGACACGCACTGTATAGCAATTAAGTAGGATCTTTATAGGACGCAATATGTGTATTCGCAATGTTATGAATAACTGGGCTATCGGTATGAACGGAGACGTCTGTGCTGTCAGTAGCCGTGGTATATATATATATATATATATATATATATATATATATATATATGTGTATATATATATATATATATATATATATAGTGCGCATGCACGCAGTTAGAAGTGATATCAACATGTGTAACTATGGACGCAAGAGGAGTCATGTGATTGTTGTAACCATGGACACTGTTATGGTTTGATAGAATCTGATATGATGTTACTAGGGTCACTGAAGTTCGCGCATGCGCAAGATCCGAATAAATGACTTTTGCGGCCATGCAAGTTGCCACGCTGTTATATTTATTCTTAATCTTGCTTGTACAGGTGGAAACGAAGGGAAATTGAGTCTCCAGTTCTGCTAGAGGATCTTTTATGGTTTAAACCTATGGAGCCATACCAAGTCATATATATATATATATATATATATATATATATATATATATATATGACTTGCTATATATATATTGGTACATATATATTAATGTGGGCAGCACACCAAAATTAGGTGAAAAATCAAATGCTTTCATTCCAAGGAAAAAATGACAACGTTTCGGCGATCTCACACCACTATTTTCAAGTTGAAAATGGCGGTGTGAGATCGCCGAAACGTTGTTATTTTTTCCTTGGAATAAAAGCACTTGATATCTCACCTAATTTTGGTGTGCTGCCTACATTCATCTATATCCAAAGAGAACCGGAGCACCGAGGTTTTTTTTGGGCTTGCACCCAACTATCTGGATAGTAGGAGGTGCTGCTTTATATTGGAATTATATATATATATATATATATATATATATATATATATTCTTTATGTTTATTGAGTAGAATAATGACACCTTTTGCCACAAGATGATGCACTATAATAGTTAGAAAATTCAAATACTAGAAAGTACAATTGTGAGAGAAAGGGGAATGTTATATATTCTCAATTCCTTCATTCAGGCCATATGGATGCAGCGAGTTCATCTTGAATATCCAATATGACTTGCGTCGCAAAACGATCTTATGTGTTCTCAGGTATTTGTTCTATGGCTGTCACCGAAAATGCAGCAAAATTACTGTTATGTACTTCGATATGAAACACTATAAAACACTATGAAACACTATGTTTGATGAAATTGTGGACAACATTGTGGCGGTGATTGTTCATTCTTGTTCTCAATTGTTGCATTGTCCTTCCAACATATTGTCATTTACATTCACACTCAATTAAATAAATTACATAGGTGGATGAGCAATTTCAGTCTGGTTCTGATACTGAATTTTTCTCCTGTGCCATGACTTATGTATGTGGATGTCCCATGATTAATATTCGTGCATAATTTACATGTTTTCATCCCAAATCTGTAGCATCCAGGTTTTGTTCTTTCAGAGTGCCCTGGATTATTGTCGCAGTAATTCTTTAATAATGTTGTATCTTCCTTAAGTCGGCTGGGGGCTATGATGCTCTTGATTGTTCTAGCCCTCCTATATGTGAAGTTAGGTTTTTCAGGGATTAGTTTGTTCAGAATTGGGTGCCAGGATGTCCCAATGTTTGGGCAGGATGTCCCAATGTTTTTCCACAGTTTTCCTTATTTTAGAGTGACCCGCAAAATAGTTGGTGATGAAGTTGTATTTATAGTTATATCCTTCTCCTCCTCCGGGTTTCCTTTATTATTATTATTATTATTATTATTATTATTGGTTTTACTTTTGCTTTTGTTTGGTGTTTTACCAAGTGCTTTTTTGAACGCTGATTCCACAATCGTTTTAGGGTAGCCATTCTCTATCAGTCTTTTCTTGATGGCCTAACTCTGATGGATGAAGTCTGGTGTTTTCATACAATTCTGTCGGATTTGGTGAAATTGGCCGTATGGTATGTTGTTTTTCCATTTTTGAAAATGGCAATTCCCATAGTCTAGTAAGATTTTGCAATCAACGCTTTTGAATTGTGTTTTTGTGACGATCTCCATATTTTTAGTGTTTAGTTCAAGATCTAAGTATTGGATTTTAACGGCACTGCACTTTCCTGTAAAGGACAGGTTCCAGGTGTTATCATTCAGGTGTGTCGTAAAGTTTGTGAATTCCTCCTCTGTTCCACTCCAGATAAAAAGGAGGTCATCTATATATCTTCTATAGAATTTATTGTAATTCTTCCAAGTAGATAAATGCATCCTCATGACCACCCATGTACAAGTTGGCAAACGAAGAGTCAAGGTCCAGTATTCCAGCAATGGTATCTATACCATTTTTGTCTGGGATTTTGGAGTATAGGGCGCTATAGGGCCCTCTTGAGGTCGATGCTACGCGCATTAGCTGAAGCACAGCGCCGCAAAGCCGTGGACCGCCTTGGGAGATTGTGGGGGGGTTCAACCACTGGTCCAAACACTTATTACCTATTTTGTGGATAGGGGATAAGTGTATTTAGGCTGCAGATATCCTTTAACTCCTGAAGTGGAGATAAATTATCCTAAAACATTTCACAAAAATAATTTTAACATTATTCCTCAATTACTGGTCTTACCTTGAGCCCTGCTGCAACAGATTTCTGTTTAAAGGATCAATGTCTGATGCCGCTGGGCGATCTCTGTGCAGCACCCAGCATTCCATACAGTTCATTTAGGATATTGTGTTCCCATGGTGGGGGATGTGATGTCACGCCACACCCCCTTGTGACATCACGCCCCCTTCATTCATGTCTATGGGAGGGGGCGTGATGGCCATCATGTCCCCTCCCATAAATATAAAGGAGCGTGGCATGACATCACGAGGGGGCATTCTAAACAAGGACATGAAGTAGATTGATTCTACGGCAGTAGAGCTGTATCCCTCTTATTTTCTATTAGTATGTTTAGAATGTTGGGTTCAAGCCATGCCATGCCCCCTCCATTCATGTCTATGGGAGGGGGCGGGACAGCTACCACTCACCCTTCCATATACATGAATGGAGGGGACATGACGTCACAAGGGGGCATGGCATGACGTCACCCAGTGTTCTAAACATACTAATAGAAAATAAGGATACAGCTCACTGTCTGCCATAAAATCACTCTCTTCCATTTCCTACAGTGACGGGACCCTCGCGATCAGATATCTTTTTCCCTATCCTTTGGATAGGGGATAGGATGTCTAGGGACGGAGTACCCCTTTAACACACTCAAGATGACTACATATGTATATATATATATATATATATATATATATATATATATATATATACACAATGTAAGGCATCAATTTGTAATTTTTCTTTGGATAATAAAACCTGATATTATTTAAAAGGAAAAAAAATATGTTTCTGAATCATTTCCATCCTAAAGACAAAATTTTAATGAAGACATAATAACAGGTAACATAAAGAATGAATAAAAATATAAACCAGTCATTGCCTTGGCAATTAGTAGAAGTTTTAATATGGATATAAAGATTTTAGGGCAAAGCTTTTGGCTACTACAAATGTGAACATAATGCGACTTTCATGAAGTAGATGACAGCTGTTACCCTAGAGATATGTATGAATGATTGCCTGAGCTATAAGGATAAAAATAACACCATGCTGTTGTAATGTACCAACTATTAGGCATGACCTCAGATCAGATACTAAGATAGATAAATGTCTCCATTTATAGAGATTTAAGACTTGAATGCAAAATAATGTCATTAACAATTAACTTAATTCTCTAGGATATGAAACAATAGATAACTATTAATCCAAGACACTTCGTGATTAAAAGCAATTCAAACCTTAGTTATTTAGGATTAAAGGGGTATTACATGAAAAAAAATCTTTTTTTATAAATATCAATTGGCTCCAGAAAGTTTAAACAGATTCATAAATTACTTCTATTAAAAAAACGTAATCCTTCCAGTAGTTATCAGCTGCTGAAGTTGAGTTGTTCTTTTCTGCCTGACAACAATGCTCTTTGCTGACACCTCTACTTCTCTCAGGAACTGTCCAGAGAAAAAGCAAATGCCCATAGCAAACCTCACTAATGCTTTGGACAGTTCCTGAGACAAGCAGTGGTGTCAGCAGAGAGCACTGTTTTCAGAAAGAAAAGAACAACTCAACTTCATCAGGTGATAACTCCTGGAAGGATTAAGATTTTTTAATAGAAGTAATTTACAAATCTGTTTAACTTTCTGGAGCCAGTTGATATATAAAAAAAACATTTTTTCAACTTTCAGTAGCCTCCCGCTACCTTTTTCAAGTGAAAAGTTGGGGGGCTACTGAAACGTTGTCCTTAAAATATTGAATAAAGCACCATTTTTCATTTAATCCATTCGGTGTGCTGCATTTTTTCATTTACTATTGCGTTAGATCTGGTAACCACAATTTTATTCATCCAAGCTCCCATCTTCATTATTTTTCTCATTTTGTCAACATTAACATTTTTCTCTTTTGAATGTGCTGCTTCTATTTGGATTATATTGTGTATATATATATATATATATATATATATATATATATATATATATATATATATTAACCCTAATATTATATTAGTAGAGTGGATTATCAGGTGACAAATTTAGAAATAGATCCAATTTCTGCACAAAAAGATATTTATACAAATTATTGTAAAAAGCAGTGCATAGAGCGTTTTTTGACACTTTTGCACATAGAGGGGGAGATTTGTCAATGTGCGTTTAGCTACACATTTTTTATAACTAACTTAGTAGGCTGAAGTGAGGTGTACGTGAGCCATATTTATTAAAAGTTGAATGCAGTGCGATAAATTTGGCGCACATACTCATGTGCAGGGCTGGCATTAGGGCGGGGCAAACCAGGCAATTGCCTAGGGCCCCCATCCCCCAGGGGGCCCCCTGCTGGCTGCTCAGTAGGGGGAGGGGGCAACTGTTTTAAAGTGGTCGCAGCGCCGACTGCTTGTTAAAGATTAGTAGCCCGGCTGTGGCCGCTTTAAAACAGTGACCAGCTGCAGGCCCGGATGCTTTTTCTATTTTTAATATTGCCTTACCTGGCTGCGCTCGGCAGGCTCAGGTAATGCGATGGTCTTGTGGGCTGTGTGGATAATATGACGAGTGACGTCTCATGCGGCTCCTCTGCACAGTGTCACTCATCACTTCCTGCAGCTGTGGCCGCCATACTGCTAAACTTAAGCAGCCGCGGCTGCAGGAAATGATGAGTGATGTCCCTGACGCCGTGCAGCGGAGCCGCAGGAGACGTCACTTGTCATATTATCCACACAACATACAGTACAAGATCGTCCGCATTACCTGAGCCTACCGAGCGCGGCCAGGTAAGGAAATATGAAAATTAGAAAAAGAAGGGAGAGAGGGGGGAGCAATGGGCAGGGGAACTATACTGCCAACCTAATGTGGGGGAACCTATACTGCCAACCTAATGTGGGGGAACATACAGCCAACCTAATGTGGGGGAACTATACTGTAAATCTAATGTGGGGGGAACTATTCTGTGAACCTAATGTGGGGGAACATACTGCGAACCTAATGTGGGGGAACTACAATCTAATATGGGGGAACTATACTGCCAACCTAATATGGGGGAACTATACTGCCAATCTAATGTGGGGGGAACTATACTGCCAACCTAATGTGAGGGAACATGCTGCAAACCTAATGTGGGGAAACTATAGTGCCAACCTAATGTGGGGGAACTCCAACCTAATGTGGGGGAACTATACTGCCAACCTAATGTGGTGGAACTATACTGCCAACCTAATGTGGGGTAACAATACTGCCAACCAAATGTGGGGGAACTATACTGTCTACCTAATGTGGGGGGAGCTATAGTGTCTACCAAATGTGGAGGAACATACTGCCAACCCAATGTGGGGGAACTATACTGCCAACTTAATGTGGGGGAACTATACCGTCTACCTAATGTGTGGGGAACTATACTTTCTACCTAATGTCGGGGAACTACAACCTAACGTGGGGGAACAGACTGCTAACCTGATGTGGGGGAACTATACTGCCAAACTAATGTGGGGGAACTATACTGTCTACTTAATGTGGGGGGAACTATACTGTCTACCTAATGTGGGGGAACTACAACTTAATGTAGGGGAACATACTGCCAACCTAATGTGTGGGAACTCCAACCTAATGTGGGGGTACTATGCAGCCAACCTAATGTGGGGGAACTATACTGCCAACCTAATGTGGGGGGAACTATACTGCCAACCTAATGTGGGGGAACATGCTGCAAACCTAATGTGGGGAAACTACAACCTGATGTGGGGGGACTATACTGCCAACCTAATGTGGGGGGGGGACTATACTGCCAACCTAATGTGGGGAAACAATACTTCCAATCTAATGTGGGGAACTACAACCTAATGTGGGGGAACTATACTGCCAACCTAATGTGGGGGAACTATACTGCCAACCTAATAGCTATTACAAATAGTGCTCACTCGTAGTCGCATCGAACATGATAACATTATGGAACAATTGCAAAAAGCGAAGGTCGAGTTCATGAAAAGATCTTTTCCGGAACAATCTGATACCTTCCTCAATAAACTTAAAGATAAACTTCTACCTATGCAAGAAGATCTGAAAGCTAAAAAATGCGATAAGTTTATTAGAGATAAACGGGACTATGATCATAATCTCATATTCACATGGCAAAGCAAAACCTTTGACAACAAACCAGGAGCTTCTAAGTTCAGAAATAAGGGCCACAAAATGCAATACACCGGAGAAACCAGTAGTAAACCTACTACAAGACAAAACGCAAGAACAGCAAGTAAACCACAATCTGAACACGGCCCAAATCTCCCTACCTGAGTCACTTTAGGAGGAAGAATAACAGAAGAGGGAGACCAAGGAACAAGAGAGAAACAACCAGACCTTCCGACTCAAGACCCAAAGAAGAGCGGTGACATGGAAGGGAAAGAACTAAACGTAATTAACCTTACAGACGAGACACTGGACACGGCCACGTTATCCGTGCTATCCAAGGGGCTCAACTTTGGACTTTGTGAAAAATTTTATGAAGTCATGTTTGAGATAGACTTGGCGCGTGCTATGCGGGACATTTCTCTGCACAAATATTTTGCTAATAAACCCCCATCATACAGTCAAAAAAAGAAGGTGACACTCCTATATCTATAGGTCCTCTGGGTTTTCTCCCACCCAACTTGGATAATCGGGATAGAGAATGCGTAACTATGTTAGCCACAAGGTTTGAAGATACTACTGTTTATGATTCTGCTCCTGCACACAAAATAAATTTTTTTAGAAAAGGAAAAAAATCAAGTTTTTCCCCACCTATTGTACAAGGTAGCAATATAGATTAATTTTCAAAAGCCGTCATGCAAGATGTAAAGGCGATTCTTTACCCTGAGCCAGTCTCCAACCTATCAGATGCTGAAAAACATGCACTGAGGAGCCTAGAAAAGAGAAAGGATCTTACGATAGTACGTGCCGACAAGGGGGGTAGTGTAGTGGTGCAATATACAACACATTATAAAGAGGAAGCTGCAAGGCTATTAGTCGATACTGCTACCTAAACCCCCCTGCCGGCCGATCCTAATCAGAGGATTTTAAGCAACCTCAAGACACTGTTATGCAAACATGTTAATGCAGGAGTATTGTCAAAAAGCAACGCAGATAAATTATTGCCCGACACGGTAAAGCCTGCACGCATGTACCATCTACCCAAAGTGCATAAGTCGCTGAGCCGACCCCCTGGCAGACCCATTGTTGCGGGGATCGGCTCAGCGACCAAATTTTTATCCCAGTATTTAGACTGGATTCTGAATCCTATACAGAGTGCAGCCATATCCTACATGAAAGACACTAAACACCTCCTCCAAATTATGGAAGGCATACAGTGGGAACAGGACTACAGTCTATGTTCCATTGATGTAGTAAGTTTGTACACCCGCATTCCGCACGGTGCGGGTGTGCAGGCTGTTAAAGAGTCCCTTCAACATGCAGGTACATCAGAGGCCGTCATTGATTTTGTTACTGAAAGTCTTTCTTTTATTCTCAATAGCAACACATTTAAGTCTGATGACAGGTGGTATAGACAGGAGACGGGGACCCCTATGGGGACCCCCGTCTCCTGTACATACGCCAATATTTTTTTGGCTAGCTTTGAGAATTATTACGTTTACAGTGAAAAAAATCCCTTCCTTAGGTACATCAAAACCTATCATCGTTACGTAGATTATATTCTCATAACATGGTCTGGCTCAGAAAAACATTTTCACGACTTTGTGGCCTACCTAAATGACAACATGGTTAATATGCAGTTTACTAGTCAGTTTGGGGGGAATTCGTTAGACATCCTAGACGCCAGACTCAGAGGAGAAGAGGGACATATAATTACAGAAGGATATAGAAAACAGGTCGCGAGAAATACCTTATTGCACTTTAAGAGTTCACACAAAGAACCTGTTAAAAAAGGTATCCCATATGGACAGTTTGTCCGATTGAAACGTAACAACAGCACAGATACGACATATGTACAATAAGCAGACCAACTAGAGGAAAGATTGAGAAACAGAGCTTACCCAGATAATATAATAAGAGATAGTAGGAAGAAAGCAGAAGCCCTGGCTAGGGAAGATCTATTGAGAGAGAAAAAACAGAGACCAGAAAGAGAAGAAAAAAGGCGTACATTTGTTTTTCAAAACTCACTCATGAACTCAGTATTAGAAAGAGCTATCAGACGCAATTGGTTCTTGCTGGAGTCAGATGACTACCTAAAAGAGATAGCAAAAAGGAAACCCCATATCACCTATAGAAAAAGCATCACGATATGCGAAACTCTGATTAAGAACAAAAATAAAAGAAGCAGCTCTGAAAAACCCACATTGTTAGGTGATTTACTCCCAGCATTTAACTTGAAATGTAAAAGCTGTAACTTTTGCAAGTTCTGCTGGGAAACTAAACATGTTAGATTGGGGGCTGTATACCATACCATTAACGAGCTAATAACTTGCAGAACGACTAATGTCATCTATGCGATTATCTGCCCGTGTGGGTTCTTTTACATCGGGCAAACGAGACGTCAGCTCCGTGTGCGAGAGCATTTTTATGCTATGCGCACAGGGAGGCCAGGAGCGACGCGTGTTATTGCCCATGTGAAAGAAGCCCACGGAAATAACCCCAAAACATTGCGTTTTCTGGGATTGCAGAAAGTACATACTAGTACGAACGATCGTATAGACCTCAGGCTCCTGCACATGGAAACTCTATGGATTGTCCGGACCAACGCGACGGGAGTTCTGGGGTTAAACGATCTAACAGATTTAGGTGCCTGCTTCTGAACATAGGTGGGACACTCCCCCTCCTTCCACGTCATCGGGTCACATGATGTGCAACCTGGGGCGTGATTGGAAGCACACTTTACTCACCTGTATTTAATCACAGTCTAGGTATGGTTAGCATGGCCGGAGGAAGCACATTTACTGTGCGAAATGGAGCTTGGTTGCCATGCATTGTCCCCCCACCACCACCACCCTCCTTCCTTTGTTATATGTATGTGAGTATTTTATATTAAAGAAGAATCTTGCAAGCTACCTGTGGTGAGTTGCCGATCTTTTCCTACATCTTTACATGCAGACTAATGTGGGGGAAGTATACTGCCAACCTAATGTGGGGGGGGGGAACTATACTTCCAACCTAATGTTGGGGAACATGCTGCAAACCTAATGTGGGGAAACTACAACCTAATGTGGGGGAACTATACTGCCAACCTAATGTTGGGGGGAACTATACTGCCAACCTAATGTGGGGAACTACAACCTAATGTGGGGGAACTATACTGCCAACCTAATGTGGGGGAACTATACTGCCAACCTAATGTGGGGGAACTATACAGCCAACCTAATGTTGGGAACTATATTGTCTAAACAACAACAAAAAACGTGGTCTCAAATGGCTGGAGGTGCTCAACCCCAAATGCAGTTGTGCATTTATACTGGTGGAGCAGATCCTGCCCTTGCAGTCCGCTGCTAGGGGCGATCCCCAGCATAAAAATGCATACAATAGAGGATGCCTGCAGTAGACTACAAGTGCCACAATAGAATCCTACACCAGACCAAAATTGAGACATTCGCCAGTATATTCTTTTATGAAGGACATACCAGAGCCCGCACACCAATGCCAAGGTTTCTCAAATGGCACGAGACCTAACGCTAACCTACCTGTGCGTGATAAGTAGTGTTGAGCGGCATAGGCCATATTCGAATTTGCGAATATTCGCGAATATATGGACGAATATTGGTCATATATTTGCTAAATTCGCATATTCGTAATATTCTCGTTTTATTTTCGCATATGCGTAAATTCGCGTATGCGAAAATGTAAATATGCAAAAATTATCATATACAAAAATTAGCATACGTGAAAATTAGCATATGCAAATTTTCGCATATGCGAAAATTTGCACGCCAGTCTCACACAGTAGTATTAGAGCCTTCTTTACACCACACAAGCTGGAAGCAGAGAGGGGTGATCACTGTGATGCGTACTGGGGAAAAAAAACGAATATTCGTAATTACGAATATATAGTGCTATATTCGCGAATTCGCGAATATGCCATATTCGCGAATAAAATTCGCATTGTGAATATTCGTGAGCAACACTAGTGATAAGCAAAAACCAGGGGCCAGTGGGCAATTACAGCAGCATTAGGCCGACATGCAGCCTGCTTCCAGTTGCCTCCAGTGTGAATGAGCACACATACAATGGGAGGAGGGAGAGACAGGCTACAAGCCCCACCTAAGTTGGCTGATATAGGTGCATGGCCTCACAGGTGCAACCTTAATGCTGCCTGGAAAATGTTCAAGGCGCATTACATATGGAGTTTACACACCTCCAAGCATAAATTTTAAACAACAACAAAAAACGTGGTCTCAAAAGGCTGGAGATGCTCAACCCCAAATGCAGTTGTGCATTTATACTGGGGGAGCAGATCCTGCCCTTGTAGTCCGTTGCTAGGGGCGATCCCCAGCATAAAAATGCATACAATGGAGGATACCTGCAGTGGACTACAAGTGCCAAAATAGAATCCTACACCAGTAGTGCACCTACATTTCTGTATTGTATTATTCTAATTGTTAAATATCCACACCATTTATCTGGTGTAGGATTTTATTGTGGCACTTGTAGTCCACTGCAGTATCTGCTCCCCCAGTATAAATGCACAACTGCATTTGGGGTTGAGCACCTCCAGCCATTTGAGACCACATTTTTTGTTGTTGTTTAAAATTTATACTTGGAGGTGTGTAAACTCCATATGTAATGCGCCTTGAACATTTTCCAGGCACCTATATCAGCCAACTTAGGTGGGGCTTGTAGCCTGTCTCTCCCTCCTCCCATTGTATGTGTGCTCAGTCACACTGGAGGCAACTGGGAGCAGGCTGCATGTTGGCCTAATGCTGCTGTAATTGCCACTGGCCCCTGGTTTTTGCTTATCACGCACAGGTAGGTTAGCATTAGGTCCCGTGCCATTTGAGAAACCTTGGCGTTGGTGTGCAGGCTCTGGTATGTCCTTCATATAAGGATATACTGGCGAATGTCTCAATTTTCACATCAGTGTTGAGGGATAGCCAATGTCATTGTATACATCTACCACAGTGGTGCACCTAAATTTCTGTATTGAACTATACTGTCTACCTAATGTGGGGGAACATACTGCCAACTTAATGTGGGGGAACTATACTGTCTACCTAATGTGAGGGAACTATACTGCCAACCTAATATAGGGGAACTATACTGTCTAACTAATGTGGGGAGAACTATACTGTCTACCTAATGTGGGGGAACATACTGCCAACCTAATGTGGGGGAACTACAACCTAATGTAGGGGAACTATACTGTCAACCTAATGTGGGGGAACTATACTGCCAACCTAATGTGGAGGAACATTCTGCGACCCAAATATGGGGGAGCTACAACCTAATGTGGGGGAACACACTGCCAACCTAATGTGGGGAAACTATACTGCCAACCTAATGTGGGGGAACTCCAACCTAATGTGGGGGAACTATACTGCCAACCTAATGTGGTGGAACTATACTGACAACCTAATGTGGGGTAACAATACTGCCATCCTAATGTGGGGGAACCACAACCTAATGTGGGGGAACTATACTGCCAACCTAATGTGGGGGAAGTATACTGCCAACCTAATGTGTGGGGGGGACTATACTGCCAACCTAATGTGGGGGAACTATACTGCCAACCTAATGTGGTGGAACTATACTGCCAACCTAATGTGGGGAAACAAAACTGCCAGCCTAATGTGGGGAACTACAATCTAATGTGGGGGAACTATACTGCCAACCTAATGTGGGAGAACTATACTGCCAACCTAATGTGGGGGAACTATACAGCCAACCTAATGTAGGGAACTATACTGTCTACCTAATGTGGGGGGAACTATACTGTCTACCTAATGTGGGGGATCATACTGCCAACTTAATGTGGGGGAACTATACTGTCTACCTAATGTGGGGGAACTATACTGTCTACCTAATGTGGGGGAACTATACTGTTTACCTAATGTGGGGGAACTATAACCTAATGTGAGTGAACTATACTGCCAACCTAATGTGGGGGAACTATACTTCCAACCTAATGTGGGAGCTATACTGTCTACCTAATGTGGGAGGTACTATACTGGGAACTATACTGTCTACCTAATGTGGGGGAACTACAACCTAATGTGGGGGAACATACTGCCAACCTGATGTGGGGGAACTCAAACCTAATGTGGGTGAACTATACTGCCAACCTAATATGGGGGAACTATACTGCCAACCTAATGCGGGGGAACAATACTGCCAACCTAATGTGGGGAAACAATACTGCCAACCTAATGTGTGTGTGGGGGGGGGGGGAACTATTCTGCCAACCTAATGTGGAGGAACATACTGCAAACCTAATGTGGGGGAACTGCCAACCTAATGTGGAGGAACTATACTGTCAACCTAATGTGGGGGAACTATACTGCCAACCTAATGTGGGGGAACATACTGCCAACCCAATGTGGGGGAACTATACTGCCAACTATACTGCCAACTATACCGTCTACCTAATGTGGGGGGAACTATACTTTCTACCTAATATGGGGGAACTACAACCTAACGTGGGGGAACAGACTGCCAACCTAATGTGGGGGAACTATACTGCCAACCTAATGTGGTGGAACTATACTGCCAACCTAATGTGGGGGGCCAACCTAATGTCGGGGGAACTATACTTTCTACCTAATATGGGGGAACTAAAACCTAACGTGGGGGAATAGACCGCCAACCTAATGTGGGGGAACTATACTGCCAACCTAATGTGGGGGAACTATACTGTATACCAAATGTGGGGGGAACTATACTGTCTACCTAATGTGGGGGAACTACAACTTAATGTAGGGGAACATACTGCCAACCTAATGTGGGGGAACTCCAACCTAATGTGGGGGAACTATACTGCCAACCTAATGTGGGGGGGGGAACTATACTGCCAACCTAATGTGGGGAAACAATACTGCCAACCTGATGTGGGGAACTACAACCTAATGTGGGGGAAGTATACTGCCAACCTAATGTGGGGGAAGTATACTGCCAACCTAATGTGGGGGAAGTATACTGCCAACCTAATGTGGGGGGGAACTATACTGCCAACCTAATGTGGGGGAACATGCTGCAGACCTAATGTGGGGAAACTACAACATAATGTGGGGGAACTATACTGCCAACCTAATGATGGGGGAAGCTATACTGCCAACCTAATGTGGGGAAACAATACTGCCAACCTAAAGTGGGGAACTACAGCCTAATGTGGGGGAACTATACTGCCAACCTAATGATGGGGGAAGCTATACTGCCAACCTAATGTGGGGAAACAATACTGCCAACCTAAAGTGGGGAACTACAACCTAATGTGGGGGAACTATACTGCCAACCTAATGTGGGGGAACTATACTGCCAACCTAATGTGGGGGAACTATACTGTCTACCTAATGTTGGGAACTATATTGTCTAAACAACAACAAAAAACGTGTCTACTACTACTACAAAAAATACTGTCTACCTAACGTGGGGGGGGGGGGGAACTATACTGGGAACTATTCTGTTTACCTAATGTGGGAGAATTACAACCTAATGTGGGGGAACATTCTGCCAACCTAATGTGGGGGAACATTCTGCCAACCTAATGTGGGGTAACATTCTGCCAACCTAATGTGGGGTAACAATACTGCTCAACCTAATGTGGGGGAACTACAACCTAATGTGGGGGAACTATACTGCCAACCTAATGTGGGGGAACTATACTGTCTACCTAATGTGGGGGGAGCTATACTGTCTACCAAATATAGGGGAACTGTACTGTCTACCTAATGTGGAGGGAACTATACTGTCTACCTAATGTGGGGGAACTATAACCTAATGTGGGGGAACATACTGAAAACCTAATGTGGGGGAACTATACTGCCAACCTAATGTAGGGGAATTATACTGTCTACCTAACGTGGGGGGGAACTATACTGGGAACTATACTGTTTACCTAATATGGGAGTACTACAACCTAATGTGGGGGAACATACTGCCAACCCAATGTGGGTGAACTATACTGCCAACCTAATGTGGGGGAACTATACCGTCTACCTAATGTGGAGGGAACTATACTTTCTACCTAATGTGGGGGAACTACAACCTTACGTGGGGGAACAAACTGCCAACCTAATGTGGGGGAACTATACTGCCAATCTAATGTGGGGGAACCATACTGTCTACCTAATGTTGGAGGAACTTTACTGCCTACCTAATGTAGGCGAACTACAACCTTATGTGGGGGAACATACTGCCAACCTAATGTGGGGGAACCAAACTGCCAACCTAATGTGGGGGAACTATACAAAAATATAAAATTGTACCATTCTGAACCATTTAACTTCTTTATTTTTCAGCATTTGCGTATGTATGAGTGTCATTTTTTGCGCTGTGATTTGTGGTTTTAATCGGTACCATTTTTGTTTTGATGGGACTTTTCAATTGCTTTTTTAGACATTTTTTAAGGTATTTGAAGTGACCAAAAATGTGCAAATCTGGTTAGTGCACTATTACAACTTTTGGGTCCCCTCTTTTGATTTTGCCTAAGGCCACGCTAAGCCTAAAACCGGCCCTACTCATGTGTGGGATTTTTGTTGTAGTACGCTAAGTTTTGTAAGTGAACAAATTGCTGGTATTGATTTGCAACATTTGGCAGAGGAAAATTAAAGGAAGAAAGAAAGATCATTTGTACTACAAAGATGTTTGTTGTTCAGGCATCAAGCTCACTTTCAGTAATATATTCCAATTTCTTTTGGCCTTGAAGGGATTCTGCTAGCTTTATATCATGCTCAAAGCTAAAGGAGCCAATAAAAGACAGGTATCATTTGTTTTATCTTCCTATCAGCTATCTGGCCATGTTTCCTACTCTGAGCATGATAGAGAGCTGACAGATTCCCCTTAAACCCAGCACTGTATGTTCTGTTTATGGATGTTTTGTACGTATGTGTAAATTCCTCTTGTGAGCTCAGAAAAGGAAGTACATTTCCACCTACTAAACTAAAAGCTTTTTCTTGAAAGGATATAACTATGCCAGTAATCAGATAAGTTTGAAAAGCACCTGCCACATAAATGCAACACAAAGAACCTACCACCTAGCTTAACTGGTGCCAGAAAGTTAAGCAGATTTGTAAATTACTTCTATATAAAAAATCTTAATTGTTCCAGTACTTATCAGCTGCTGTATACTACAGAGGAAGTTATTTTCTTTTAGAATTTCTTTCCAATCTGACCACAGAGCTCTCTACTGACACCTCTGTCCATGTCATGAACTGTCAAGAGTAGAAGCAAATCCCCATAGCAAACCTATCTTGATATGGACAGTTCATGACATGACAGAGGTGTCAGCAGAGAGCACTGTGGTCAGACAGAAAATAAATTTAAAAATAAAATAACTTCCTCTGTAGTATACAGCATCTGATAAGTACTGGAAGGAATAAGATTTTTAAATAGAAATAATTTACAAATCTGTTTAAAATTTTGGCTTAAGTTGATTAAAAAGAATTGTTTCCACTGGAATACCCTTTTAACCTCTTAAGGACCCAGGGTGTAGAGGTACACCCTGACGTCTTGGGACTTAAGCACCCAGGGTGTACCTGTACGCCCGAGGGAATTCCGGTCCTTGCCGCTCGCCAGACTGGGACCGGACCAGGATGCCTGCTAAAATCATTCAGCAGGCACCCCGTGCAAGCCCCTGGGGGATGCTGAGACCCTCCCTTGTCGGTGATCTCCGTGATTCAACGGTAAATTATGACCAGTGAATCACGGCTTTTCCGGGTTGATCTGGCCTCTGGTGACCCGATCACCCAGAAAATTGGGATGATTGAAGCTGTCCTGGACAGCCCTGATCATCTTAAAGGATAGGAGTTTGGTGGCCGGGGTGCAACCTCCCCCTATCCCCTGTGATTGGCTGGTCAGGAATGACCAGCGAATCGCAGGGCAGAGGCAGGGGTGAAAGTTCAGATCCCCTGCTCTGGAAGTCCAGGAGAGCAGGGAAAGATGGAGGCAACAGTGTTGATTGGGGGGGACCGGCAGCAGTTACCTAAGATCACTGGGGGACTGGAGACCGGTGGCAGAAAGGAGGCACAGGCAAGTGGAGGCAGCGGCACTCACATCAGAGGCAGCAGTGAAGATTGCTGTAAAGTGATCTTCACTGCTGCTTCTAGGAGTTTCAAAACTAAAACTTCCAGCATTCCCAGACAGCCTTTGGCTGCCTGGGCATGCTGGGAGTTGTAGTCTTGCAACATCTGGAGGGCCAAAGTTTGGAGACCACTGTGCAGTGGTCTCCAAACTGTAGCCCTTCCAAATGTTGCAAAACTACAACTCTCAGCAAGCCAAGACAGTCCAGGCATGCTGGGAGTTGTAGTTCTGTAACATGTGCCCCTTCAGATGTTTCAGAACTACAACTCACAGCATGCCTGGACAGTCTGGGCATGCTGGGAGTTGTAGTTTTGAACATCTGGAAGGACACTGTTTGGAGACCACTATACAGTGGTGTCCAAACTGTACCCCTCCAGATGTTGAAAAACTACAATTCAGAGCATGCCGAGAGTGTTAGTGACAAGGGGTATAGTGAGTGTTAACACCCCACAGGTGTTTGAAGATGGACGTGAAAATGACAAATTTGTATTTTTTCACTAAAATGTTGGTGTTATCCCAAATTTTTCATTTTCACAAGGGGTAATACGAAAAAAGCCCCCCCCCCCCAATTTGTAAAACCATTGTAAAGCCCCATATGTGGACGTAAATTTCCCAGCTGGCGCACTACAGGGCTCAGAAGGGAAGGAGCGCCATTGGGCTTTTGTATAGAGAATGTGTCTGGAATTGAAGGCCATGTGCATTTACAAAGCCCCCATGGGGCCATAACAGTGGACCTCCCCACTTGTGACCGCATTTTCAAAACTACACCCCTAAAGGAATGTAACAAGGGGTGCAGTGAGCATTTACACCGCCCAGGTGTCTGACAGATTTTTGGAACAGTGGTCCATGAAAATGAAAAATTTTATTTTTCATTTGAACAGCCCACTGTTCCAAAGACCTGTCAAATGCCAGTGGGGTGTAAATGCTCACTGCACCCCTTATTACATTCTATGAGGGGTGTAGTTCCAAAATGGGGTCACATGTGGAGGGGGGGGGGGGGTCCACTGTTCTGGTAGCACGTGGGTTTGTAAATGCACATGGTCCCCGACTTCCATTCCAAACAAATTCTCTCTCCAAAAGCCCAATGGCGTTCCTTCTCTTCTGAGCATTGTAGTTCTCCCGCAGAACACTTTACATCCACATATGGGGTATTTCCATTCTCAAAAGAAATGGGGTTAAACATTTTGGGAGGCTTTTTCTCCTATTATCCCTTGTGAAAATGAATAATTTGGGGTAACACCAGCATTTTAGTGAAAAAAAATCTAATTTTCCATTTTCACGACCAACTTTAGCGGAAATTTGTCAAACAACTGTAGAGAGTAAAGGCTCACTGTTATGGTGCTTGAGGGGTGTTGTTTCCCAAATAGTGTGCCATGTGGGGCTTTTTCTTTCCTATTCTGGTACCATGGGGTATTTCCATACTCAGAAGAAATGGGGTTACAAATTTTGGTGGCATTTTCTCCTATCGCCTCTTGTAAAAATGATAAATTTGGGAAAAACTGCATTTTAGTGAAAAGAAAATCATTTACACAATCGATTTTTACTAAAAGTTGTCAAACACCTGTTAGGTGTTAAGGCTCACTGTACCCCTTGTTACGTGGCTTGAGGGGTGTAGTTTCCAAAATAGTATGCCATGTTTTTTTTTTTTTTTTTTTTTTTGCTGTTCTGGCACCATAGGGGCTTCCTTTTTTTCATTTAGTAACATTTTTTTAATGAGTTTGTACTTTATTTTGTACTAAATAAGTTTGCATATAATGTTTACAAAACAGTTGAAAAGTTAACAAATGGCAGATATTAGGTTTATTCCTTTATAGATTTCTGGTGCATGTTTCTTTATAATTAATAATTAGAGATGAGCGAAGCTACAGTGATTTGACTCGTCACAAACCTCTCGGCTCGGCAGCCGCCGACCCCAGCCTGCACACACCAGTCCAGCCCTCAGGTGCTCCGGTGGGCTGGAAAAGGTGGACCTGAAAGCTGAACCAATCCCCGCAGGCCAAAGTCAGCAACTGCCGAGCCGAGAAGTCCGTGACGAATGGAACCACTGCAACCCCGCCCATCTCTTTTTTATTTTTATTTTATATTTTTATTTTAATATTAAACAATTACAAAAGATACATTGTACAAATCCGATAAAACAACATCACCAATCGGAAGAAAAGCAAAAGCCATAGAAGCCAAATAGATGCTTGTTTACATCCAAGAGTATGTCTATTCAACATCCCCCCGCCCCCATCACCCCCACCCCCCAACCCACTGGCACCGAGAAGAGCAAAGAGTAAAAAATAAATAAATAAATAGGGGCTTCCTAAATGTGACATGTCCCCCAAAAACCATTTCAAAAAGCCAAATGTGGTTCCTTCTCTTCTGAGCATTGTAGTGCGCCCGTAGTTCACTTGATGTCCACACATAGGGTATTTCCATACTCAGAAGAAATGGGGTTACAACTTTTGGTGGCATTTTCTCCTATTACCTCTTGTAAAAATTGTAAATTTGGGGAGAAAATGCATTTTAGTGGAAAAAAAACTAATTTACACATCCAACTTTACCAAAAAGTCATCAAACACCTGTAGGGTGTTAAGGCTCACCGGACTCCTTGTTACATGCCATGAGGGGTGTAGTTTTCAAAATAGTATGCCATGTGTTTTTTATTTTTATTTTGTTATGGCATCATAGGGGCTTCCGAAATGTGACATGCCCCCAAAAACCATTTCAGCAATATTCACTCTCCAAAATCCCATTGTCGCTCCTTCCCTTCTGAGCCCTCTCGTGCACTCACAGAGCACTCCACATATGAGGTATTTCCTTACTCAAGAGAAATTGGCTTACACATTTTAGGGGGCTTTTTCTCCTTTTTCCCCTTGTAAAATTTCAAAAACCGGGTCTACAAGAACATGTTAGTGTAAAAAAAATTTAGATTTTACATTTTCTCCGTCACTTTGCTGCTATTCCTGTGAAACAAACTTTCTGAATGCCATTTTGTATACTTTGAGGGGTGCAGTTTTTATAATGGGGTAATTTATGGGGTATTTCTAATATTAAGGCCCCTCAAATCCACTTCAAAACTGAACTGGTCCCTGAAAAAGTCTGATTTAAAAAATTTTGAGAAAAATTGAAAAATTGCTGCTGAACTTTGAAACCCTCTGATGTCTTCCAAAAGTAAAAACATGTCAACCTAATAATGCAAACATAAAGTAGACATAATGTATATGTGAATCAATATATAATGTATTTGGGATGTCCATTTTCCTTATAAGCAGAGAGTTTCAAAGTAAAAAAAAAATGCAAAATTTTTAAATTTTTCATCAAATTTTGGAAATTTTCACAAAGAAATTATGCAAGTAATATTTACCACTAACATAAAGTAGAATATGTCATGAAAAAAACAATCTTGGAATCAAAATGAAAAGTAAAAGCACTTAAGAGTTATTAATGCTTAAAAGGACAGTGGTCAGATTTGCAAAAAATGGTCGGGTCCTTAAAGGGGTACTCCACCCCTAGACATCATATCCCCAATGCAAAGGATAGGGGATAAGATGTCAGATCACCGCGGTCCCGATGCTGGGGATCCCCAGGATCCCCGCTGCGGCACTGCGCTATCATTACAGCACAAAGTGAGTTCGCTCTGCACGTAATGACGGGCAATACAGGGGCCTGAGCATCGTTACGTCATGGCTCCGCCCCTCGTGATGTCACGGCCCGCCCCTTTCAATACAAGTCTATGGGAGGGGGCATGACGGTCGTCACGCCCCCTCCCATAGACTTGCATTAAGGGGACGGGCCGTGATGTCACGAGGGGCGGAACCATGATGTCACGCTGCTCCATCCCCTCTATCGACCGTCATTACGCACAGAACGAACTCGCTCTGTGCTGTAATGATAGCGGGGTGCCACAGCGGAGATCCCGAGGCTCCCAGCAGCGGGACCGCAGCGATCGGGGATAAGATGTCTAGGGGCGGAGTACCCCTTTAAGGTGAAAATGGGCTGGGTCCTTAAGGGGTTAAGAACACCCCAACTGTGCGGACTAGACATACAGGGCTGCCATTGGCAGGAGAGCCCTGTGTGTCAATCAAAGCAATGTGATGTAGTGGAGAGAAGTGTTGTGGCTCAGAGGCATAGTGGAGCCCTGGCTATGTGTTTTGAACCCAGTGGGACATAGAAAAAAATATTTTTTTTTTTAGAGAATTAAGACTTGTAAATGAAAATGTAACAAAAAATATGTTTTGCATGGGGATACTAACCCCTGCTAGGCTATGGGGGTGGTTGTATGTGTTGAATCTTTGTGACAGATGCTCTTGTCACTGGAGAATAGATGGGTAAAGTTTGGAGGAAAATGTGTATTTTGCCTATTTTTACTCATTTATTATCCTTATCAAGCTGAAAAAAATAGTTGGCCTTGCATTGAAATATTTAGAAATTTAGACTAATGAACTTGAAAAATATTTCCCAAGCTGAAGAAGAGAATTAAAGAATATGTACACTTGGGCAGCATCATTCTGCTCCTTAACAGTGTCTCATGTGTGACAAAGTGACAGTGTCTTTACCGTAGATGGGCTATAGCATTATTATGGGATAATCTCCAAGGAAAAAAATACCAAGACAATAACATTTTACCAAGTATGTCAAAATGTGAACTAGATTTTAATGCTAGTCTAAGCTGGTTTAAGGTTCTAATCCACTGGTTATAACTATGATTAAATCCAAGATCCCTTTTATTTAATGCCAACAATATATTAAACATAGCAATTCAAGTCATTGAAGTAAATTCCATTCATGTTGTTCTTAATTTTCTGCACTAAAAAGTGGTAAGAATTTAATTGAGAGTTTCCACATGGAACATGGACACCTTGTAAAACAATAGTGCTGTGTCATTTCTTTTAAGCTTGTATTTTAATATATGTTTAAATTTACTATTCATCTAGCAAGATAAGAAAGAACAGAGGGAGCACTCACGGTTAGGGAGAAATGCAGGTGGTGACTTTATTCTGTAGACGGTGCGGTGCACAGACTTCATACAGCGGGACGCCACATACCCTCGGACGAACAGGTTAGCAGCTGCTTTCACACTGATCAAGCAGTGCTTTGTCAGACCAACCTCTTCCAGCACCTGGGCGCAGGTAAGTACACCTCCCTCGTCCACGTCACAGAAGAGGGTGTTACAATACAAGATTGCAAGAAACATTAAACACCAGACACATAGTGAAAAAATAATAAAAACACGTAACAAACATTTCTTCACGGCGATCTAAAACAAAAATTAGATGAATGCATTCATTTCTAATCTATCGTTAAGTCCTGGATTACCTAAAGCGTTGGTCTTGAGGATCCAGATCCCCTCTCTCTTCAGTAAACTGTTACGTATCCATGCCACCCGCTGCATTAACTCTTTCTACTCCTAAAAATTGCAAAGTTAGTTTATGGTTGCTGTTATGTGCTTCCTTTACGTGCTGTATGAATCTAAGGAAACCTTTTCCCATTTTAAGGGAATTAACATGTTCCCAAAATCTAACATTTAGGGCATGGGTAGTGCACCCGATGTAAAATCTATGGCAAATGCAGCGAATGGCATAAACAACGTTTTTCGTGCGGCAACATACAAAATCCCTCTGTGGTACTTTTATACCTCCTAAAGAGACGAACTTGTCTGTACAACAGTAATCGAACCAATTACAGCTGCCACATTTAAAAGTCCCTTTTAACGTATGTTTCGATAGCCAACTCTTTTCTGATGTTGTTTTGAGGCCACTTTTTACCAAAACATTTTAAAGATTTTTTTGATTTTTTTAAAGTTATTAAGGGACGATTAGTGGAGCATTGTTTTAAATCTGGGTTATTTTGTAAAAGGAACCAGTTATTATTTATGGCTTTTCTGATCTTATCAGCTACTGGGCTGTAAACAAATGAAAACGAGAAACGTTCTTTTGCTTTTTATGGGTTTAACTGATTTAGAGGATTTTTACAGATTTTTTTTTATTTTTGAGCAATTCATTCCGATCATAGTTGTAAGCTTGAAGGTAAGCTTCGTTCGGTATTTTTTCAGGGTACCCTTTTTGTTTCAACCTAGCCCGCAACAATGAAATCTTCCTCACGACTATTTATTCTTCTAAGCCTGAGGAGTTGTCCTTAAGGGACCGCTTTTTTCACATGCATTGGATGATAGCTCTTGTAGTGCAGTAGAGAGTTGCAGGCCGTGGGTTTTCGATACCCCTGAGTTGCGAACTCGCCTTGGGACAAGATTACTTTTACATCCAGAAATTCGAGCTGTGACCCTCCAATTTTCCACGTAAACTTAAGATTTAGATCATTTTCATTGTTCAGAGCAGACACAAAGTCCACAATGGTGGACTCCGTGCCTGTCTAAACAATGAAAATGTCATCTAGAAATCTGTAATAACAAGCTATAGACCCAATAAATTTGTTTCTCTCCGAGAAGATGAACTTTTTATCTGGCAAGGCCACATATAGATTTGCTAGGATGCAGGCCACTGGGGTTCCCATGGCCACGCCTCCTACTTGAGTATACCAGTCGTTTTTAATTTGAAGGCATTACAAGAAAGTACTATTTTTATAGCCTCTACACCAGTATGCCACAAGATAAAGGTGTAGAGGCTATCAGAGAATTCCTGGAGGGCTCCGAGAAAAGCTCCAATTTTGTCAACTTTGTCTGCAACTCTCTAAAAATAGTACTTTCTTGTAATGCCTTCCAATTTAATAACTATTTCCTAGGTGTCCTTCCACCTGCACTTTAGTTACTCTGTCAGGTCTGTTGGTTAATATTAAGTCCAGTAGGGCACCATTCTGGCCTTGCCCTGCACCATTTGGGACAGATAATTGTCTTTAGCTGTAGTCAGAAACCTGTTTCTTTTATGAGATTCACAGGTCTCAGTCTCCCAGTTTATATCAGGATAGTTAAAATCCCCCATTATTATCACCTCATTCTGATTTGCTGCCTTGTTTATTTGCCTCAGTAATTGATCTTCCGGCTCTTCCATTATGTTTGGTGGCTTATAGTAAACCCCTATCAGAATTTTTTTTTTTATCTCCATCTATTTCTACCCATAATTACTCCACATTATCGTTTCCCTCCTGGATATCCTCCCGCAGTGCGGCCTTCAGACTTGTTTTCACATAAAGGCAAACTCTTTTCCATTTTGTCTGATCCTTCCTGAATAGACTATAACCCTGTATGTTGACCGCCCAGTCACAGCTATCATCCAACCAAGTCTCTGTTATACCCACTATGTCATAATTCTCCT
The DNA here is from genome assembly GCF_029499605.1 of Hyla sarda. Lineage (NCBI taxonomy): Eukaryota > Metazoa > Chordata > Amphibia > Anura > Hylidae > Hyla > Hyla sarda. The sequence continues at coordinate 351,458,546 of NC_079190.1, forward strand.
CAGACATCAACCCCTCCAGTTCATCTCTTTTATTGCACAGACTTATGGCATTAGTCAACATGCAATTCAAAGGTGTATGTTTTTTCTTCCTATGAAGCCTATCCCTATTAACTATTCTAACCCCTCCCTCCACTCCAACCCCAGATACATTAATAAGTCCCCCCTCTCTATCTACACTATCTTCTCCCTCTATGTTGTAGGGTCCCTCCCCCCCAGTCCCTAGTTTAAACACTCCTCCACCCTTCTAGCCACAATGAAGTCGCCCCAGTTCTCCATGAACCCAAATCCCTCCTTCCTACACCAGCTTCTGAGCCACTTGTTTACCTCCCTGCCGCTGCCTCTCTGGTGTGGCTCATGGTACAGGTAATATTTCAGAAAACATTACCTTGGAGGTCCTTGCCTTAAGCTTGCGGCCTATGTCCCTGAAATCTTTTTTTAAGGACACTCCACTTACCTCTTACTTTGTCATTTGTGCCAATATGTACCATGACTGCTGGGTCCTCTCCAGCCCCATCCAGCAACCTGTGAACTCGATCTGCGATGTGCCGAACTCGAGCGCCAGGAAGAAAACACACTGTTCGGCGATCCCGGTCGTGGTACTTAAGAACCACGGGCGCACCTGTGTACCTGTAATTTCGTGAAAAATTTTAAAATTGTTGCTGAACTTTGAAGCCCTCTGATGTCTTCCAAAAGTAAAAACATGTCAACTTTATGATGCCAACATAAAGTAGACATATTGTGTAGGTTAATCAATATAAAATTTTATTGGAATGTCTAATTTCCTTACAAGCAGAGAGCTTCAAAGTTTGAAAACTGAAACATTTTCAAATTTTTCATGAAATTTTGGAATGTGGACAATCACTTAGTATACTTTCTTTTATAGTTACCAGACACCACCTCTCTCTTCCACTGCAAGGAAGTGAATGCAGAAAAAGGTGTTGCACACCAATTTTCTGTAAACACCATTTGAAGCACTATGCCATGAACATCTTTCATATATACATAGATGCAAATTAAAAAATGTTGCAGTATCTTGTAATACCTTTTTTATTGGACTAACAGAATTTTGTAGAGACAAGCTTTCGGGATTCCTCCCTTTATCAAGTCCAAAGCAAATCTAAGCTCACAAGCAGAAGACACAGGTTACATCTCACAAAATATGCAGGGGTTAAGACAATAGATGTGGAGAATTCACACTAAGATGGGCCATAAATTGTCCTGCTATAGAAACAGACTTTATAGATAAGAATGAGAAAAAGGGGGAGGGAGAAGGGGGAGCAGGGGAGAGCCTGCTAATTAAGCAGGACGAAGTGAGATGCAAAAGAGAATCCATTACAGGTTATAAGAAATTTTGATAATGAGATAAGAAGCTCAAATCCAGATTGAGTCCCCTGTTTTTCGAGTCAAAAAACTGTATCATTTTGGCTTCAAATGCCTTTCTCTCTTTTTTTTTTTTTAAGTACCCTCTCAGTATCCTGATTGTAAGGTCATGTATGGAGTGGCCTGATTGGTTAAAATGATGTCCAACTGGGGTGCAGCAGTCATTTTCTTTATGGCGGTTGATGGAATGTCTGTGTAGGTTCATCCTTTCGTTGATTTTCTGGCTGGTTTCACCAATGTTGCATCCCATGTCACACTTGGTGCATTGTATCATGTAGACCACATTTGGGGATGTGCATAAGTATAGTCCCCTAATGTTATATGTCTTGTTGTTGTGGGTTGCTTCCATCTTGGTGCAGATATGTTGGCAGAGTTTACAGCGAGGTTTGGTGCAGGGTTAGTCCCATTGCCTGTGTCTGTTCTTTCTGTACGTAATTTTCAGCTGACCAGCTTTTGTTTTAAATTGTGTGGTTGTCTGAAGGCCAAGATGGGAGGTTCAGGGAAGATTTCTTTTAGCATCTCATCTTCCGCCAATATCGGCTGCAGGTCCTTGATAATTTTGTATGTGGCTACCAGTGGTACGCGTGGTGATGGTTGTATCTCTCTGTATTGTAACAGGTGTTCCTGTGGTGTTTGAAGGGCGGAGTGTATTTTCCTATTGAAATTAAGCCTGTGGCATAAGCTGACAAGACCATCCTAATAACAGCTGGAGACTCACTCTAATGGACTGCTATACCATCATGTTGTAAGAACTTCATTTTTTGCTTTCTGAACTTGCCTTGCTATACTCTTTCATATTTTTGTACCTGTATGTCATTTGTTTATTTTATACTTAGCACTGTGATTAATGTTTAATTAATCAACTCTGGTCTTTGATCTCTAAATATAGGAGCTCACCTTTCTGAAGGAAGCTCTGGTGAAACATGTTTATGAAAAGGTTAATTTGGTGACTTGCTGGGACTAATAGGGGATGCCCAGAGGTCTGGTGGCTTTAAACCTTGCACCATCACACTCTCTCTAGCGGCTTTGTCAAAAACACCAGCAGCTTCATACAGGACACCACTGACTTTCTTAACAAACTCAATCAGATTACAAACTTGCCTGCCAACTCCATATTAGTAAGAATGGATGTAGAATCCCTATACAACACCATGCCTCAAAGAGATGGAATTGATGCTTGCTCCCTTTTCCTCTCATCGCAAACCTACAGCCGGAAATACAGCCCTGGAGTCATCACTAAACTCATAGAATTCATCCTAACACACAACTACTTCAGTTTCAACAGTGAAATATATCTACAAATGATGGGCACTGCAATGGGGACCAGGATGGCACCACAATATGCCAACCTATTCATGGTTGACCTTGAACAATGATTTCTAGACACACAACTTCACAAACCCTACAGATACTACCGTTACATTGATGACATTTTCATCAATTGGACAGAAGGAAAAGAAAAACTCAGAAAGTTTCATGATGCCTTTAACACATTTAATCCATCTATCAAACTGAAAATGGACTTCTCTACAGAAAGTGTGAACTTCCTGGACACTACTGTCACAATAAACAGGAACACACTACATCGTCTGTGTACAGAAAACCCACAGACCAGCTATCTACATAAATCCAGTTTCCATCCTTCACACACAAAGAAAGGCATCATATACAGCCAAACTACCAGGTAGCATCACATCTGCTCCAACATGCATCTACAAACACTGTCTGAGAAATTCAAACAAAAAGGATACAAGCCAAGGACAATCAATAGGAAAATACACTCCGCCCTTCAAACACCACGGAACACCTGCTACAATACAGAGAGATGCAACCATCATGCGTACCACTGGTAGCCACATACAATCTGGCCCTTGAAAAAATACGCAAAATTATCAAGGACCTGCAGCCCATATTGGCGGAAGATGAGATGCTAAAAGAAATCTTCCCTGAACCTCCCATCTTGGCCTTCAGACAACCACACAATTTAAAACAAAAGCTGGTCAGCTGAAAATTACCTACAGAAAGAACAGACACAGACAATGGGACAAAACCCTGCACCAAACCCCGCTGTAAACTCTGCCAACATATCTGCACCAAGATGGAAGCCACCCACAACAACAAGACATGTAACATTAGGGGACTATACTCCTGCACATCCCCAAATGTGGTCTACATGATACAATGCACCAAGTGTGACATGGGATGCAACATTGGTGGAACCAGCCGGAAACTCAACGAAAGGATGACTCTACACAGACATTCCATCAACCGCCATAAAGAAAATGACTACTGCACCCCGGTTGGACATCATTTTACCCAGGCCACTCCATACATGACCTTACAATCAGGATACTTAGAGGGAATTTCAAAAACACACAAGAGAGAAAGACATATGAAGCCAAAATGATACAGTTTTTTGACTCAAAAAACAGGGGACTCAATGTGGATTTGAGCTTCTTATCTCGTTATCAAAATTTCTTAAAACCTGTACTGTACTGTACTGGATTCTCTTTTGCATCTCACTTTGTCCTGTTTAATTATCAGAAGGACAATTTATGGCCCATCTTAGTTTGAATTCTCCACATCTATTGTCTTAACCCCTGCATATTTGTGAGATGTAACCTGTGTCTTCTGCTTGTGAGCTTAGATTTGCTTTGGACTTGATAAAGGGAGGAATCCCGAAAGCTTGTCTCTACAAAATTCTGTTAGTCCAATAAAAAAGGTATTACAAGATACTGCAACATTTTTTGATTTGCATCTGCATCACTGGACTAATACGGCTACTCAAATTTACTACATATATTTACATTTTTTCTAAATGTTTTAAATTTTATTTATTTTTTTACTTCATTATTGCTCATCACATTCCTCTAATCATTTGGTTCACCAACAGATATAATATAACAGCCTAATCCCATTTGAAGTCAATTTTAAGAAAAATAATTAATTCTCATTTTACCAATAGATGTAACCAATTTAACTCTAACTATACATAATTTAGATCCTACATTATCTGTACTGCATGTTTTTACTCTACTTTGTCATTTCCAGCATTTGACAGTTTATATTCAAAGACATCAGATCAGGTTAAATCAGTCCTCTGGACAACATCTTCTTTCCATCACTGTGGCGCGGCAAAGCATTAGTTTATATGATGCATTGTGACTGCAGTAAGCCAATTGTGAAGCATCAAGCTAAGAATATCACATCAGGAGCTGTCAGGGCAAAGAACTGAAAGTCAAACATGAACGCAGGGTGTCCTGTCTTAGGAGACAAGAATATAGCATTTTATGCTGACTAAAGCTCTTTTGATGTTAGGGTGGATGAAAAATGCGTTAGAAACAACAAACATAGGTGACAGAACAGTACTGAATGTTCTGCCAGCATTGCTTTAAAGATTTTTTCCCCCTGCAATCCATTCATGCACTAAAATGACAACCTCAATACCCCTTTGTATTCTATCTCGGTCAGATAAATAGAATCTGGAGTAAAAATAAACATGTTTGATTAATTATTGATTTGGAAGTTTTTCTAGCAACTCCTACCTACAAAGATATATTTCAAGCACACAACTGGTATGACATTTTGAAAATAAAGTGCCTCTAGAAAGTTCTTAACCCCATTATGTGCATCCCTTTTTTCATCACAGTTAAAGGAGATCTCCATTACTAAAAATCTTATCCCCTATCCTAAGGATAAGGGATAAGCTTCAGATCACTGGGGGTCAACTGCTGGGACCCCCCGCGATCTCCCACACGGGCCCCCCGGCAGTCCGCGGTGAGGGGGCAATCTCCGGCTCTGCCATAGCGCTGTATTGAGGGGATGTATCAGCCACCGCTTTGTGCAGTGGTCGACACGTGCTCTCTGACCAGAGAATCGGGGCCCCATACGGGATATCGTGGGGGGTTCCAGCTGTCGGACCCCCCACGATCTGAATCTACCGTATTTATCGGCATATAACACACACTTTTTAGGCTAAAATTTTTAGCCTAAAGTCTGTGTGCGTGTTATACGCCGATACACCCCCAGGAAAGGCAGGGGGAGAGAGGCCGTCGCTGCCCGCTTCTCTCCCCCTGCCTTTCCTGGGGTCTAGAGCGCTGCTGTCGGCCCGTCTCACCCCCTGGTTATCAGTGCCGCTGCCCGTTCTGTCCCCCTGACTATCGGTGCCGGCGCCTGGTGCGGTACCCATTGCCGGCGCCGCTGCCCCGTTGCCTCCCCCCATCCCCGGTGGCATAATTACATGAGTCGGGGCCGCGCTGCTGCAGGCCTCCGGCGTGCGTCCCCGGTGTCGTTGCTATGCGCTGAACGGCGCGGCGCATGACGTCAGTGCGCCACGCCGTGCATAGCAACGACGCTGGGGACGCACGACGGAGGCCTGCAGCAGCGCGGACCCGACTCAGGTAATTATGCCACCGGGGATGGGGGGAGGCAACGGGGCAGTGGCGCCGGCAATGGGTGCCGCTGCCCCTTCTCTCCCCCTGGCTGTCGGCGCCGCTTCTCTCCCCCTGGCAGCGGCGCCGATAACCAGGGGGTGAGAAGGGCCGACAGCAGCGCTCTAGACCCCAGGAAAGGCAGGGGGAGAGAAGCGGGCAGCGACGGCCTCTCTCCCCCTGCCTTTCCTGGGGGTATATCGGGGTATACACGCGCACACACGCACCCTCATTTTACCATGGATATTTGGGTAAAAAACTTTTTTTACCCAAATATCCTTGGTAAAATGAGGGTGCGTGTTATAGGCCGGTGCGTGGTATACCCCGATAAATACGGTAATCACCTATCCTTAGGATAGGGGACAAGTTTTACAAAACTGGACTACTCCTTTAAGGTTAACATATTACACATTTCACCTTTTTTGGTCACTGGGTCCTGCTTACCCGAGGACGCAAGTTCAAGTGTCATGATCACTTAGCCTCACCAAGCTCTCCACCACCGTCATGACTCTATTTCTTGCTGCTATCCTCTACATCACTGCTTCTCACCCTGATGGGCGTCTGTTGCTTATAGGCCTTTCATCTGGCATTTAGCTCATATGCATCTTCTACTCCTGGGTCCTCTTTTTTCTACAGAGTGCATACTAGCTTCTGACCTTTCAACGGGCCAGTGTGCTTTATCGTACAATTTCCATTCACCCCAGACAATTTAAAGGACCCAATTTTAATTGTTTCTGTCCTGAACAATCTGGCTCCTAGGTTTGTGTTTTGTACAAAGGCGTTGTATGGGTGTGCTTATGCTGTTCTTCTCCAGCTTGCTCCTCATGTATAAAGGTTAAAGGGTTAAAATCAAAAGTCAAGTCCTGGGAAAAAGTGTGGATACTCCGGGTAATGGCAACAGTGTCCCTGCTATGAAAAAAGTGCAGGAACTTTGTTCTCATGTGTTCCCACAGAACTTGAGCCCTGGTGAAAACTATTGGATTCTCTAGACTCCTCATTTTAACTCACTGTGAAATCTATAGTAACCCAGGGGACTCACATTATTAGGGAGAAGGTTATCTGCAAACGTATTCTCTTTTTAACATAGATGGAAGTAAGGCAGAGTAATGTAGTGGAGTAAGTGGGGGCTAGCAGCAACAATCTTACAGTTTTCTAGCTGAGCCTAGAAAATTAGTTCAAAGCAGGGTCAAAGAAAGAAAGTAAAACAATATATATATATATATATATATATGTATATATATCGTATTTTTCACCATATAAGACGCTCCGGCATATAAGACACACCCAATTTTAAAGGATGAAAATCTAGAAAAAAAAGATTCTGAACCTTAAACCTGTGGACCTCCAGTTGTTGCAAAACTACATGCCAGGAGTTTTAGTTTTGCAACATCTGGAGGTCCGCAGGTTGAAGACCACTTGTATAGGAGGTAATACTCTCGTGTCCCCGCGGCTCCAGACCCGTCACCCAGGGCCGGACTGGCCTAGCGGGATACCGGGAAAATCCCCGGTAGGCCGACTGCACAGTGGGCAGGCAGGGGCCGGCCTGTGTGTGGCCACACAGTGGCTGCTCACTCACACAAGATGCTGACGCTAAGTCAGGATCTTGTGTGAAGCGGCCACAGAGAGGCGGAGCTATGAGCTGTAGGCTCCCAGCCCCGGCACTCAACCCAGTACCTGCGCATCCACAGCGCAGTGATTCCCAACCGTGTTTTTTTTTTTTTTTTTCCCCTCCCCGGCGCTGCAGGACTTGCGATGATGTCACCGTCATGTGATCAGTCACATGGAGGAGGAGTAGTCATAAGATCAGGGGCCGCTGTTCCAGGCCTTTGCGTACCCCTACGCCGCCCAGCCTCAGCTTCCCCCTCCCCCCTGCGGCCCAGAGAGGGGAAGTATGCGGAAGCTGCGCCGAGCACGTACACCTCCCCCCTGCGGCGCAGTGAAGGATTTCCCCGCCGGACCCGCCCTGAGTTGGTGCCCTGCCAGAGAGGGGAAAAACGGAGAAGAAAAATGGCTTTCTTAAGGTACTATACCATATCCATCACCCCCCCCCCCCTCCCTCACCCATGTCCATCCCCCCCTCCCTCACCCATGTCACCCCAGTCCACTCTTCTTTGTTCCTCCTGTCCACCCCTCTTTTAACTGCTTGTCACCCTTGTCCACCCCTCTGCTATCCCTGTCCATCCTCGTGTCGCCCATGTTCACCCCCCAGTGTCCACCCCTCTGACCACATACTTGTCACCCATGTACACCCCTCTGTCCCTTTGTCACCCCTGTTACCACCTTGTCACTCCTGTCCACCCCTGTCTTCCCTGACGCCCAACTGTCACCCATGTACAGTCTGCTACACCCCTCTGTCACCCATGTACACCGCTTTACACCCTTCTGCCACCCCTCTACACCCCTCTGCCACCCATGTACACTCCTCTACACCCCGCTGTCACCCATGTACACTCCTCTACACCCCTCTGTCACCCATGTACACTCCTCTACACCCCTCTGTCCCCAGTGTTACCACCTTGTCACATGGAGGAGGAGTAGTCACATGATCAGGGGCCGCTGTTCTAGGCCTTTGCGTATCCCTACGCCCCCCAGCCTCCCTCAGCTTCCCCGTCCCCCTGCGGCCCAGAGAGGGGAAGTATGCGGAAGCTGCGCCGGGCCGGTGTAGTGAACCGTGTTGCAGCGTACACCTCCCCCCTGCGGCGCAGAAGAACGGAGAAGAAAAATGGCTTTCTTAAGGTACTGTACCATATCCATCACCCCCCCTCCCTCCCTCACCCATGTCCACCCCCCATCCCTCACCCATGTCCATCCCCCCCCTCCCTCACCCATGTCCATCCCCCCTCCCTCACTCATGTCCATCCCCCCCTCCCTCACCCATGTCCATCCCCCCTCCCTCACCCATGTCCATCCCCCCCCTGCCTCACTCATGTCCATCCCCCCCCTCCCTCACTCATGTCCATCCCCCCTCACCCATGTCTATCCCCCCCTCCCTCACCCATGTCCATCGCCGCCCTATCTCACCCATGTCCATCCCCCCTCCCTCACCCATGTCCATCCCCCCTCCATCACCCATGTCCATCCCCCCACTCCCTCAACCATGTCCACCTCCACCCTCCCTCACCCATGTCCATCCTCCCCCCCTCACCCATGTCCATCCTCCCCCCCCTCACCCATATCTATCCTCCTGTCATTCATGTCCACCTTGTCCACCCCTTGTCCATGCCCCTGTCACCCATGTTCACCCCCCTGTCCATCCCTCTGACCACCCCCCAGTCTACACCTATCACCTATGTCCCCCCCCATTCACGCCTCTGTCACCCCAGTCCACCCTTCTTTGTCACTCCTGTCCACCCCTCTTTTAACTGCTTGCCACACCCTTGTCCACCCCTCTGTTATCCCTGTCTATCCTCCTGACGCCCATGTTCACCCCCCATTGTCCACCCCTCTGACCACATAATTGTCACCCATGTACACCCCTCTGTCCCTTTGTCACCCCTGTTACTACCTTGTCACTCCTGTCCACCCCTGTCACCCCTGACGCCCCCTGCCACCCATGTACACTCCTCTACACCCCGCTGTCACCCATGTACACTCCTCTACACCCCTCTGTCCCCCATGTACACTCCTCTATACCCCTCTGCCACCCATGTACACTCCTCTGTCACCCATGTACACTCCTCTACACCCCTCTGTCCCCCCTGTTACCACCTTGTCACATGGAGGAGGAGTAGTCACATGATCAGGGGCCGCTGTTCTAGGCTTTTGCTTACCCCTACGCCCCCAGCCTCCCTCAGCTTCCCCCTCCCTCCTGCGGCCCAGAGAGGGGAAGTAGGCGGAATGATTTCCCTGCCGGAGCCTTGAGTCGGTGCCCTGCCGGAGAGGGGAAGAACGGAGAAGAAAAATGGCTTTCTTAAGGTACTGTACCATATCCATCACCCCCCTCCCTCCCTCACCCATGTCCACCACCCCCTCACCCATGTCCATCCCCCCTCCCTCACCCATGTCCATCCCCCCTCACCCATGTCCATCCCCCCTCCCTCACCCATGTCCATCCCCCCCTCCCTCACCCATGTCCATCCCCCCTCCCTCACCCATGTCCATTCCCCCCTCCCTCACCCATGTCCATCCCCCCCCTCCCTCACCCATGTCCATCCCCCCCTCCCTCACCCATGTCCATCCCCCCTCCCTCACCCATGTCCATCCCCCTCCCTCACCCATGTCCATCCCCCTCCCTCACCCATGTCCATCCCCCTCCCTCACCCATGTCCATCCCCCCTCCCTCACCCATGTCCATCCCCCCTCCCTCACCCATGTCCACCCCTCTGCCACCCATGTACACTCCTCTGTCACCCATGTACACTCCTCTACACCCCTCCGTCACCCATGTACACCCCTCTGCCACCCTTGTACACTGCCCTACACCCCTCTATCAACCATGTAAACCCCTCTGCCACTCATGTACACTCGTCTACACCCCTCTGTCACCCATGTACACCCCTTTACACCCCTCTGCCACCCATGTAATCTCCTCTAAACCCCTCTACCACTCCTCTACACCCCTCTGTCACCCATGTACACTCCTCTGCCACCCATGTAATCTCCTCTAAACCCCTCTACCACTCCTCTACACCGCTCTGTCACCCATGTTACACTCCTCTGTCACCCATGTACACTCCTCTACACCCATCTGTCACCCATGTACACGGCTCTACATCCCTCTGCCACCATTGTAAACCCCTCTATCACCCCCTACACCCCTCTTTCACCCCCATATTCTCCTCTACACACCTGTCTCCCATGTACACCCCTTTGTCACCCATGTACAGCCCTCTGTCTCCCCCGTATACTCCTCTACACACCTGTCTCCCATGTCTCTGTTACCCATTTACACCTATATGCCCCTGTATTTCTCTTCACTTGTATAATGCTGATGAAGTGCAGAGCCTTATAGATAGTTTTACAGGTTTAACGGTGAAGAGTTGTGGCTGGAAGAAATGGTCAGGATGGTCCAGACCAGACGAACGACGCTGATCAGAGAATATGTCACATGTAGGTTGCAGTATTAAGCAGCACTTTAAACTACATACCCACTGATAAATAGATATTGGAATTTGTGTGCATTGCAGCTTTTTAAAAAAAATATATAATTTATTTATTTATTTTGCTCGTCATCTTCGGTCAGGGTGCCCCGCAAAATGTATTTTTTTCGGAGGGGTGCCCGAGCCGAAAAAGGTTGGGAACAGGATTTGGTCAGTAACAGTATAATGGTAATTTGTATGGTGATAATATTCCCCCTTGTATACTGGTGTTATTAGTAATATTGGTCTCAGTATACAGGATTTGGTCAGTAACAGTACGATGGTAATTTGTATGGTGATAATATTCCTCCTTGTATACTGGAATTATTGGTAATATTGGTCTCAGTATACAGGATTTGGTCAGTAACAGTATGATGGTGATATTTATTGTGATAATATTCCTCCTTGTATACTGGTATTATTGGTAATATTGGTCTCAGTGTACAGGATTTGGCCAGTAACCGTATGATGGTAATATGTATGGTGATAATATTCCTCCTTTTATAGTGCCATTATTGTTAATATCAGTCTAAGTATAGAGGACTTGGTCAGTTACAGTGTGATGGTAATATTTCCTTTCCTCCCATACTATTGTTACTTGGTAAATGTATGACTTATGTAGACATATTCAGTATTATAATGCATGGAAAATTGACAGATATATAAATTGCTCCAGCATATTGAAATACAGTAGCAATTTATTTCTTCGAAATATATATAGAGGAAATAAAATAAATAAATAATAAATAAATATATATATATATATATATATATATATATATATATATATATTAGTGTACTGTAAAGGGATAAATCTAGGCTTGGCTACGGATGGCTGACGCGATGCTGTGGGGCTGGTCTGCAATTATTTCCAAGGCTGGTTTTAATCCCCAGTACGGCCCTTCCTTCACCACTGCCCTGGATGTCGCCCTTCATCGCTGTCGCCGCGTCTCCGGGGTGTCCCCGTCGCTCCGGAACGTCTCTGCTGGCGAGTATCCTCGCTCTCCGTCGCCGCCATGACGTCGCTACGCACGCCGCTCCTATTGGATGATGGGACGGCATGCGCGACAACGTGATGACGACGAAGGAGAGCACAGCCATGCAGGGGATACTGGCACGGAGCAGACACCGAGGAGGCAGGTAAGCTCCCTCCCGGTGTCCTGGAAGCTGTTCAGAATGCCTCAATTTCACCACGGTGGTCCCAAACAGCCCGACTGAGCAGCCGGGTTAGTGTCACTTTCACTTCAGACGCGGCGGTCAGCTTTGATCGCCGCTTCTGAAGTGTTAATACAGGGCATCACCGCGATGGGTGATGTCCTGTATTAGCCGCGGGTCCCGGCCGTTGATGGCCGCAGGGACCGCCGCGATAGGACAGGGTTTTAATGTGTATTTGCCGTATAAGACGCACCAACTTTCCCCCCCAAGTTTTGTAATATATATATATATATATATATATATATATATATATATATATATTGCTAAAAGTCAAGGAATAGATAAAATAAGCATTCAATATGAGGTATTACCACAAAAAAGCATCGCAAACTAATTATTTAAAGTGAGAGATACAGATTGGTTTAAAAAATGTAAAGTACTTATATCAGACAAGTAGATTTAAAGGAAACCTGTCATCACTTTCATGATGCCCAAAATATTAGTCTCCAGTGGCTTCTCTCCACCTCCTTAGCTGTGAATGATTGATCTCTCCCTATCCCCAAACAGGAAGGGGTTCATCAATAGATGCTGGTGGGAAAAACCTGCACCCGGCGCACTAACAGCTGTGGCACAGCTTTCAACTTTATCTGCACACCTCAGACAAAGATAAGGATAAAGGCTTTGATAGAGCAGGGAACCATCAGTTCCATGCTCCACCTAAAGAGCAGCAGAGCAGGGAGTCATGGCTTTCCTACCTCACCTCTCTTGAAGCCCATAGGCTTATTAAGGCCTGTGGCCTAAAAGAGATCGAGAGTGCATGTGGGCATTATCTAATGAAGGAGCTACCTACCTAATGGATGGGGCTATCTGCACAATGGATGGGGGCTATCAATCGTATGGATGGGCTATCTACATAAAGGAGGGGCTATCTAACAAGTGAATGGGGTTATCTACCAAATAGAGAGGCTACCTACCTAATGGATAGGATTACCTACCTATGGGAGAAAATACCGACCTTATAAATGGGGCTACCTAACCTAATATATGGGTCTACGAATAGACAACTAATTAGGTAGAAAGCGTGCAAAGAAGATGATAAAACATTAAGGCCTAAGCTGACTAGAGCAGGCATGTTCAGCTTAGGATGGCCGTTGATGTTTTTGAGAACATCTGTTTTTTTTCCAGTGTTCAGATGGGGGGTGGTCTGGCCCACTCCATCCTGTCATTAGATGCAGTAATAGCATTTGACAGGGTGGAGTGGGATTTTCTATGGAAGGTTATGGGTAGATTTGGTTTTGGTGATGGTTTTATTTAACTGGCAAAGACCCTCTGTGGGGAACCTACTACTAGAATCAGGGTTAACAAGGGTCTGACAGAGGAATTTAGTCTTAGTCATAGTACTCACCAGGGCTGTCCCCTCTCTCCATTATTATTCATATTGTTTATTAAACCTCTGGCTGTTTTCATAATGGAAAAGCTGGAATTTGAGGGGTTTGGGATTGAAGGGAGGAAGAACAAGATAATATTAAATGCAGATGATATTTTGTTGTTCATTAGGAGCCCCACATCCATATTCCTAAAGTCATTATGGAAATTGAGAAGTGCAGGTCCCTGTCAGGATTGTTAATAAATTGGACAAAGTCTTGTTTACTGTTGGTTGATGAGGAAATCCAGGGGTCCATGGGTGATTTAAGGGTAATTTTTGGTTTGGGAAAATCGATTTCTAAAAGACTTAATTTGTGGAAACAAAAATGAGTAAGGATGAAACAGCTATCTATGCCTAAGATATCAGGTGGGCTAATTATCTCTAATTTTAGGTTATATTATTTGGCCACACTGCTTGTTCAAATTATGAGTGTTAAAGGAAAGGTAAAACCAGTGAATGGCGTGGGCTCCCAATTCAAACCCGCACCATACCGGCTGGCCTCCAGCTGATTTCTGTAGCTGGGGACTGCCATTAATAGCTGACATGTGGGAGGCTATTAACCCTTTAGATCACCGCTGTCAAAGCTGGCAGCGTTGTCCAAAGGGACCTTTAACGAGTCCCTGGTGATCCACAGTAGAGGTAGCTGGAGGGATTACCTCTCCTCCAGTGCTGGCTGTGGCTCTGAGATTGAAAAAGCATGGCTGGTCCAGACTTTATCCATCAAGCTCAGAGCACACAGATCAGTGTAGTTCTATGGAACTACATTGATCTGTATGAGGAATCTAATTATTCCTCCTAAAAGTCCACTAAGGGACTAATAAAGTGTAAAAAAAAGTTGAATAAAAGTTTTAAAAACCACCCATTAACCTCTTCCATATTAAAAGTTTGATCCCCCCCCTTTTCCCAAATTCCATATTGAAAATATGTAAACATGATAAAAATAACAATATGTGGTATCACAGCATGCGTAACTGTGCGAACTATAAAAATATCATGTTAATTAAACCACATGGTCAATGGTGTTTATGTAAAAAAAAAATTCCAAAACTACATAATTTTGATCACTTTGTATACCCTAAAAAAATGTATAAAAAGCAATCAAAAAGTACTGGAAGGATTACAATGTTTAAATAGAAGTAATTTACAAATCTGTTTAACTTTCTGGCACCAGTTGATTTAAAAAATAATAATAATAATTCCACCGGAGTAACCTTTTAAGAGGGGTAGTATTTTTTGAAGAAATAGAAGCAGAAGGTTTGGTTCAGGGAGTCAACAAAAAGTGTGTTTTATTCAAGCAGTTGGGGTTAATTGGGTGCAAAGTTATAAAATTGATAGGGGTTGTTGGGAGCGCATCCCTGTCCCCGCTGTGGGGTAACAAGAACTTAAGTGAATTTTTTTATTATTGAAAATTTTTCCTTTTGGGAGAAGAAAGGGGTGGTGAAAGTTTGTTATATTTTAATAGGTTTTATATTACCGTATTCTCCTTGTAATATGCAGTTCACTTTATGTCAATATTCTGTCTGCCCCAGATGTTGTGAGCAGAATGCACATTTTATCCATATGTTGTAGGAATGTCAACCCATACATTTATTCTGGAAAAGGGTTCAGGAGCAAATTGTCTGTTGGGCAGCAGTATCTTTAGATTTTGATGCCAAAACTATAGTATTGGGGTTACTTCCCACATTGAAATCCTGTAAAAAGAGGCTTATTTCAAAATTATTTTTATTGCCAGATTGTGGATCATGAACAAATGGATTGTTGCTGACTCTCAATCTGTACCTCTTTGGGAAAATAAGGTAGAAAAAACAAAGATATAGGAGAACATCTACTATAGAGCTGGGAACTCTCTAGAGAAATAGAGGGGATGGGTTGGAATAATTGGTTTTAGGTATTTTTGTGTTGTATGTATTTTTATATGTGTATACTGTATATGTTTGTAGTATTTGTATATAAAAAAAAAAGCCTAAGCTGGCTTTATCACTAAGGGGTTAAAGAATACCTGTCATCAAATCATATTTTCTAAACTAACTCAGATTATATTCCCTAACTGCACTTAACACCTTTCCTGCCCTTAATTATTTTTTCTCTGAGCTTTATAAAGCTCTGTATCATACTTTTCCTGTTGCTCACATTGTATGAGCTCTCGGTAGGAGAAATTGGGCATTCCATAGCAGACAAAACATCACTGAAGCCTGCAAGAGCTGTGCCTTGCCATGCCCCACATGCACTTCCTGAGTTTGGTCTCCTGCCAGGCCGGGAGGAGACCAAACTAACTGTTTGACTTGTGGCAGGGAACAGAACAGAGCCACCTAGTAGCATTAAAAACATATAAAGGTTGAGAATTTTAACAGAAAGTAAATAGCAAAGTGTCTTATGATTACATAAGGAACAATATATTAAAAGTTTATTTTGGTGACAGATGCTCTTTAAAAGGTACATGTTCTCATCTACCTCAGGCTATGTTCCCTAACTACTCCTAACACCTCTCCTGGCCTTAAAAAACAATTTTGAGCTTTAAAAAGCTGTGTATCATACCTTTCTTCTTGCTCGCATAGTGCAATTTCCCAGCAGGAGAAAGTGGGCATTTCCAACAGGCATTACATCAATTAAGACTGCTGGGGGACAACTTTCGCCCTCACATTGTTGCAGTGCTGTGATGAATAGAAGACCTCAAGCTCTTTGCATGTTTCAGTCTGTGCAGATTTCAGTGAGGCTCTCCTTCAGCTGTCAGTCTGTATGACTTTCTGTTAGAATCTGTGGAACTTTCACTTAATGTGCAGCTAACAATCAAGCTCTGTGCAGAGAAACACTTCCTGAGTTTGGACTCCTGCCAGGCCAGGAGGAGACCAAACTCACTGTATTAATTGTGGCAGGGAACAGAACAGAGCCACCTAGTGGCCATTTTTTATATTACATTGTAAACATATTTATGTTAATAATTTTAAAAGCAAGTGAATGGGAAATTGTCTGCTATTTACACAAGAAACACTATATTAAAAGTTTTATTTGGTGACAGGTTCTCTTTAAAGAAAGCTGCTTTTATCTTGCATTGAAGTATTTCTCACTACCAGTGCAATGAAAAATCATTTTTAGCAGCCAATCGGAAAAATGACAATCTGATTTGTTGCTATAGGCTGGTTTACTTTTGCTTTATGTTGATAAATCTCCATATTCAATGATTTTTAACATTATTTACTTTTGTAATTTAGCTACAAAAATATAAATAAAAACATAGCATATTCCAGCTTGAAAATAATATTCAGTGTACATAGATCCACATTCTACTACTCTAACACTGTAAATTGATTATGACTATCATGAAGAATAGAATGGATTGACATTTCCATTAAATAAATGAACAATGCCTTTGTATGGCCTATTCAGTTGTATGATTGTAAATTCTCTTGCTGCATAGCCCATTACAAACAGAGGCCATTCCAGACTATATGTTAAAGTACTTATGACAGAAAACAAGTTATCCAATTCCAGAGACATGGCAAAGAGTGAATGTTATAGCACAGGTGGGATAATATTTAGTTATGCATTACAAGGATGTCTAAGGGCATAATGAAAATATTAGAAATGAAGAAGGAGTCCAGCACTGCAGTGAAGGCAGCTTTATTATGTGAGGAGCAAGCATTAAAAGCACACTAGTCAGACATGTTTCAAGCGCGAACGCTCTTCCTCGGTGACATAATGAAAATATATATCATTCCAGCTTTGCTACACAGCATTTTTTTTTATCAGAAATTTTTATTAAACATTTTTGCATAAAACAAACAACATGCAAATACAAAAAAACCCTATCCCCCTCCCCTCCAACCCACACAAAAAACACCCCCTTCCCCCAATCCCCATGTCTTCCCCTCATAATGGATCCAAAACAATATTACGGAAAATAAGGCAGTGCAGCACTGGACCTCAACCCGCGTACATGGAGTATAGTTATGACAGAAGAATAACCACTTTAAAAAACAAGTACTGTACACTACAATCATGTTAGTTAACCACTTAAGGACATGCACCGTAAATGTACGGCGCTGCATAGTGTCACTTAGCGTACAGTGACATACATTTACGGCACGGCTGTGCCTTGAGCGCAGGAGATGCACTTGCTTCATTCCCGGTGGGTTCCGGTGGCTGTCAGCACCCGCAGACCCGCTGGTAATGGTGGACATCAGCGACATCAGCAATACAGATCACATCATCTGCGGCAGTGTGGCACTTATAATGGCTGATCTGATCGCCCGCGGCACTGCCGCAGGGATCAGATCAGCTAAGATGGTGGATGGAGGTCCCCTCACCTGCCTCTGTCCGTCTCCCAGGGTCTTCTGCACTGATCTGCCTTTCAGCAGACCAGAGCAGAAGATCACCGATAACACTGATCAGTGTTATGCCCTATGCATAGCACTGAACAGTATTAGCAATCTAATGATTGCTATAAAAAGTCCCCTATGGGGACTAAAAAAAAGTGTAGAGTAAATGGGAAAAAAAAAAATTGTAAAAGCCCCTCCTCCAACAAAGTTTTAAATCACCCCTTTTCCCCATATTAATACAAAAAAGCTTAAAAACATATTTGGTATTGTTGCATGTGTAAATGTCCGAAATATAAATATAAAATGTTAATTAATGATCCCTTACGGTGAACAGCGTAAAAAAAAAAAAGTTAAAAATTTCTGATTTTTTGTCACATCAAACTACAATTTTTTTTTATAAAAAGCGATCAAAAAGTCACCAATTGTGGTACCAAAAAAAAAAAAACTACAGATTATGGCACAAAAAAATGGGCACTTTCACATCCCTGAATACGAATAAATAAGAAAGCTAAAAGTGGTCAAAATAGGGCAATTTTAAACATACTGATTTTGTAAAAAAGTTTGAGATTTTTTAAAAGCAGTACAATAATAGACCCCAGATAAGTTCAAATTTATACGTGGCTTATTGTTTGCAATATACACCTTTCTCCAATCTTATGATGTGATTTAATTTTGTAATCAGCTCAGATATAGTAGGAGGGGAGGCTCTCAACCAGTGCTGTGCAATTAGGTTACGAGCGTGATACAAAATTCTGCTAATACCTATATACAAGCCACTGTCCTCATCTATCCCATTCAAGTAGCCTAGGATACACATTAAGGCAGATAATCCGAATGGGCAGCCATACACTCTCCTAATCAAGTGCCCCACATCAGCCCAAAATGGTGCAAGAGGAGCACAGTCCCACATCACATGTAGCAAATGGGCATCAGGCAGAGAGCATCAGGGACAGCAGGAGTCTGACCATACCATGATCCTATGCAGGAATGCAGGAGTGCGATACACTCGATGCAGGAGGAAAATTTGGGACACCCGCTGAGCCTCCGACACGGCAACCTGCGGGGTCATAGCCAAAATCTGCTTCCATTGCTCAACTTATAAGGGACCCACATCCGCTCCCCATTTCCCCTTAACAGTTAAGGGGTAAGCCTCATGAGAAGAGGACAGCAGTTCCTTATATAGCACCGATATCACTCCCTTAGGGGAAACCTGAGTGAATAACTCGTTCACCACCACAGATAAGCCGACAGTCAAGTCACCAGCCCGAGACTGGGCAGCCAGGGCATGTCGCAACTGCAGGTAAAGGTAGAAAAAGGAATGTGGCAAATTAAAGTCCTGCAGTTGAGCAAATGACTTTAATGTCGGCCAGTCATACACCTGGGAAAGATACAGAATCCTGTGAGTGATCCAGAGGGCAACATCTGGCAAGGAACACAATTTAGAAGACCAGGATTATACCACAATGGAGAATACGTTGCAAAGACAGGATAGTGCAGAAGTGTCTTAAACTTCATCCATACCTTCTGGATAAGGATAAAGGTGGGGGAGGGAGGTCCGGGGACAAGTCTGTGCAGCCATTTCTAATAAATAGATAGGGGTCACATTACCGATGCACTTTGAAATTAAATCATCTGTAGCAGCAAATTGCGTCCATCCCTTCAGTTGTTGAACCTGTGATGCCAGGAAATATTACCATGGGTTCAGAACAGACAAACCACCATCTTCTTAACCACGCTGTAGTGTTTCAAGACTGATTCTAGCTGACTTGCCATTCCAAATGAGCTCTCTATACAGGGCATTAATCCTAAGAAAATATTTCATAGGGATCCATACAGGGGTGTTAAATGTAGAATATACAAAAATTGAGGCATAAGAACTATTTTAACTGAATTAGATCTACTTACCATTAGTGTTGCTCGCGAATATTCGCAATTCGAATATTATTCGCGAATATCGCATATTCGCGAATTCGCGAATTTCGCGAATATAGCGCTATATATTCGTAATTACGAATATTCGTTTGTTTTTTTTTTCTTCACAGTACACATCACAGTGATCACCCCTCTCTGCTTCCAGCTTGTGTGGTGTAAAGAAGGCTCTAATACTACTGTGTGAGACTGGCGTGCTAAAATTCGCATATGCGAAAATTCGCATATGCTGATTTTCGCATATGCGAATTTTCACGTATGTCAATCTTGCACATGCTTATATTCACATATGTTAATTTTCGCATACGCGAATATTCGCATATGCGAAAATAAAACGAGGATATAACGAATATGCGAATATTCGCGAATATAAGACGAATATTCGTCCATATATTCGCGAATATTCGCGAATTCGAATATGGCCTATGCCGCTCAACACTACTTACCATAGAGAGGGGGAGCTTACACCAAGTAGCTACTTTCTGAGAACTATGGTCTAGTAATGGAACAAGATTGAGAGTAACATATTCAGGGAGGGTAGTAACATATACACCCAAATATTTAAATCTGGAGACTATGGGGAGACAAACCCTAGCATGTACTGGCATGGGGGAGAGGGGATCAAGAGGAAGAAGCATGGATTTGTCCCAATTAATAGCTAGGCCAGAGTAACTACCATAAGATTCAATAAGGGTTTTTAAAGGGGTTAGAGAAAACGATGCATCCCCCAAAAAGAGGAGCATGTCATCTGCATAAAGGGCAATACATTCTTCTAAATTCCCATAACAGAAGCCTTTGAGATCTGGGGATGTCCAAATTAATACAGCCAGGGATTCTATTGCAATGGCAAATCGGAAGAGGAACCCTGGCTTGTACTACGCCCTAGAGGAAAGGAGTGTGAAAGTAGGCCATTAGCTCGAATCTTAACCCCTTAAGGACCACGGGTTTTTCCGTTTTTGCTCTTTCATTTTTTCCTCCTCACCTTTTAAATATCATAACCCTTTCAATGTTGCACCTAAAAATCCATATGATGGCTTATTTTTTGCGCCACCAATTCTACTTTGCAGTGACATCAGTCATTTTACCCAAAAATCTACGCCGAATCGGAAAAAAAAAAATCATTGTGCGACGAAATTGAAGAAAAAACGCCATTTTGTAACTTTTGGGGGCTTCAGTTTCTATGCAGTACATTTTTCAGTAAAAATGACACCTTATCTTTATTCTGTAGGTCCATATGGTTAAAATGATACCCTACTTTTATAGGTGTAATTTTGTCGTACTTCTGTAAAAAATCATAACTACATGTAGAAAAATGTATACGTTTAAAATTGTCATCTTCTGACCCCTATAACTTTTTTATTTTTCCACATATGGGACAGTATGAGGGCTCATTTTTTGCACCGTGATCTGAAGTTTTTAGTGGTACCATTTTTGTATTGATCGGACTTTTTGATCGCTTTTTATTCATTTTTTCATGATATAAAAAGCGACCAAAAATACTTTATTTTGGACTTTGGAATTTTTTGGCGCGTACACCATTGACCGTGCGGTTTAATTAATGATATATTTTTATAGTTCGGACATTTATGCACGTGGTGATGCCACATATGTTTATATTTATTTACATGGTGTTTTTTTTATGGGAAAAGGGGGGTGATTTGAACTTTTATTTAGGAATGGGTTAAATCACATTTATTAACTTTTTTTTTACACTTATTTTTTGCAGTGTTATAGCTCCTATAGAGACCTATAACACTGCACACACTGATCTATTACCCTGATTCCTGCAAAGCCATAGCTTTGCAGTGATCAGGGTTATCGGCGGTCAATTGCTCAAGCCTGAATCTCAGGCTTGGAGCATTCAATCGCCGAGGGGACATGCCAGAGGCAGGTTAGAGGACCTCCGCTCATGTCCCAGCTGATCGGGACACCGCATTTTCACTGCGGTGGTCCCGATCAGCCTGCTGAGCAGCCGGGAAGGTTTTACTTTCGGTTTAGTAAGGGTTAATAGCGCGCCGCACCGCGACCGCTGCCGTTAACTATTAGCCCCGGGTCCCGGCATCAGATACATGCCGGGACCGACCCGATATGACGTGGGAGCCGGCCAAGGATGTAAATATACGTCCTTGGTCGTTAAGGGGTTAAGAACACGGGCCCAAAAGCCATTTGTCGCATAATACTCCAAAGAAAATTCTACTCGATGCTGTCAAAAGCGTTGGCAGCGTCAAGGGAAAGCACAGCCCTACAAGCAGCATTCTCAGGCTGCAACTGCAAATTCAAAAAAAGCCTCCTAATATTGTCAGCTGTTGACTTCCCGGGCATGAATCCCGTCTGATCCCCATGAATCAGAGTAGTAATAACCCTCAAGAGACGGTTGGCCAAGATCTTCGCTAACAATTTAACATCGGAACACAGCAGGGAGATTGGTCTATAAGAGCCTGCAGATTGCGGGTCTTTACCAGGCTTCAATAGCAACACTATGATAGCCTATAACATAGACCCCCGTAAACCCTAATCCCTCCACCGCATAACCTCTAACAACCTGGGCAATAAAACTTCCTGATATTGTTTAAGATATACGTTAGGGATTCCACCAACTCCCGGTGATTTTTCAGAGGACAATGCCCCCAACACACATTCTAATTCCTCAATAGTAATAGGCTCATCTAAAATATCCCTTTGAGTCTGCGACAGGGCTGGGAGTGGAATGCCGGAAACAAATTGGTCAATAGCGGCAAGATCATATGTCAATTTAGAAGAATAGGTGTCCTCATAAAAGGAAATTAAGACATTCAGAATAGCCTTCTCATCCTGGACCAGTGTCCCGGCACCATCGCAGAGGCAAGGAATACTGGTCGATCCCTGCTAAGCCCTAACAATACGAGCCAAGAGGCGACCCGTGCTCTCACCACTTTCAAAGTAGTGCTGCTGTTGAAAGAACCACTTATTGTCTGCCATTTACAACAGATGTGAGTACAATAAGGTCTGCAGAAACTGCCAGCTATCTCTATTAACCCCTTCCCGCAGAATGTCATATATAAACGCCGGGTTGTGCAGTGCGTTCGCGCATCCCGGCGTTTATAAATGACATTCAGTTAACCCGGCGATGCGCAGCATCGCACGGGTTAACTGGCAGAAGTCCCGTTGTTTCCAGCAGGGGACAACTTCTGCTTCACCCCCCAGGACCATCCATTGATGGTCCTGGTCAGCGATCACTGTGATTGGTCCCTGTGGACCAATCACAGTGATCTGGGGTGAAAGTTCAGATCCCCCGCACTGCCCGCCCCTGGAAGTCGGGCAGAACGGGGGACGAAGGCTGCAGGGGCTCGCGGGGACCTGCGGCATTCGGGGGGAACACGTGGGGACCGGCGGACTTACCTGGAGCAGCGGCGGGACCGAGGAGCAGCGGCAGGACCGGCCACGTGGAGGAGCAGCGACGGGTAAGTATGTAGTCCTCAGAGGCAGCAGTGAAAATCTTCACTGCTGCTTCTAGGAGTCTGAAAACTACAACTCCCAGCATGCCTAGACAGCCTTTGGCTGTCTGGGCATGCTGGGAGTTGTAGTTTTGCAACATCTGGAGGGCCCCAGTTTGGAGACCATTGTATAATGGTCTCCAATCTGTGCTCTTCCAGCTGTTGCAAAATGACAACTCCCAGCATGCACTGACTGTCCAGGCATGCTGGGAGTTTTAGTTCAGCAACATCTGGCCCTTCAGATGTTGCCGAACTACAACTCCCAGCATGCCCTTCAGCTGTCTGGGCATGCTGGGAGTTGTAGTTTTGCAACAACTGGAGACACACTGGTTGGGAAACATTGTTTCTAACTCAGTGTTTCCTAACCTGTGTGCCTCCAGCTGTTGCAAAACTATAACTCCCAGCATGCACTAACAGACCATGCATGCTGGGAGTTGTAGTTTTGCAACATCTGGAGGGCCCCAGTTTGGAGACCATTGTATAATGGTCTCCAATCTGTGCTCTTCCAGCTGTTGCAAAACTACAACTCCCAGTATGCACTGACTGTCCAGGCATGCTGGGAGTTTTAGTTCAGCAACATCTGGCCCTTCAGATGTTGCCGAACTACAACTCCCAGCATGCCCTTCAGCTGTCTGGGCATGCTGGGAGTTCTAGTTTTGCAACAACTGGAGACACACTGGTTGGGAAACATTGTCTGTTTCTAACTCAGTGTTTCCTAACCTGTGTGCCTCAAGCTGTTGCAAAACTATGACTCCCAACATGCACTAACAGACCATGCATGCTGGGAGTTGTGGTTTTGCAACAGCTGGTGCAACCCCCCCCCCCCCCCCCCCCCCCGCCACCCCCCGTGAATGTACAGGGTACATTCACATGGGCAAGGCTTTTACAGTGGGTTTCTCGCATCTTGAGATGCAGCAAATTTTGCGCTGGGAAACTCGCTGTAATCCCCTGCCTGTGTGACTGTACCCTAAAAATACTACACTACACTAACACAAAATAAAATAAAAAGTTAAAAACACACAGCCCCCCTCCCCCAATAAGAACGTCCGGTACACCACTGTTTCCAAAGCAGAGCCTCCAGCTGTTGAAAAACAACAACTCCCAGTATTGCCGGACAGCCGTTGACTGTCCACGCATGCTGGGAGTTTTGCAACAGCTGGAGGCACCCTGTTTGGGAATCACTGGCGTAGAATTCCCCTATGTCCCCCCCCCTATGCAAGTCCCTAATTTAGGCCTCAAATGGGGCATGGTGCTCTCACTTTGGAGCCCTGTCGTATTTCAGGGCAACAGTTTAGGGCCACATATGGGGTATCGCTGTACTCGGGAGAAATTGTGTTACAAGGTTTGGGGGCTTTTTTCTTCTTTAACCCTTCATGAAAAGGAAATGTTGGGGTCTACACCAGAATGTTAGTGTAAAATTTTTTTATTTTTTACACTAACATGCTGATGTTGCCCTATACTTTACATTTTCACAAGAGGTAAAAGGGAAAAAAGCCCCCCAAAATTTGTAACGTAATTTCTCCCGACTACAGAGATACCCCATATGTGAGCGCAAAGGGCTCTGGGGGCGCACAACAAGGCCCAGAAGGGAGAGCGCACCATGTACATTTGAGGTGATTTGCACAGGGGTGGCTGATTGTTACAACAGTTTTGACAAACGCAAAAAAAACAAAACCCCACATGTGACCCCCATTTCGGAAACGACACCCCTCACGGAATGTAATGAGGGGTGCAGTGAGAATTTACCCCCCCACAGGTGTCTGACGGATCTTTGGAACAGTGGTCCGTGAAATGAAAACTTGTACAGCCCACTGTTCCAAAGATCTGTCAGACACCAGTGGGGGGCAAATGCTCACTGTACCCCTTGTTACGTTCCTCAAGGGGTCTAGTTTCCAAAATGGTATGCCATGTGTTTTTTTTTTGCTGTCCTGGCACCATAAGGGCTTCCTAAATGCGACATGCTCCCGAGCAAAATTTGCTCTCAAAAAGCCAAATATGACTCCTTCTCTTCTGAGCATTGTAGTTCGCCCATAGTGCACTTCAGGTCAACTTATGGGGTACCTCCATACTCAGAAGAGATGGGGTTACAAATTTTGGTGGGTATTTTCTGCTATTAACCCTTGCAAAAAGGTGAAATTAGGGGGGAAACACACATTTTAGTGGAAATTATTATTATTTTTTTTTACATATGCAAAAGTCGTGAAACACCTGGTGTTCCGCTAAGAGCACTTGTTGCTGCAATTAGGTTTGACACGCTCTAGTCTTAGATTTGCAGGTAGTAATATCCCTAATAAGAATGCTCCGCACATATGCTTTTAACCTCTTAAGGACCCATTCATTTTACACCTTAGGACCCGGCCATTTTTTGAACATCTGACCACTGTCACTTTAAACATTAATAACTCTGGAATGCTTTTAGTTATCATTCTGATTCCGAGATTGTTTTTTCGTGACATAATCTACTTTAACATAGTGGTAAAAAAAAATTGATAACTTGCATCCTTTCTTGGTGAAAAATCCCAACATTTTATGAAAAATTTGAAAATTTAGCATTTTTCTAACTTTGAAGCTCTCTGCTTGTAAGGAACATGGATATTCAAATTTTTTTTTATTCACATATACAATATGTCTACTTTATGTTTGCATCATAAAATTGACAAGTTTTTACTTTTGGAAGACACCAGAGGGCTTCAAAGTTCAGCAGCAATTTTCCAATTTTTCACAAAATTTCCAAACTCACTATTTTTCAGGGACTAGTTCAGGCTTTGAAGTAGATTTGAAAGGTCTTCATCTAAGAAATACCCCACAAATGACCCCATTATAAAAACTGCACCCCCCAAAGTATTCAAAATGATATTCGGTCAGCCTTTTAACCCTTTAGGTGTTTCACAGGAATAGCAGGAAAGTGAAGGAGAAAATTCACAATCTTCATTTTTTACACTCGCATGTTCTTGTAGACCCAAGTTTTGAATTTTTACAAGGGGTAAAAGGAGAAAATTTATAATTATATTTGTAGCCCAATTTCTCTCGAGTAAGGACATACCTCATATGTCTATGTAAAGTGTTCGGCGGGCGCAATAGAGGGCTCAGAAGCAAAAGAGCGACAAGGGGATTTTAGAGAGTATGTTTTTCTGAAATGGTTTTTGGGGGGCATGTTGCATTTAGGAAACCCCTATGGTGCCAGAACAGCAAAAAACAAAAAACAAACAAACACATGCCATACCATTTTTGAAACAAGACCCCTTGAGGAACTTAACAAGGAATTAAGTGAGCCTTAATACCCCACAGGTGTTTCACGAGTTTTGCATATGTAAAAAAATTTAATAAAATTTCACTAAAATGTGTGTTTCCCCCCAAACTTCAAATTTTTGCAAGGGTTAATAGCAGAAAATAGCCCCCAAAATTTATATCTCCATCTCTTCTGAGTATGGAGGTACCTCATAAGTTGACCAGAAGTGCACTACGGGAGAACTACAATGCTCAGAAGAGAAGGAGTCATATTTGGCTTTTTGAGAGCAAATTTTGCTCGGGGGCGTGTCGCATTTAGGAAGCCCATATGGTGCCAGGAGAGCAAAAAAAACCCCACATGGCATACCATTTTGGAAACTAGACCCCTTGAGGAACATAACAAGGGGTACAGTGAGCATTTACCCCCACTGGTGTCTGTCAGATCTTTGGAACAGTGGGCTGTACGAAATTTTTAATTTGCACAGCCCACTGTTCCAAAGATCTGTCAGACACCAGTGGGGTGTAAATTCTCACTGCACCCCTCATTACATTCCGCGAGGGATGTAGTTTCCGAAATGGGGTCACATGTGGGGTTTTGCTTTTTTTGCGTTTGTCAAAACCGCTGTAACAATCAGCCACCCCTGTGCAAATCACCTCAAATGTACATGGTGCACTCTCCCTTCTGGGCCTTGTTGTGCGCCCCCAGAGCACTTTGCGCCCACATATGGGGTATCTCCGTAGTCGGGAGAAATTGCATTACAAATTTTGGGGGGCTTTTTTCCCTTTTACCTCTTAGCAAAATGAAAAGTATAGGGCAACACCAGCATGTTAGTGTAAACAATTTATTTTTTTACACTAACATGTTGGTGTAGACCCTAACTTTACCTTTTCATAAGGGGTGAAAGGAGAAAAAGCCCCCCAAAATTTGTTAGGCAATTTCTCCTGAGTACGGCGATACCCCATATGTGGCCCTAAACTGTTGCCTTGAAATACGACAGGGCTCCAAAGTGAGAGCGCCATGTGCATTTGAGGCCTGAATTAGGGATTTGCATTGGGTTGGACATAGGGGTATTCTACGCCAGTGATTCCCAAACAGGGTGCCTCCAGCTGTTGCAAAACTCCCAGCATGCTTGGACAGTCAACGGCTGTCCAGCAATACTGGGAGTTGTTGTTTTGCAACAGCTGGAGGCTCCATTTTGGAAACAGTGGCGTACCAGACGTTTTTCATTTTTATTGGGGAGGGGGGGGCTGTGTAGGGATATGTGTATATGTAGTGTTTTTTACTTTTTATTTTATTTTGTGCTAGTTTAGTGTAGTGTTTTTACGGTACAGTCACATGGGCGGGGGGGTTACAGCGAGTTTCCCGCTGCGAGTTTGAGGTGCCGCGCAAAATTTGCTGCATCGCAAACTTGCAGCCTGATACTCACTGTAAGCCCCTGCCCATGTGAATGTACCCTGTACATTCACGGGGGGGGGACCTCCAGCTGTTGCAAAACTACAACTCCCAGCATGCACAGTCTATCAGTGCATGCTGGTAGTTATAGTTTTGCAACAGCTGGAGGCACACGGTTTGGGAAACACTGAGTTAGGAAACAGACAATGTTTCCCAACCAGTGTGCCTCCAGTTGTTGCAAAACCACTACTCCCAAACATTCTCAGGCATGCTGGAAGTAGTAGTTCGGCAACATCTTTAGAGCCAGATGTTGCCGAACTACAACTCCCAGAATGCTTGGAGTTGTAGTTTTGCAACACCTGGAGGACTACAGTTTGCAGACCACTAATACAGTGGTTCCCAATCTGTGCCCTTCCAGATGTTGCAAAACTGCAACTCCCAGTATGCCCTTACTGTCCAGGCATGCTGGGAGTTGTAGTTCTGCAACATCTGAAGGGCCAGATGTTACAGAACTACAACTCCCAGCATGCCTGGACAGTAAGGGCATGCTGAGGATGTGTAGTTTTGCAACATCTGGTAGGGCACAGTGGTCTCCAAACTGTGGACCTCCAGATGTTGCAAAACTGCAACTCCCAGCATGCCCAGACGCCAAGGGCTGTCTGGGCATGCTGGGAGTTGTAGTATACATGGTCCCATTACAGCAATGCATGTCGCTTTACGGCGACGTGCATTGCTGTAAAGGGCCCGACCGCGGCTGAAGAGGAACTCACCTGTCGCCACCGCCGCCGTCTTCATCGCCGGGATCCGGGTCTTCAGGGACGAGGTAAGTACCGGTGCCGGGCCCCAGCACTCCCCCGTCCCCTGCCCCGTCTTCCGGTCTTCCTCCCATCCTCTCCGGACTTCCAGGGGCCGGGCAGGGTGGGAGGAAGTAACCGCCCCCCCCTGCGATTGGTCGGTTAGCTAACCGAAGAATCACAGGGGATAGGAGGAGGTGGCAGGCTTGCCCCCTCGCTCCTATACTTTAGCATGGTCCTGGCTGTCTGTGACAGCCGGGATCATGCAAAATTACCGGGCGGTCGGGTCCCAGAGACCCGATCAGCCCGGTATCGCCGCAGATCGCAAGGGCGATTTCCCTTGCGATTTGCGGCGATTGCCGACATGGGGGGCCTACATGGCCCCCCTCGGCGTTTGCCCTGGATGCCTGCTGAAGCATTTCAAGCAGGCATCCAGTTCCGATCTCTGCCCGGCGCGCGGCAGGGACCGGAAAACGCCAGGGCGTATGGATACGCCCTGGGTCCTTAAGGCCCAGGGTGTGAGGTCGTATCCATACGCCCTGGGTCCTTAAGAGGTTAAGGAGTCCCAGACAGTACCCATTGAAGCAGTTCCCGCATTGTTCTCAAGAAAGGTGTTTATGTCAACCCGAAGCATGTGGCCCACCGAGGAAATCTGAAGCCAAAAAGGATTCAGACACCACAGAGAACCCCGCAATCTAGGATAGGTGTCAAATGTAAGACGTATAAGTATAGGGGAATGGTCGGAAAGATTACGGGGGAGATACTCCACCGACCCAACCAGGGGAAAATTAAATCATTGCCCAATGCAAGATCAATGCTGGAGAGCGTGCCATGAGAGCTAGAATAACAGGAATATTGCAAATCAGTGGGATGCCGTCTCCTCCACAGATCTGCCCACTCCACCTTCTCCACAAATCTAGTCAGATCAGTAGATCCCAAAGCTCCAGACTGTCCCCTGGTAGGAAACTTATCAAGGGTTGGGTTCAACATGTTAATGATATCCCCGATCACCAGGAGCGACGCATCAGGCCGAGAGGAAAGGAAAGATACCACTCTGCACAAAGTGTTGCTCGAGTATGGGGGGGGGGGAGGATATATAGTGCCACCATCATACATAAATTGCAGTGAACAGTGCCATAGAGACACACAAATTTGCCCTCCAAATTGATTAGACAAGAAATACAAGAAAACAAAATACTTCTATGAATAAGCACACTTACTCCCCTTGCATGCAATGAAAAGGTGGTGTGGAAGGTGTGGCCAAACCACAGTTTGTTTAGCATGTGCTTAGTATCATTAGTCATGTGTGTTTCAGAAAGACACAGTATAGCAGGTTGATAGGGCTTGAACGCCTGGAAAACAACCAGACGCTTAGTGGGATCATTGAAGCCTCTTGCATTCCACACCACGACAGTCATATTATTAGTCAGAGTACAAACGGAGAAACATAAGTGACAACATGGAATGGCGGACGCCAATATCATCCGTTAGTCGAGTGTCAGAAGATCACAATATAGTAGGTTGATTGGGTGTAAGCGCTTGACAAGCAGCATGACACTTAGTGGGATCATGAAAGCCCCTCACACTCCACGCCACTATGCGTAAGTCGTTAGCCATAGTACAAAAGAAAAGACATAAATGACTACGTGGAAGGACAGACAAAGAAAGCGGACATAGACATACAAGACACAGTACTGTATGAAAAATTGGAAGGAAAGACACAGAAAAACACAAACACCCCAGACAAACAACAAACCAAACAGTCGAAACACGCAATGCTAGAGGCAAACAAGTAGCCCAGGTAGGATCAGCAGGTAACATATGGAACAAAAGGGTCAGATTACCAGCATGCCATGCTCAAAGCTGAGCCAAAAAACATGAAATAAATGAAGGACATTTGGCAATATTGAGGGGTACCTAGAAAACAATTACCCAGTACCACTAGCAAAATAATGCATAGATCAAGTAACAGGAAGGCCTAACATAAGTAATAATACACTCCTGACAGCACATGACGAGTGTATATATACATAGGCCTTGAGAGTCCCAGACATGTCATCATGACCTGCAGATACGTAAAAAGTCCACGAAAAAAACCTCAAGGTCTAGCGCGTCTTATCTGTGCCTCATGCAGATCCAGCCACTCCGTAGCCGCCACAAAGGTATCAGACATATGAGTAGTTCCCAAGGCAACCACACAGAGGCATGCAGGGTATAGCATAGAGTACATCACATTCAGGGCACGCAGTCTGCGTTTAACATCCGTAAATTTTGCAAGTCTCTTCTGGGCTTCAGCCGAAAAATCTGGAAAAATCGAGACATTGATGGTGAGAGAGTCCATGTCCCAAGCTTTACAAAGGATAATGTCCCTGTCTTTGTAAGGAAGAATCCGGATAAGGACAGCTCTGGGTGGAGATTCAGGTGGAAGGGGACGGGTAGGCTCCATATGGGCGAGCTCAACTGCAAACAGAGGAGTCAAAGTCTCTCTTCAAAATGTATTAAAGGAGTAGTCCGGCGCACACTTTTTTCATTTTATCCCGACCGAGCTGCAAAATAAAAGAAAACAAACTTTCTCTTACCTGCCAACGAGCCCCCGGAGCTCCGGTACACTCTGGTACAGGTGTTCGGTCCCCGGGCTGTATTCTTCTTACTTCCTGTTAGCCTGGCACGTCACACGGAGCTTCAGCCTATCACCAGCTCCTTGTGACGTGCCGGGCTAACAGGAAGTAAGAAGAACACAGCCCGGGGACCGAACACCTGTACCGGAGCTCCGGGGGCTCTTTGGCAGGTAAGAGAAAGTTTGTTTTATTTTATTTTGCAGCCCGGATGGGATAAAATGAGAAAAAGCACGCCGGACTACTCCTTTAAGGAGATCATTTTCAAAATATTCCCGAGGGTCACGACCCTCAGCCTTTTCGGGGACACCCACCAGGCGTACATTATTTCGCCGCAAGCGGTTTTCCATATCGTCAGATTTAGCGGCAAGAGCAGTTAGATGGTTAATCACACTGTGAATGTCTCTCTTAAAGGGGTATTCCGCCCCTGGCATCTTATCCCCTATCCAAAAGATAGGGAATAAGATGTTAGATCGCCGCGGTCCCGCTGCTGGGGACCCCGGGGATCGCCGCTGCGGCACCGCGCTAACATTACGCACAGAGCGAGTTTGCTCTGTGCATAATGACGGGCGATACAGGGGCCGGAGCAGTGTGACGTCATGGCTCCGCCCTTCATGACATCACGGCCCGTCCCCTTAATGCAAGTCTATGGCAGGGGGCGTGACGACCGCCACGCCCCCTCCCATAGACTTGTATTGAAGGGGCGGGCCGTGATGTCACGAGGGGCAGAGCCGTGACGTAACGATGCTCCGGCCCCTGTATTGCCCGTCATTACGTGCAGAGCGATCTCGCTCTGCACAGTAATGATAGCGGGGTGCTGCAGCAGCGATCCCCGGGGTCCCCAGCAGCGGGAACACCGGCGATCTGACATCTTATCCCCTATCCTTTGTATAGGGGATAAGATGTCTAGTGGCGGAATACCCCTTTAAGTGGAGGGACCTGATCCTCTAAATCCCCCACTCTTTCCTCAACGTCGCTGACCCGCTCGGACACCTTTTGCATATCATGGCAGATAAGGTTAACGTTCTCACATAGTTGCCCAAGAGCAGCTTAAAATCAGTATTGCCCTTAGAGACGGCCAGGAAAACATCTTTCAAAGTGGGTTCAGTAGGTGGAGATGAGGATGAAGGGACAACTGTAGGCTCACTGTCCACACCAGCATTTGAGGGGTTAAGATGTAGAGAGGACCGTGGAGCAGCAAGGAGAGTCTCAGTGGGGGATAGTTCCAGGAGAGACTCAGCAGGGCCAGTAGACAACATAGCAGATATGGTAGAGGAGTCCCAATTTGAAGCAGAGTGCACTCCAGCACAGGGAGGGTTAACTGGAAACTGACCTGCAGCAGCATGGTGTACAGACCTTGTGCACATAGAAGGATCCACAGCTGCAGAGGAACCCGAATTATCAACTGGCCAGTCAGCTCCTTCCTGTTCCTCCTCACAACAGGGAGGCACCGGAGCCCCAGCTGCCGGCTCCGTGACACTTACAAGATCTCCAGGCAAGATGGAGCTGGGTCCCCTTAGGCTACCCCGGAGATCTCCAGGCAAGATGGAGCTGGGTCCCCATGCAGCTCGGCCTCACCATCTTCCGGCAGCCCCTGGGTCTTTCTGTTTTGCTTGTGCCTGGCCATTCTGATATACACTGGCTCCAGGCACCCTCACAGGCAGGTAGGGATATTAATAGCAGAGTTTACAGCCAAATAGCTAGGATAAACTTAGGATTCTCAG
Organism: Hyla sarda; assembly: GCF_029499605.1. NCBI lineage: Eukaryota > Metazoa > Chordata > Amphibia > Anura > Hylidae > Hyla > Hyla sarda. The sequence continues at coordinate 351,491,487 of NC_079190.1, forward strand.
CGGAGCTCAGCAACGCCCCGCTACAAAGCATCTTAAATTCTTGACTGTCTGTTCCTACTGCATATCCCAAACTCATTTAGCATAGTACTTTAGGTTGTCAAACCATACTAAATAGAAGTACAGTAAGGGGGGCAGACCCTGGAAAGCCCCTGCAGCAACAGAGCTGGGTCTGGTGGGGAAAAGAGGGTTCCTGATCTGAGAGGAACATTACTGTCATCATGGTGGGGGAATCGTAGAGAGCCTCCAGTATAGAGGGAGTTTTGGCCCTGCATTAGATGTAGAAGGAGACTAGAGTTCAAAAACTTTTCAAAAGTTTGGCTCACACGGCTCGCAGAACTTTTGAAAAAGTTTGGTTCAAGGCAAACGGGTTCTACATGAACTGGCGAAGCAATAAGCCACAAAACATGTGTATAACACTGCCTAAGAGCTCTAAAGCTATGTATAACACTGAACACAAATGTATTCAAGTAGTTTTAAAGTTGTAAAGTTAATGTCAAAGTTACGACAACATGCAACAACAGCGGGTAAGTTGCCCGCTACCTCTGGACCAAGCCACCAAGTGTGGTGAAACATGTCGAGGGGGGCATTGATTTATATTTTTAATAGTGTGGATTACCCTCTGCTAAGTAGGAGTTAAACTGCAGATAACCCTGATGACTTCAAGTGACACATACAGCCAGCTGGCATATGGATAATGAAGAGCAAATTGTAATGTGAGGGTACACACAGTTTTTCAAGTCTACATTTTTCTTTTTGTTATACACTTTAATAAAGCTTGTGGGGTTCTTAAACTGCTTAAATATGCATCAACTTGGTTTTACAGGTGAGGGTATACAGTATATCCCTTTAATGGTCATTCAGATTGAAGTACATAATGTAAGCATTTTGTCATCATGTATTCCAATGTTAAGATGCTGCTGCTCCTGCCTCTTGCAGGTTTAGTTTCACAGGGGTAGCAGAGTGTTAGGTTAGATTAACACTGCGGAATCTCCGGGCAGAAAATTTCCACCTTGAGATTCCGAGTGGACACTTTAGTCTTCAATAGACTGCAATGTGTTCCAAGAGTATTTCCGCCTGTAGAATGAGCAACGCCATTCTTTAGGCGGAAATTTTCAAGCGGATTTACCGTTCACAAATTCCGCTTCACAAATTCCAAAATGTGAATTTGTGAATGGAAATCCATTCACTGCACTATACATTTTAGTAAGTGGAATTTCTTCCTGCAATTTCAAAGTGTGAACCTAGCCTTAGGGGGACAGAAAGTGGAACTCCATTCGGCAGGTGTTTGCCATTAGAAAGCTGTGGAAAGCTTGCTGCATTGTTTCTCTCTATCTAAATCCAATGTAAAATCCCCAAGTCTGGCTTCATACCGAGGGTTAAAGGGTACCTTTCATCAAAAAAACTTTTAATATATTAAAGATTAATGTATGCGGAATAACTTTCCAATAGTATGTTACTAAAAAATATGCTTCTTTCTATTTAATTTTCCACTTTGAAAAAATGACCACTAGGGGTCTCCCTACCAGTCCTTTTTTATAGATTTCATACTCATGCAGGAGTCCTAAATCTCAGACTGCAGCCGGAACACAGACAAACTCACCACTGCTCACTGCCAGGGAGCAATGCTGAGCGTGTCTGTGTCCCGGATGCAGTCTGAGATTTAGGACTCCTGCATGAGTCTGAAATTTATAAAAAAAGGACTGGTAGGGAGACACCTAGTGGTCATTTTTTTAAAGTGGAAAATTAAATAGAAAGAAGCATATTTTTTATAACATATTATTGGAAAGTTGTTCTGCATAAATTAATCTATAATATATCAAAAGTTTTTTTTTTGATGAAAGGTACCCTTTAAAGAGTATTGCTATCAAGTACTCATCTCTTTCATTCATAATTGCTGCTATCATTGGCAGGAAACCAGTATATTGTTATGAAGTTGTTAATACTGTCCACAGTTTAAAGGGAATAAATTTACATATTTTTGGAAAAAAATTGTACAGAGATGGTGGGAGTGGCAACAAAAAATGTATCTAATTTCTTCTCCCAGGAGCCGTCAATCCAGTCTGTGTGACTATGTATAGATAGTGTGAAGAATGCTATGGCCACCAGTCAAACTGCGGCAAGGTCTGCCCTATCAATCAGTAGGTTAAAGGGTTATCCACCATAAGGTGATTTTAATTCGTACCTGGCAGACAGTAATGGACATGCTTAGGAAGGATCTGCGCTTGTTTTGGGGCTAAATGGCTATGTCACGAGATTACCATAACACTGTAGCTACCTTTTTGTGAACTTGTATTTCCTGTTTGACTTATGTTTCTTTTACTACAAATCCGACAATGCCATTTTCTTCCCTCCCACACATCATCCACCCCACCCAATGATACAAAAGATCTGTGGTTTTCAATCAGGGTGCCTACAGCTGTTGCATTAGTAGTAGATTGATCCTTCCACCCATTGAAGCAGACAGGATCCCTGTCATTAGCTGACTAGTGAGTAAGGTCTTGGCCACATTGCAAGCTGGGAAAAATCCGAGACAACAGTCATTTTGTATGCTGGTAAAAATAAATATTGGGGTGAAAATCACAGAAGAATTGTGAGAAAACCATCACACACAGGTACAGACACTATATTATGAACTACACTAACTTTACAGCCCCTGTAGCATAGTCAAATAAAAAAAATTCCTGGAATACCCCTTTAAGACACTGAGTCAACTAGGGCTTTTGTGGGCCATCAAGGGCTGAGTGTTTTAATCTTAACTGACTCAGCTTTATTTCCTGAGATTTTTTAATGTGTCCAGGCTCTCTTAGGCTAAGTCTCCACTTGTTTCTTTGTTTTTGCAAAACGCAAAGAAAAATGCCAATTCTGCCGCATGGTTTATTTTTTGGTCAAAAAACGCTGCGGCCAGATTTTAGCTGTAAGTCAATGAGAAATCGCAAATTTCGAATTCCACTTTGCGTTTTTTCACTTTGGCGTTTTTTTAATCCTTTTGCCATTTTTTCACTTTTTCTGTGTTTTTTTCCGCTCTTTGGCATTTTGAAAAAAACGCTGTAGTTCCCTCAAACTGGCGTTTTTTGTCAAAATTGTGGCGTTTTGCTCCAATAGAAGTCTATGGGAGTGAGAAAACGCCAAGAAAAACGCTATGTTGATTTTAACTTTGGCATTTTTGCAGGCGGTTTTTAATCTTTTTTGGACTTTAGCGATCCAAAAAAGTGATGTAGATAGCTGTTTTTAATAAAATTTCGAAGGGTACCATTACATTTTTTTTTTCAAAAATATACAGTAGTGAAGGAAAAAATTGTATCTAACGAAATGTATATTATTGGAAAAAAAAAACTATTACTTTTTAAACAGGGATCAATTTATGTGTGCAGGGAAATAAAAATGTGGCCGACAATTCTAAAAATTTATTGTGTGTGTGTGTTTTTCACTTTTTTGCTTTATTTTTTTAATTTTTTTTTAGTTAGTACTACTACTCCCAGCATGGAACACACTGTTCCATGATGAGAGTAGTAGTACCTGTACAAATCGACAGATCGCCCGCTGCGATCTTTCTGTATGATATATAGATGCGGCGGCCGCTCTTTTATGGTCCCCTGCCCTGAGGTATATTTACACTTATTCATATTTCCTGCAGGGCGGTGATTGGCCAGATGGTTCCAGCCAATCACAGCTCTCTGTGAGAAATAGGAACATGTGTATATATACGGCCGTGCAGGGGACCATAGGAGAGCGGCCACCGCATCTATACATTGTACAGGAGGAACACAGCGGCTGTCAGAAGTGATACCCGCTGTGAGCTTTCCATAACTGCAGGTAATACTACTCCCAACATGGAGCACACTCTGCCTCATGCTGGGAGCTGTAGTACCTGCATTAATAGACAGATCGAAGCAGGTGTCAGAAGTTATACTCGCTGCAATCTGTCTATTAATACAGGTACTACAGCTCCCAGCATGGAGCAGAGTGTGCTCCATGTTGGGAGTAGTAGTGCCTGCTTAAGGACACATCACAGTGGATGTCACTACTGACACCCTCTGTGATCGTCCTGTCTGTAGCAGAGATGGAGCGACTGTATACATCGCTCGCATCCCTGATCGGCACTATACTCCGGCCGGCCACTCATTCATTTATTCATCTTTTCCTCAGAGCTGTGATTGGCTGCAACCATCTGGCCAATCACAGCTCTGGGTGGGAAATATGAATTTCTGTTGACATCAGTGGCCGGAGTATAGTGCAGAGAGGCGAGCGATGTATAGACCACTCGCTTCTCTGCTATATTATGGACGATATATGTCTATAGTACAGGTACTATCACTCCCAGCATGGAACAGTCTGTTCCATGCTGGGAGTAGTAGTACTACATAAAAAATGTTTATATGTAAATATGTAAATCTATAAAAAAAAAAAAAAAAAAAGTGAAATCACACTTTATTAAAAAATAATAAAAATTGGGTTATAAAATATATACATTGCGTTTAATAAAAAAATTTCCATCACTGCTGCATCCTTTTTTTTTTTTTTTTTGCTGCACAATAAATTTTGGGTACCAAAAAAAAAAAAAACGCCAAGGTGCAATTTCCACACAGATGAAAAAAACGCCGGAAAGAACGCAAGAAAAAACGCAAGAAAAAACGCATGATAACGTCACTTGCACTGGCGATCTTTCAGCCGTTTTTTTAAATCCCTAAAAACGCAGTGCAAAAAACCAAGTGGAGACTTAGCCTAATGGTGCTCTAGTGTTTTTCTTTTGAACTGTCCTGCCTTGTTTTTGGATCCATCCAAACTCAGGTTATTTCTTCTGGATAATCCTATTTTGGCTTTGTCAATGTCCTCCTGGTTTAACTTTGGTTTCTTTGACTAATCTTTCTCTTCCTGTTAGTGGTCATCCAGGTAGGTCTGTGGTCTACAAACTTTATTTTATTACCAGACTTTTGCATGTGCAAGTCCATTCTCCCGTGCAGCAGGCTCTGTTTAACCCCTTCATGACCCAGCTAATTTTTTTTTCTGGTTCACATTTTTTTCCTCCTTACCTTCTAAGACCCATAACTTTTTTATTTTTTGACTGACAAAGTTATTTTTTTTCATCATACAATCATTACAAAGCCAGAAAAGAATATGGAATTGCACAATTTTGTAGGGAAATTTTTTTGGGAGTTCAAAATTCTAAATCTGACATGCAATCTGTATTCTATGGGTCAATACAATTCCATTGATACCAAACTTGAATAATTTTTGTTTTGTTTTACGGTAAAAAAAAATTTAAACCTTGAAAAATAAAAAATAAACTTTGTTCATTACCATGTTCTCACCCCTATAATTTTTTTTTATTTTTCCACCTACGGAGTGGTTTTAGGGTTTGTTTGTTTTTTTTTGCACCATGAGCCGTAATTTTGAATGGTACCACTTTTGTCTAGTTCTGGCTTTTATGATCATTTTTAAAGAGGTACTCCGTTACCTTGCTGTCGGAGCTCTGCTTTCCAGCGTCTGGAAGCTATTGTTCCGAACGATGTGTGTGCGGGCTTCCGTGTTCAGGGCCGCCCCTCGTGACATCACGCCCACCCCCTCAAAGAAAGTCTACGGGAAGGGGGCATGACTGCCGCCACGCCCCCTTCCATTAGACTTTCGTTGAGGGGGTGGGTGTGACGTCACGAAGGGCGGCCCTGAACATGAAAGCCAGCACACACATCGTTCGGAACAATAACTTCCGGATGCTGGAAAGCGGAGCTCCGACAGCAAGGTAACGGAGGACCCCTTTAATAAATTTTGTATCCAAAAATCTGCAATTTTGTGGTTTGGAATTTTTTTGCATTTACGCCATTCACCGTGCAGGATCAAAACATAATAATTTAATAGTTTGTACAATTATGCACGCGGCAATACCAAATATGTGTATTTTTTTGTTTGTTTGTACAGTGTTTTATTTAAACAATGGGAAAAGTGGGATGATATGAATTTTTATTAGGTGAGGGATTTTTTAAATATTTTTAAAAAGTTTTTTTTATTTTTTTTCACACTTTTTGGCCCCCCTAGGGGCCTATCATAAGCCATCATTAGATGGCTTACATAGATCAATGTAATGCTGTTGCATTACATTGATCCATGACATCTGTACTTGATTGCTAAGGGCTGCCAAAGGGAGCCCTAAGCAATCACAGAGCCAAGGAAGATGCCGAGGACAAGGTAAGGCCTTAGTAAGTCTTAAATAGTGGCAACCATTTTCTGCAATTATTTAGCTGAAAAATAAATCCTTTGGGAGATTTGAAATGAATATCACTTATGCTGAATCGATTTGTTCATTGCTACCGTATTCAGAATATGTTGTGGATCTTTTGCTTATTTTCCTCATTCAGAAAGGAAACAAATCTACAAAATAGCATTATTGTGTATTTAATTGTGAAAACTCTGTGGATTCCCAACAAACCTCACAACTGTGGATTTTTAGTACTTTATTTATTTTTTTTATTTTTTATTTTTTACATAGTTTACATTTATACTCTTGAGGACCAGGCCATTTTTCACTTTTTCATAATTTTTTTCTTTTCCCCTTCTAAAAATCACACTCAATTTTCCACCTACAGATCGATGTGAGGGCTTGATTTTTTGCTCCACCAATCTTACTTTGTACTAGGTTCAATCATTTCCCCATAAAATATATGGCAAAAAAAAAATAAAAAATTATATATATGTATATATATATATATATATATATATATATATATATATATATATATATATATATATATATATATACAATTTGTGTAGTAAAAGTGAAGCAAAAAAAAAAGTCATTTTGTAATATTTGGGGGCTTTAAATTTTCCTTCTTTCCTTCTTATATAGGTTTGATCATTTAAAAAATGGACTCAGGGTTTTTCAGTTTTTGCATTTTCGTTTTTTCCTCCTTACCTTTTAAAAATCATAACCATTTCAATTTTCCACCTAAAAAATCCATATTATGGCTTATTTTTTGCGTCGCCAATTCTACTTTAAAGTGACATTAGTCATTTTACCCAAAAATGCACGGCAAAACGGAAAAAAAAACATTGTGGCGTGGCTTGGCGCGCTGGCAGACGGTCGTGTCCTTTGACTGCTCCTGCCCGAGCCGTCTGATTAAGGGCTAATTCACCATATTATGGGAGGCAGAAGATGCCAAAAGAAAAACCAGCAGCACCCTAAAGTCTCCGAGGACCCCCCTCGCACAATTGAAGCGTTTATTCAGCCCGCACAGCGCAGCCACATCGTGCGCTCAGAGGACCTGCCTGCCGGAGCAGCCATGACAGACAGACCAGTAACTGCGCACGCTTCCCCTGGAGGGGCTGTGTTCGTGGCGCAAATGCCGACTCACCTAACCACATCGGGCCCCGCTCCTACACGGCCCCACCAGTCGGCAGGAGGACGGATCCAAGATGCAGCACCCTCCACCATCGGGGTGCTGCGTGAAGGTACAGTTACGCCACTTGCCCGCACAGTCGCTCTCCCGGCCATTACTGGAGGCGGCCCACGTGACACGGGCAGCCAGCCGGCACCTTCCCGGTCCCCTCTGCTGCAGCCTCCGAGCCTCAGCTCGACGAACCCAGCGTCCCCTCAGTCACACTTTCTCGGGGACCCTCCTCTCCCTCACCCCCTATACCATCAGGAGTCACCCGATGCCCCCTCGTCTCTTCAGGGCCCGCAAATGCAGCCCCCTTCGCCAACCCCAGTGCTTCCGTGCACCTCAAAGGACGGCTCACCCTATACACAAGGGGCCTCTCCCACCTGCACTCCATTACAGGGAGACACTGAAGCCTCACCTTTACCCCCCATGCATCCTCCCCAGCCGCCCAACCGGAGAATTAAGCACAGTGGGCCTCACACTGACAGTGGTGACTTGCCTCTCACCTGCAGTGCGCAATCTACCCGTCCACAAGTACCTGACCCACCTCCAAGAAATGTACTAGATTGGGCGACAGAGATGGAGGTAGTTGCCGCTACCTCTGATAAAGATCCCAGCAACTCCTCAGACGATACGAGTACCGGAATACTGGGGCGCCAGCCCTCCAGCAAAAAAGAAGCTATTTAAGACTCCCTCCAAGCTGTCGGCTAACAGGCCCTATAGCTCCACGTGCTCCTCTTCCGAAGACTCTCAATGTGAACTACGCCGCTCACTTAAGTCCCACAGGCTTCGTCACCCACCCTCCACCAGTGGAGGATCTACCCCATCAAACCTGGACAAGGTGGGTTCTACATTGCCAACACCAGAATACTGGGGCGCCAGCCCTCCAGCAAAAAAGAAACTATTTAAGACTCCCTCCAAGCTGTCGGCTAACAGGCCCTATAGCTCCACGTGCTCCTCTTCCGAAGACTCTCAATGTGAACTACGCCGCTCACTTAAGTCCCACAGGCTTCGTCACCCACCCTCCACCAGTGGAGGATCTACCCCATCAAACCTGGACAAGGTGGGTTCTACATTGCCAACACCAGAAGTGGCGGTCAATACTCTCAAAGGACACCACGAACTCCAAGCCCTCTTGGCCCTGCTGCCGACTAAGGCAGACATGTTGTAAATGGCGAAGGACCTGAGGTCCGCATGGCAAAGCGACCTACAGCCGGTCAAGAAAGAGATTTCTCACCTGCAAGAATGAACTGTGAATGAACTGGAAGTGAATGAACTGGAAGAATTTAAAACATCTATTGCATCTCAAGTACGCTCTCTCCAGGAATCTACAACGTCCTTATCCCTGCAACAGGCAGCCACTATTGCACATCTGGACGACATTGATAATAGAAATCGTAGAAACAATATAAGGGTCAAAGGTTTGCCAGAATCGTTACACCCGCAAGATCTACCAACGACCCTCCAGAGACTGTTCAATGAGGTTCTGCAGAAATCCCCTGACAACCAGATAGAGCTGGATAGAGCCCATCGTGCACTCAAAGCTAAAAACCCGGATCCAAAAAAACCAAGAGATGTTGTGTGCCGAGTTCATCATTTTCTCCAGAAGGATGAAATAATGCGCAAAGCCCGAGACCTTAAGTGCCTCACCTATAACGGTGCCCAGATTCAGATTTTCCCAGACCTCTCACTTCGAACGCTCCGTCTGAGAGCAACTCTGAAACCGCTACTTGAGACTCTCCAAAACGCTAAGATCGTTTATAGATGGGGCTATCCATTCTCCCTGACAGCTAAACATGGCACCACCTCGGCCACCCTGAGATGTCCGGATGATCTCCACCACTTCATGCGGACTTTCAAACTCCCTCCGGTTCCTCTCCCGGAATGGATCGCCATGTTTTCTATTGGACCCCCACCAGCGCAAAGTCCCCCTGCCCCGAGACAAGACCAATCGACGCCCTCTCCTTCCCTGGGATCCCCTACATCTCGACTGATTCCTGAGAACACCTCTTCGGCCACACTCCCTCAACGCCCGAAGAGGAAGACCTGATTGTGTTGTATTGTCTTTGCTCCTGAAATTACCTGTACCATGCTTGTCCCGGGAGGCCCTCTCTGTGAGCGTCCTGCTGCTGGACCTCCCACGGGACATCTTTCATTTACTGGTTTAGTATACTGTTCCATATAACTAGTCTGCTGGTTTACTTACATTTCTTAGTTTGTTAGATTCCTTGTCTTCTACTGCCTCCCATCCATTGGTTGCTCAAGGGCTCCTTAGTTGCCCGTCCTTGAGAGCCCTTCATACCTCGAACACACTCTCTGTCTACCTATGAGAGTGACCAGCCTGTTGTTTTATGGCCCCGGCCACTTACCTCGTTAATGACTTCTAGGTTGAGGTTAACGGCCCTATGCTTGTGTGCCTTCCGTGTATCCCCCACTAGGTTAGAGGTCAGGCTGGTCCTGTCCTCCTATTTGGCCATTATGGCAACCTTTAGTAGTACCCTCGCTTTCGTGTCTATACGTTTGCTTCTCTGTTGTGTTTCTGTTCTCACTCCTCTTATTTCTTCCCTTCCCTCTCCTAGGTCTACTCACTCGCTCAAACCTACCTGCCATGCTGCGGACGACGGGGTACTCACTGGGCACTCGGGTAAGTGTTTCCACATCCCATACACCCACCATGGCAGTTGATGTCAAAATTGCCTCCCTCAACATCAAGGGCTTCAACACCCCTGAGAAGAGGGCACAGACCTTTCACTCCCTCCACAAACAAAATGTGCATATTATCGCATTGCAAGAGACACACTTTAAATCTGACCACCTTCCGCCCTTTAGCTCCAGATACTACTCACAGTGGTTCCACAGTATGAACCCTGAAGCCAGGACGAAAGGCGTCTCTATTGCCTTTCATAAATCTCTACCCATCCAAGTGTCCTCCTCTCTATTAGACCCTAATGCTAGGTATGTCTTCCTTAACTGCACATTGGCTGGTAAGTCCCTCACCATAGCCTCCATATACTCACCTAACAACTCCCAAATACCTTTCCTCCTCCGCACTCTTGATGCCTTGACTGAGTTTGCTACGGGCCCTATTATATTATGTGGAGACCTCAATATACCCCTCTTCCCAACATATGATACCTCTACTGGGTCCTCCTCCATCTCCCACACTTAACTAAGAGCCCTGAGACGTAGGTTACATGACTTACAGCTGAGCGATGTTTGGTGTACCTTACACCCCCAAGGGAGAGACTATACATTTTTTTTCCCATCCCAGACATTCATATAGCAGAATAGACATCTTCTTTCCTCACCATCTTCTTACCACTGTCTCTTCAGCCTCCCTAGGCGTAATGACCCTGTCCGACCATGCCCCTGTTTCCTGTACCTTTTCCTTGTCCTCCCTTGCCAAGCCCCATGCTTCTTGGAGGCTTAATGAATCTCTGCTCCTGGACGCTTTATGCCTGCAGGACCTTAGAGACTCCATTCGGCATTTCAACCTCGACCATGCTTTAGACCCTACTTCCCCCGCGATGAAATGGGACGCTCTGAAGTGTGTGCTTAGAGGGGTGTTTATGAAGCATGGGGCTCGGTTGAAAAGGGACAAATCTGCCAAATTCCTATTGCTGACACAGAAACTCAGAGCTCTAGAAACTCTACACAAAAGCACCCAACAAGATCAGGTGTACAGGGAGCTGACCCGAGTTCGACATGAGCTCTTAGACCTGTTAAATGCCTCACACCGCCATTATAAGCAACTTACAGGCAAAACCTTTTATGAATGGAGCAACAAGTCTGGTCGCCTATTAGCATCTGCTCTTAGATCCAAATGCTCGTCTACATTCCTATCGGCCATCAGAACTGAATCTGGCTCCATCTCACACCTGATATGCTTAATACCTTTCGTGCTTACTCCAAAGACCTGTACAACCTACCCAAACCCCCCGCCCACTCCCCTATAACATCGACACCCCCATCCCTGCAGCAATACATAGCCTCCACCGGTCTACCGTGCCTACCCCAGTCCGTTCTCCAGGCACTTGAATCCCCCTTCACCCCTGAGGAGTTGGGCTCCGCAATTTCCGCCCTTCCGGTGGGTAAGAGCCCAGGTCCGGATGGTTATACCTCAAAATTTTACAAGACCCTCCAAGCGGATTTGCTGCTCCCACTCCTCCAGGTGTTCAATAATGTCTCCACGGACTCTCCCCTCCCCCCTCCTTCCTGAAAGCGTATATTACAGTCATACCCAAGGAGGGTAAGGATCCTCTCCTTTGCCCGAGCTTCCGACCAATATCCCTGATCAATGTAGACGCCAAGCTGTTCGCGAAATTACTGGCCAACAGATTAGCAGAACATTTGGGCTCCCTTATCCACCCTGATCAAGTGGGCTTTGTACGCGGCCGGGAGGCACGTGACAACACCCTGAAGGTCTTCTCGTCGATCCATCACGCACGGCGTAATGGAACCCCTCTCCTCCTCCTATCCCTGGACGCGGAGAAGGCCTTTGATCGGGTGGACTGGGACTTTATGACAGCGGCGCTCGCTCAACTGGGACTGGGAAAGCTGATGCTAGACAGGATCCTAGCTTTGTACTCAAACCCCTCCGCCCAACTTTGTATAAACGGTCACCTTTCTGCCCCTTTCCCCATCAGAAATGGAACAAGACAAGGCTGTCCCCTATCCCCTCTCATATACGTTCTCTGTATGGAACACCTACTCACGGATATTAGACAGAACCCAGATATACGTGGCTTGTCGCTGGCCTCCTCCCAATACAAATGCTCAGCGTTTGCCGACGATCTCCTCTTATTTCTGACCTCCCCGCTGATTTCCTTACCCTCATTTCTCAACACCATACGCACATTCTCTCGATTCAGCAACTACAAACTCAACCCTACCAAGTGTGAGGCTCTCAATGTATCCCTGTCAGCTCAGACGTGGATGGCTCTGAAATTGTCCTATCCCTTTAAGTGGCAGGAGCGCTCCCTCAAATATCTGGGTATACTGATCCAATGAAGGGAAGAAGGGAAGGGGGCTCCAGCTCCACAAGGCGGTAAGTAAAATTTAACCTTTAATGATACATGGTTAAAAAATGTCCATGGTCCAAATAAACATAGAAATAGACAAAAGTGCCCAGTGAGTTAAAACCCACGTCAACCGACGCGTTTCGGACCAGCTAAGGGTCCTTAGTCATGATGCTGCATCCTATCTGGACGGCTGCTGCTTTTATACTGAACTAAGTATCATAGTCACATGACAAATTACATCACAGATTAAACCACAGCTGATGTATAATCACCGATAATGGGAGTACGGCATATACAAAGAAGTGCAAATATAACTAAAACAAATGGGAATAACCATAGAAAAGAAGCTAATAGATGTACGCTAAATCAGTTTTGTAATTCATGCCTTTGGGATACCTAGTATCCAACATAAGAATCCAAAAGGCTTCTCGTTTGAGGAGGACACGTGACCAGTCCCCTCCTCTGGACGGTGGATGCACCCTTTCGATGCCACATATTTCTATGCAGGACACATCACCTTGGTGAGTTTCATGGATATGTTTTGACAAACCAGATAGAGGCCGCATGTTAAAAACCGCAGTGTGTGAACCGTGAAAATGTTCATATATGCGTCTCTTCAATTTTCTGGTGGTGCAACCTACATATTGCAAATTGCATAATTTGCATGTTGCCAGATAAACGACATGTGTGGTGTCACAATTAATAAACGTTTTTATAGGATATTTATTCCCATTTACAGTTGACACAAATTCTGTCGATCTGGCAGCATGTTTGCAAAGATTGCATCTATTTCGGGCACACTTAAAAAAAACCTTAAGATAGAGCCAGGTAATTGAAGGCTCTTTGCTAGCTATGTCGCTTGGTGATAATTGATTGCCCAGCGTACGGCCTCTTTTGGCCACAAACTGGACCCCTTCATGCAAAATAGAAGTCAAAACTTCATCATCATATAGAACCGGTAGATGTTTGGATACAATGCTTTTGATCGCTGGAAAATCGGTACTATATTGTGTTGAAAATGTAATTATGCTCCTCGCCTTGACACTGTCAGAATTGACTTTGGTACTGGTTTCTGTTAAAAGAGCCTCACGGGTCTTACTTTTGGCTATATTTTGTGCTCTGATTAGTGTAGCTCTAGAGTAACCCCTAGCCAGTAATCTCTTATCAATATCTGTGCATGTATGCTCAAAGGAGGTTTCTGTGGATGAAGCACGTTTGGCCCTAATGTATTCTCCCACCGGTAAATTGCGGGTAACATGACTGGGATGGCAGCTTGTCGCAAAAAGAATGCTGTTGCCTGAAGTAGGCTTTCTGTACATTTCTGAATGCACCGATTTGATAGATATGTCACCCGTCAAGTGTACATCCAAGAAATTTATTGAGGGGCCCCCCCACTCCAATTTGAACCTTAAATTTAAGTTATTGTTGTTGATGTATTTGAGGAACAATGTGGCCTCGTCACGGGAGTGGGACCACGGGAGGTCGTCTATATATCGGCCGTACCAGTGCACTGCACAGGCATAAGGGTTGTCGGCCGAATATAGATGAACCTCCTCCCAGTATGCCATGTATAAATTGGCTAAACTGGGGGAAAATTTTGATCCCATGGGGCATCCTGTAATTTGAATGTAATGATCAGTGTCAAAGCGGAAAAAATTATTCTCCAGGAGAAAAAGCAATGTATCCAGTAAAAAATTTGACAATGTCACATCATAGTTACTGTACTTTCTAACATGGTATTTGACAGCCTCTATTGCCATATGGTGCGGAATGCAAGAATAGAGGCTAGTCACATCACAAGATAACCACGAATAACCGTCTAGCCAATCAATTTTCTTTATAGCTGACAATAAGGCTTTAGTATCGCAGACATAGCCTGCAGTGCGTACAACCAAAGGCTGCAACAGCGAATCCACCCACGATGACAGTCTTTCATGCACTGATCCAATCCCTGCCACTATGGGACGTAACGGTGGAGGGAATACCTGTTTGTGGATCTTGGGTAGTGCATGAAAGACTGGCATAACCGGACAATCAGGACAGAGAAACCCTGTTGCTCACTGAAAATATTCAGAGATACACCATAGGATATTAATGCTTTTAACTCCTTTTTCACTATTTCCGTAGGATCACTAGGGATTTTTCGGTATGTTACCACATCACTAAGCATGTTTAACACTTGGTCATGGTATAGTGATCTATCCAATATGACCGTAGCTCCACCCTTATCTGCTCCCCTAACTATAATGTAGGGGTTCTGTTCCAGTTGTTTGAGAGCTTTTCTTTCTGCATTGGTTAAATTATTAAAGGATGTTTTTTTGTTGTTGTTTTGAGAAAGATCTTTCAGATCTCTCTCCACACGACCTTGAAAAATGTCCATGGATTCAGTTCTCGCATTGACCTGATAAAAATAAGGGTTGGCTGTTTTAAAGCTTTTTTTAGTGTTGGTGACTGGGGTGATGTCAGACACAAAAGATTCTGCTGACAAATCAACCATGTTGAGCATAGCACATTGATCCTTAAAGGAGTGATGAAGTGGTAATTGGTTAGTTCCCAAGGTATTCAGACACATGGGAGGTGTGTCATCTCCCATGGCAACGTGATCATTATTGGAGTTAAAGTGACGTTTCACAGTAAGGAGTCTTACAAAGCGATTAACATCCTGTAATGTCCTGTATAAGTCAAAAAATGTTTTGGGGTATACACATACCTACGGATTTGATGGACTCGTACCACCTTAACTTCCCTCCTCTTCTCCAAACACTTCGCTCTTATTTGTCCAGATGGGAGCGCAGAGACTTCTCGTGGTTGGGCAGAGTCAACGTGTTCAAGATGAATGTTCTACCTAGATTATTGTACTTATTCTCCTGTATCCCAGTTCACTTGCCTAGCTCCTTCTTCCGAGAGGTCTCTGCGCTACAAACTAAATTTGTCTGGGCTGGACGTCATCCTCGCCTAGCTAGACATTTCTTGATTAGGCGTAAGCAGAAAGGGGGACTAGCACTGCCTGACTTCTCTTATTATTATCTAGCCACCACTCTCACCAGACTACTAGACAGTTTCCATCACAGGGCAACTAAACAATGGATCTCTTTTGAAAGCGAAGCTTCGGGGATTGAAGTCAAATCCATATTATGGCAACCGACCCACGTGATGCACATACAGGGCCTCGCAGATATCCCCGCGATTGCAGCCTCTCTACTCGCCGCATATAAGACGTACCTGAAGCACACACCCCTGCTGTCACCAGCTGACCCGCTTACCCCCTTGTTTGGTAATCCGACTTTTCCACCAGCTCAACATGTCACTTAGTTTTTATCCCTTCGCCTAACTGATGCACCCACACTCCGAGATCTCATCTCGCCCGGGGGACTACGAACCCTCACAGACCTCCTCCAGGGCTCTCCACCATCCATAAGCCATTCTTTCCAATACTCCCAACTGACTCACTATTACCATTCCCAGAAGGCCTGTCTGACTCTCCACAGGGATCTCACAGCCTTTGAGGAACTGTGTGTCTCCCACCCTCCTCCCCATAAGTCGCTCATTACCCTATACACCCTCTTACTGACGACCTCCACTACTGATCCCCTGCCCTTTTGCTCGGCCTGGGAAAGGGAACTAAACTGTCCCCTCTCCACAGACGACTGGACCCAAGCCTTCTCATGGTTCCACCGGTCTTCCACCTCGTGTAAAGCTCACAAAACCAACTACAAAATATTAACGAGGTGGTACCGAGTTCCCTCCCTACTGTCTCGCATCTTTCCAATGGTCTCGGACACGTGTTGGCGGTGTGGTGGTCCGGGGGGCACCATGACTCATATTTGGCTGCACTGTCCAGCTCTCGACTCCTTCTGGTCCCAGGTCATCGAGGTAATATCTAAACTGACCTCTATCCAAATACGTAAAGATCCGAAGCTGATGTTACTGTCTATGCACCCATCGTCCTGGCCTAAAACATCATCGAGACTCCTACACTTTCTCCTCTTAACAGCCAGGACGGTGATCCCCAGGCTATGGAAATCTGATACCCCTCCTACGCTTTCGTCCTGGCTTCGTGAGGTTTCCCACCTCCATCGTATGGAAGAACTCCTTGCGGACTCCCGTAACCACTTAGATAGGTTCTTTGGTATCTGGAGGCCCTGGACAGAGTTTATGTCCTCACCCGACTTTGAAACCCTACACTTACACTCTCATGACACTGTTCCACATCCCCGCTGACTTACTCTTACAGATAGCTGCCATCCCGGTGCCCGGTCGCCCCCGAACCCGTACGCGTTGACAGGTAACGTGCTCCTAATCTCTAGACCTTCCCTTCCTCTCTTTGTCTTTCCCTCACTCCCCTCTAGCCCCTGAACTTCTCTTTATCTCCTCTTTCTCTCTCTCCTTTCCCCCCTCTTCGCCTCCCATCTCTATCCTCATGACTAATATGGCATTCCATGTCTACCCTTTAACTATGCCTATTCAATACTCTTCTACAGCGAAACAAGAGAGTAGTATAAGTGGTTGACCATTAGTCGGATGTAGTCACAAGAATACCATCCTCTACTTGTCTTATTGCTTAGATCCCTAAGGACCCACTGTATTTTTCACATGTTTGGATTGTTCTCCATTTGTACTTTGACCCCCATTAGTCAGAGAATGTATCAGGTTACTGCTGTTATTCATTTTCCTGGGGTGGAACGGAATTGTTCTGTAATTTTCTTATGAAACTTTAATAAATTTACTTTGAAAAAAAAAAAAAAAAAAAAAGAACATAGTATCAAAATAGTGTCAATAAGAAAAAAAAAATAAAAATCATTGTGCGACAAAATCGAAAAAAAAAACACCCCATTTTGTAACTTTTGGGGGCTTCCGTTTCTACGCAGTGCATATTTCGGTAAAAATTACACCTTATCATTATTCTGTAGGTCCATATGGTTAAAATGATACCCTACTTATATAGGTTTGATTTTGTCGCACTTCTGGAAAAAATCTAAACTACATGCAGGAAAATTTATACGTTTAAAAATGTCATATTCTGACCCCTATAACTTTTTTATTTTTCCACATATAGGGTGGTATGAGGGCTCATTTTTTGCGCCATGATCTGAAATTTTTATAAGTATGATTTTTGTTTTGATCGGACTTTTTGATCACTTTTTATTCCTTTTTTAATGGTATAAAAAGTGACCAAAAATGCTCTTTTTTTGACTTTGGAATTTTTTTGCGCGTACGCCATTGACCGTGCGGTTTAATTAATGATATATTTTTATAGTTCGGACATTTACGCACGCGGCGATACCACATATGTTTATTTATTTTTTTTTTTACACTGTTTTATTTTTTTTTATGGGGAAAGGGGGGTGATTCAAACTTTTATTAGGGAAGGGGTTAAATTACCTTTATTAACACTTTTATTGTACTTTTTTTTTTGCATAGTACATAGTTCCCATAGGGACCTATAACACTGCACACACTGATCTCTTGCACAGATCACTGGCGTGTATTAACACGCCTGTGATCAGTGTTATCGGCGCTTGACTGCTCCTGCCTGGATCTCAGGCACGGAGCAGTCATTCGCCGATCGGACACCGAGGAGGCAGGTAAGGGCCCTCCAGGTGTCCTGTAAGCTGTTCGGGATGCCGCGATTTCACCGCGGCGGTCCCGAACAGCCCGACTGAGCAGCCGGGTCACTTTCACTTTCACTTTAGAAGCGGCGGTCAGCTTTGACCGCCGCTTCTAAAGGGTTAATACCGCACATCGCCACGATCGGCGATGTGTGGTATTAGCCGCGGGTCCCGGCCGTTGATGAGTTCCGGGACCGACGCGATATGATGTGGGATCGCGGCGCGATCCCGCTTCATATCGCGGGAGCCGGCGCAGGACGTAAATATACGTCCTGCGTCGTTAAGGGGTTAAAAGGGTTCTCCTCTAGAAAATACTTTTTTTTTTTTTTTTTTATCAACTGGTGCCACAAAGTTAAACAGATTTGTAAATTACTTCTATTTAAAAATATTAACCCTTTCAGTACTTATCAGCTGCTATAAGGTCCACAGGAAGTTATTTTCATTTTTAATTTATTTTCTGTCTGACCACAGTGCTCTCTGCTGATACCTCGGTCCATATCAGGAACTGTCCATAGCAGGACAAAATGGACAGTCCTGGACAGTTCCTGACATGGACAGCAGAGAGCACTGTGGTAAGACAGAAAGGAAATTCAAAAAGAAAAGTACTTCTTCTGCAGTATACATCATGATGATAAGTACTGGAAGCATGATGATAAGTACTGAAAAACGGAAGTCATTTACAAATCTGTTTAACTTTCCGGCATCAGTTGATTAAAAAAAAAAATTCCAAAGGAGTACCCCCATTAACCTCTTAAGGACTCAGGGCGTACCTGTACGCCCTCAGCCCAGTCCCGGTGTTTAAAATGGGGTCACGCCGTGACCCCGCATCACACTGGGTCGGTCCCAGCTGCTAGTCTTAGCTGGGACCCTGAGCTAATAGCGCGTAGCACCGATCATTGTGCCGCGTGCTATTAACCCTTCAGACGCGATGATCAAAGTTGACTGCCACGTCTGAAAGTGAAAGTAAATGCTTCCCGGCAGCTCAGTTGGGCTGATCGGGACATCGCGATAAAATCGCAATGTCCCGATCAGCTAGGACGCAAGTGGAGACCCCCTTATCTTGCTCCGTCGCATCCGATCTGGGTTTGATTGCTCCAAGCCTGAACTACAGGCTTGAGCAATTGAGCCCCTATCTCGCTGATCCATGCAAAGCTATGGCTTTGCAGGGATCAGCGTAAGAAAATCAGTGTGTACAGTGCTGTAGGTCTCTATGGGAGCTATAGCACTGCAAAAAAAAGTGAAAAAGAAAGTTAACAAAGGTCATTTAACCCCTTCCCTAATAAACGTTTGAATCCCATAAAAAAAACTGCGTAAATAAAAATAGAAATAAACATATGTGGTATTGCCACGTGCATAAATGTCCAAACTATAAAAATATATTGCTAATTAAACCGCACGGTCAATGGCATACGCGCAAAAAAAATTCAAAGTCCAACATAGCGTATTTTTTATCACTTTTTATATCATAAAAAAATGAATAAAAAGCGATCAAAAAGTCTGATCAATGCAAAAATGGTACTGATGAAAACTTCAGAAAACAGCACAAAAAATGAGCCCCCAAACCGGCCCGTATGCGGAAAAATAAAAAAGTTATAGGGGTCAGAAGATGACAATTTTAAACGTATAAATTTTCCTGCATGTAGTTATGATTTTTTTCAGAAGTACGACAAAATCATTAGATTGCATATACTGTTCAATATTATGCCATAGCACAGCATTGATCAGAGTTATCTGTGCATGACTGCTCCAGCCATGACTGGAGCATCGAGGCACAGATCGGACGGCAAGGAGGCAGGTAAGGACCCTCCCGCCATTCTCTCAGCTGACTGCGATGGTCCCGATCAGCAACGCTGAGCAGCCTGGAAGTGGTTTTTAACATTTTAGACACTGCAATCAACTTTGATTGCGGCGTCTAAGGCATTAATGCCGAGCATCATGTCCAGCATTAGCCATGGGTCCCGCAGCTCCTGAGCCCGCGTCATAGAAGGGGTGCGGAAGACAGGTACACCCTTTGTCGCCAAGAGGTTAAAATTCACATAAGCAGTTCTTCACCTAAATTTGCATCATATGGTGTAGATTTGCTGAGGAGGATTCACCTGTGGAAATAATGGGGCCTTCTGCTGCACAAAATCCATAGCATTTTTTTTTATCCGAGTGCTATATTGTTTTTCCCCCCGAAATGCCATTTTGTAGCAATTTTCCATAACGCTACGATATGGGAAAATGAACAAAGTTACAAATGAGCGGTTGTCTAACATGGGAGTTAGATTCAAAATTTTCTAAGGAAAAGTACAGAGATTACACTGATGAATGATCCAAATGGTTATTGCACTTGAATTGCCTTTAAACTGTATACTTAGCAAGTATTTTACCCAAGAGATGCATCCTCATTATATTTATTCATTTATGAAAAACATGAGAAAAAAAGAATGGAGCCAGGGATAGAGGCGTTAGCAGGGGAAAGCTCTACGTGTGAACACTTCTCTTTGCAGAGCTCATTAATTTTGTTTAAACTTCCATTTGCAGAAATATCAGGAGAAACAAGTTTTCCTCATGCTGAGTCAGTGGACTCATTACCATAAGTAATTGCAGAATTATTCCTCCAGGCTTAGCACCCCTGGGCTGTACTGCCTGTCCAGAGCTGCTAAAACAGCAATGGAGAGGAAGACGTGATGGATCTCATGGTTCTGCTGAGTGATTTCTGGGCATTAAGATGGAAAGCCGAAAAAGTTTTCGAAGTCTATTGGACATGTTGAATCATAATGAGATGTTCATAGACACTTACTTGACAGTAAAGCATGGTTATGCCAGCAAGGCATCTTATCTTATGATGGTAAGCAGTGACGTTGGGACATGAGTGTTTTGCAAGTTACAAGTGAACACTGAATGGATAGGAAAAGGAGGAAACAACTTTAGGAGCAAGATCTTTCAATTAAAAAGAAAAGGCGTGGGCATAAATGCAATGAACTATGAAAGTTGTGCTTTTAGCAAGGGTGGATTGACAGGTCGGAAACTCGGGCACTGCCTGAGGGTCAGGGTCTGAGAGGGGCCCTCCCACTACAAGAACTGCTGCTTCATAAGATCAAGGAGCATGCAAGCTGGACATATACAGACCTCAAGCTTGCATGTCCCCTGATCTTCTAAGCCACAGCTGTACACACTATTCTACTATTGTATCAGATCTTATATAGTGATGAGCGGCATATGCCATATTCAAATTTGAAACATTTAGTGAATATATGGATGAATATTTGTCCTATATTTGCGAAATTCGCATATTTGACATATTCACAGTTATTTTCATTTTGCGTAAATGCGCATGTGCGTATGCGTAAATGCGCGTGTGCGGATGCACATGCGAGTATGCGGATAACTATCTACCTATCTATCTATATTATCTATCCATCCATCTATCCATCTATCTATCCATCTATCCATCTATTCATCTATCCATCTATCTATCTCCTAATTCTTGGTCTATAAATATGAAAAAAATAAGAAGTGCCTAAAATATCACAATTTTATTGAGTCTTTGTTAAAATCCACCCAAAAAAAAATACGTGACCCATACAAAAGAGTGCTCCAAAGCAAAGGATAAATAAATATCCACAAGGTTACTTTTGCAGTCTGCGACTGATAGTTTTATCACTTATAGTCCAGCAGGCTACCAAATATTTAAATACAATCTCTCGACTCATTTTTACTGAGGGTAATCTCAGTGTCCTCAGGAGAGTCAATATATAAGAGGGTAGTAGCATACACAGGTAAGGTGCTAGTAGGGTTTAAAGTGTCCAGTGCTCAGTGGTAACAACCTTGCACAATGGTACTGCACAAACCCGGTCAATATTGCACTATACCCAGGTATTGCACTAAACAATATTGCACAATCCCACATTATTGCACTTATATGTAAACACTATCTCCCCATGGCAATTCACCACATATATAAATGCCCAGTATGCAGTAAATGAAGTGAGAGCTGGGATAATGGTCCCCGCTCCCAAACTCACGACCCCCAGCTCTCACTTAATTTACTGCATACTGGGCATTTATATATGTGGTGACTTGCCATGGGGAGATAGTGTTTACATATAAGTGCAATAGTGTGGGATTGTGCAATATTGTTTAGTGCAATACCTGGGTATAGTGCAATATTGACCGGGTTTGTGCAGTACCATTGTGCAAGGTTGTTACCACTGAGCACTGGACACTTTAAACTCTACTAGCACCTTACCTGTGTATGCCACTACCCTCTTATATATTGACTCTCCTGAGGACACTGAGATTACCCTCAGTAGAAACGCGTTGAGAGATTGTATTTAAATATTTGTTAATACAGGTTCTAGCATATAACGTGTGTGATCACCCCTTGCCTCTATGGCATACAGTCGGGGGCACACTAATTCCTGCATAGATACAAGAGAACTCATAATAACATGTACACAAAGAGAAAATCGAGTTCAAACAACTCCTTAATTAAAATCATGATTTTATTGAAACAATTTAAAAAACAATGTAAACAGAGGCCAATAATTGGAGATGGGATTAAGGTTAGATTCCAGTACAAAATAATAGGGCTACTGCCAGCTGCAATGGGCTAACATGTAATATGGTGTAAAAAGTAATCAATATGGTATCTCAGTCTCTAGGAGAACTGCACTGCACATAAATTATTACTACTAAAGTGCTCTATATACGGTATTTATAATATACACTGACCACAATTGTGGGTATTATTAAATATAAATTAGTGTAAACAAGTGCCAAAATAAGTTGCAACCCAAATGTGCATATACATACAAAGATAAAATATTGCATAATAATAGTATGATAAGAATAGTAGCACAAGCACTTAGCTATGGATCCATGCAGACTACAGAGAGACACAGAGACTGGTCAAATAAAGTGCATATGGTAAACTTACCCATATTAAGCTGCAGAGCCCTGACCCCTACGATCGTTTTGGTTTCCCTTTATCAAGAGGTACCTGCTGCCGCCACCTCACGATCGCCCTGATTCGTCGGCCGGATTACCGGCCGACCAATCAGGGCGCCTGCTGCGGGTGTCACTCCCGCACCCGCTCCGCCCCTCTTCCGGAGGATGTGAGCGGGTGCGGGAAGATGACCCCGGGTGCTGGGGACCCCGATCCCCGGCGTCCATGTTGGGATCGGGGCCCCAGGAGCGATGGCGGCGGCGAGGGACAGTCTTGCGATGGAGCAGCAGCAGGAGGTGAGTGACAGCCTCCTGCTGTTGCTTAGCAACAGCTCCCAGCATGAAAAAGGGCATGCTGGGAGCTGTAGTTATGCAACAGCAGGAGGCAGACCACCACAACTCCCAGCATTCCCTTATGGGCATGCTGGGACTTATGGTTTTGCAACAGCTGGAAGCACATTTTTTCTATGGAAAAGTGTACCTTCAGCTGTTGTATAACTACAACTCCCAGCTTGCACAAACAGCTAAAGTGCATGCTGGGAGTTGTAGTGGTGCATCTGCTGGTTGCATAACTACAACTCCCAGCATGCCCATTGGCTGTCGGTAACTGCTGAGAGTAGTAGTTTTGCAACAGCTGAAGGCACACTGGTTGTGAAACTCAGAGTTTTTTTTACCTAACTCAGTGTTTCACGACCGGTGTGCCTCCAGCTGTTGCAAACTACAACTCCCAGCAGTCACCTTACACCATGCACCGTACATGCTGGGAGTTGTAGTTTTGCAACAGCTGGAGGCACACTGGTTTTGAAACACTGAGTAAGGTCACAAACTCAGTGATACATAACCAGTGTGCCTACAGCTGTTGCAAAACTAAAACTCTCAGCATGTACAGTCTGTCAGCGCATGCTGGGAGTTGTAGTTTTGCAACAGCTGGATGTCCCCCCCCCCCCCATGTGAATGTACAGGGTACACTCACATGGGCGGAGGCTTACAGTAAGTATCGGGCTGCAAGTTTGAGCTGCGGCAAATTTTCTGCAACAGCTCAAACTTCCAGCGAGAAACTACTGTGAACCCCCGCCCGTGCGACTATACCCTAAAAACACTACACTACACTACCACAAAAAATAAAATAAAAAGTAAAAAACACTACATATACACATACCCCTCCCCAACCCCCCTCCCATCCCCAATAAAAATGAAAAACGTCTGGTACTCCACGGTTTCCAAAACGGAGCCTCCAGCTGTTGCAAAACAACTACTCCCAGTATTGCCAGACAGCCACTGACTGTCCAGGCATGCTGGGAGTTTTACAACAGCTGGAGGCACCCTGTTAGGGGAATTCTACGCCAGTGATTCCCAATGTCCACCCCTATGCAATCCCTAATTTAGGCCTCAAATGCGTATGGCGCTCTCACTTTGGAGCCCTGTCGTATTTCAAGGCAACAGTTTAGGGTCACATATGGGGTATCGCCGTACTCGGGAGAAATTGTGTTACACATTTTGGGGGGTATTTTCTGCTTTTACCCTTTTTAAAAATGTAAAATTTTTGGGAAAAGAAGCATTTTAGGTCAAAATTATTATATTTTTTTTACATATGCAATAGTCATGAAACGCCTGTGGGGTATTAAGGTTCATTTAACCCCTTGTTACATTCCCCGAGGGCTCTAGTTTCCAAAATAGTATGCCATGTGTTTTTTTTTTGCGGTCCTGGCACCATAGGGGCTTCCTAAATGCGGCATGCCCCCAAAGCAAAATTTGCTTTCAAAAAGCCAAATGTGACGCCTTCTCTTCTGAGACCTGTAGTGCGCCAGCAGAACACTTTTCACCCCCATATGGGGTGTTTTCTGAATCGGGAGAAATTGGGCTTCAAATTTTGGGGGGGGGGGGGTATTTTGGGCTTTAACCCTTTGTAAAATTGTAATTTTTTTGGGAAACCAAGCATTTTAGGTAAATTTTTTTTTTACATATGCAAAAGTTGTGAAAACGCCTGTGGGGTATTAAGGTTCACTTAACCCCTTGTTACATTCCCCGAGGGCTCTAGTTTCCAAAATAGTATGCCATGTGTTTTTTTTTTTGCGGTCCTGGCACCATAGGGGCTTCCTAAATGCGGCATGCCCCCAAAGCAAAATTTGCTTTCAAAAAGCCAAATGTGACGCCTTCTCTTCTGAGACCTGTAGTGCGCCAGCAGAACACTTTTCACCCCCATATGGGGTGTTTTCTGAATCGGGAGAAATTGGGCTTCAAATTTTGGGGGGGTATTTTTGGCTTTAACCCTTTGTAAAAATGTCATTTTTTTGGGAAACCAAGTATTTTAGGTAATTTTTTTTTTTTTTTTTACATATGCAAAAGTCGTGAAACACCTGTGGGGTATTAAGGTTCACTTTACCCCCTTGTTACGTTCCCCGAGGGGTCTAGTTTCCAAAATGGTATGCCATGTGTTTTTTTTTTTTTTTCTGTCCTGGCACCATAGGGGCTTCCTAAATGCGGCATGCCCCCAGAGCAAAATTTCCTTCAAAAAAGCCAAATGTGACTCCTTCTCTTCTGAGACCTGTAGTGCGCCAGCAGAGCACTTTTCACCCCCATATGGGGTGTTTTCTGAATCGGGAGAAATTGGGATTCAAATTTTGGGGGGTATTTTTTGCTATTACCCTTTTTAAAAATGTAAAACTTTTGGGAAATCAAGCATTTTAGGTAAAAATTTTTTTTATTTTTTTACATATGCAAAAGTCGTGAATCACCTGTGGGGTATTAAGGTTCACATTACCCCTTGTTACGTTCCCCGAGGGGTCTAGTTTCCAAAATGGTATGACATGTGGTTTTTTTTGCTGTTCTGGCACCATAGGGGCTTCCTAAAGGTGACATGCCCCCCAAAAACCATCTGACGCTCCTTCCCTTCTGAGCCCTCTACTGCGCCCGCCGAACAATTAACATAGACATATGAGGTATGTGCTTACTCGAGAGAAATTGGGTTTCAAATACAAGTAAACATTTTCTCCTTTTTACCCCTTGCAAAAATTAAAAAAATTGGGTCTACAAGAACATGCGAGTGTAAAAAATGAAGATTGTGAATTTTCTCCTTCACTTTGCTGCTATTCCTGTGAAACACCTAAAGGGTTAAACACTTACTGAATGTCATTTTGAATACTTTGGGGGTGCAGTTTTTATAATGGGGTCATTTATGGGGTATTTCTAATATGAAGACCCTTCAAATCCACTTCAAACCTGAACTGGTCCCTGAAAAAAAGCGAGTTTCAAAATGTTGTGAAAAATTGGAAAATTGCTGCGGAACTTTGAAGCCCTCTGGTGTCTTCCAAAAGTAAAAACTCATCAATTTTATGATGCAAACATAAAGTAGACATATTGTATATGTGAATAAAAATTTTTATTTGGAATATCCATTTTCCTTACAAGCAGAGAGCTTCAAAATTAGAAAAATGCAAAATTTTAAAATTTTTCATCAAATTTTGGGATTTTTCACCAAGAAAGGAAGCAAGTTACCACAAAATTTTACCACTATGTTAAAGTAGAATATGTCACGAAAAACCATCTCGGAATCAGAATGATAACTAAAAGCATCCCAGAGTTATTAATGTTTAAAGTGACAGTGGTCAGATTTGCAAAAAATGGCCGAGTCCTTAAGGTGAAAAAGGGCTCAGTCCTTAAGGAGTTAACAAAGACTCAATTAAATTGTGATATTTTAGGCACTTCTTATTTTTTCATATTTATTGTCAATGCCAAGAAGCCTTCATGATTTAGGCCAAGGATAGGCCAATAACGTCCTTATTACTCTATTCTTGATCTATACAGAAGTGATAATGGGTCTATGACATTTTTCATTTTGAATATTGTCATGCCATATTCGCAAATATCATCACTATCTATCTACCTATCTAATTTTAGTGACGATATTCGAGAATATGAGGATATTCGAGAATATTTGCTCTCCAGTCTAATACAGTAAATAGTATAGGAGCCTTCTTTAGGCCACAAGCTGGAAGCAGGGAGGGATGAGATCATTGTGATGTGTTCTGTGTGAAAATAAATATGAATATTCATAATTACGAATCTTATACTCTAGTCGCCTCCAGAGCTGGAGACACTATTCTGTTGTTACATTATGCCGTATGGACCAGTATCCTCCAGAGCTGCAGCCACTACACTGCTGTATAATCATGTCTTATCCTCCTGTCACCTCCAGAGCTGCAGTCACTATTCTGCTGTTACATTATGTCTTATCCTCCTGTCACCTCCAGAGCTGCAGTCACTATTCTGCTATCAAATCATGTCTTATCCTCCTGTCACCTCTAGAGTTGCAGTCACTATTCTTCTGTTACATTATGTCTTATCCTCCTGTCACCTCCAGAGCTGTATTCACTATTCTGCTGTTACATCATGTCTTATACTCCAGTCCCCTCCAGAGCTGCAGACACTATTTTGCTGTTATATCATGGTTAATCTCCTGTCACCCTAGTGCTGCACTTGCTATTATGCTGTCTTATACTGCAGTCACCTTCAGAGTTATACGGCATAATTGTATCCTAAGTTTAAAATACCACTGTGCAAGATACTGGGACATGCATTTGTAGGAAAAGCAGCAGACATACAGTCATAATTCCCATTGCAGCGCTAGGGTTTGTGTTTTGCTGGATGGAATAATGTAGACCTTAATCTGTAGGGAATATGCGATGTACATGTACAGAAATTGTCTCATAGATGCTGTCAGCAGCCGCAGTGAATGACTGACTTTGGCGATCATTAACCCTTAAAATGCTTCAATCCTAGTGCAGGTTATCTGTCCGATCAGCAACCCCGCAATGTGTTTGCAGCGTACAGATAATTTTCATGCTTTTTTGAGTCCTCCTGCCATAGTCTATGCTGACCTCGGGGTAGTAGCTGATCTCTGATACTAGTAGAGTACAGATTACACAAGGTAATGCTTTCAGCAATCATTAAAAACTCAGAGGTACAAGTTCTTTCCCAGAGTTCTCTGTAATAGGAGCGTCCCTGGACCCACATCTCACTAATTATTGAGTTTGGTCAGAAAACTGCTCGAGGTGTCAATCCTCGAGGATAGGCCAGGACATTAAAATTACATTTTCTCAGTCATGCAAACTGCAGTAGTAAAACTGTTGACAGATTTGCTTTAATCTTTTATTTACTAAATCTTATATTTGAGTCATTTATGAAGGATTCAGAGATGAAGCAAGAAAGTGTTAAAACAGTTGGAGTTGGAAGTTTGCCTTACCGACTTCCCAGCTCCGCCAGTGAGATCACTGTACTCGAAAGAAAGCTATGTCAATCTTAAGCACATGCAATGAAATCGTAAATTATGTCACAATGTCGCTTCCTATTTATATATGTTGGATATTCATAGTGATAGTTGTTGCTTTTTGCAATAGGTTCTGAGCAGTAAATTGATTTGATTAAGTTAAAGGGGTACTCCGGTGCTAAAACATCTTATCCCCTATCCAAAGAATAGGGGATAAGATGCCTGACCGCGGGGGTCTCGCCGCTGGGGACTCCCGTGATCTTCCACGCTGCACCCCATTAGAATCAGCCCCCGGAGCGAGCGAGCTCCGGGTTTGATTACTAGCAATCACAGGGACGGAGCATAGTGACGTCACTGCTCCGCCCCCGTGTGACATCACGCTCTGCCCCCTCAATACAAGCCTATGGAGGGGGCATGACAGCTGTCACGCCCCCTCCGTAGGCTTGCATTGAGGGGGCGGAGCCGTGACTTCACACGGGGGCAGAGCAGTGATGTCACTATGCTCTGTCTCTGTGATCGCTAGTAATCAGACCCGGAGCGAGCACGCTCCGGGGGCTGATTCTAACGGGGTGCAGGCTGGAAGATCACGGGGGTCCCCAGCGGCGGGACCCCTGCGGTCAGGCATCTTATCCCCTTTCCTTTGGATAGGGGATAAGATGTTTTAGCGCCAGAGTACCCCTTTAAGAATGGAATGACACATGCACCTATACCAGCATTACCTTCCAAGATTAAGTGTCCTGCCCATTCTGTTATAAGCTTAGATGCACATAACTTTCTCTTTCTGCAACTGTAAACACATCAGTGTAAATGTAATATGCTCATCCATTATAATATATCACTACCTACTGAGTAATTTATTGACGTCTATAAGAGCTTTCAGGAACCCCAGTGGCCACTTGGGACATTATTAAATTACACCTGGAGTTATAAATTCAAATCTCTGAGAAGGGTATTGACAGGGGAGAATGTGTCTACTTAATTCCCTTGTATGTTTTAGTAAAGGGTTAACGAAATCCTTATCTGCTGTGAGAATTCCTAAATGACATTATAAAAACAGCTGGCTCCCATAGCTGCCAGTCTCGATGAAAATATTGCTCTGCATCACTGACAGTTACATCTGTTTAAACACCATCTAAAAATCCGGTGTTACATCAGACAAGATCCCAGTCAATTTAAAAGCTGAAAAGCTTTCAAATAAATGAATGAGAGGCCGTGTACCTGGTATGATGGCTTAAATGGAGGATAGGATAACAATTACGGCAGATAGCAGGGGTCGAGTTATTTAAGAAATTGGATATGATGCTTCTTATATTTAATCTCTGTCGGGGAGTTAATGCCACTAGTTTGCAGTTTAATTTCTAACAATATCATTTTACAGAAAGGGTTATTCTATGACTTTCCTTATTACTAAGCAATGGTCACTTCATCTACAAAAAATGGGTTAACCCCAGAAGATACACATTCATGATTGGCTGACTAAATATCTGTCTTATTTAGGATTTTTGTCACAGTTGTTGACAGTTTTTCATTTTTCGATTATTCATTTTTTATTTGGTTATTTATAATAGTTTTTTTTTAATCATTTTTTAAGCCCATTAAAATCAAGGCTGTTCCACTTTATTTAGCACAAACAGGTAAGGCTGATGTGTCACCCTGTATTTGTGGGAGGGGCAACTGTTGGTATATAAAATACTGCCAGGATCCTGTTCACCTGCAACATGTAATATCCAGTCCTGTTCAGACATTGGACCTCATTTACTATTTCAAACCTGACATATTTTGACAGGTTGTGCGCCAGATTGTGCGCCAGAATTTGCACCAGAATTGGAAAAAACCCGACAAACTCTCCATTTTGCTAAGAAAACCCGAAAAGGGGGTATGGCCGCTGGGAAAAGGGGGCGTGGTATACAAAAGGGGCGTGTCCTCATATATAGTCTTGTTCATATTATCATATCTGCCATTAATCTTGATCCTGGTTCTTGTACTGTTTGTTAGTATGCTATATCCTGCCTAGTATATGTTTGCTGCTTTACAGTATTCCCGTTATTGTTTCCCAACTTGTACAGTTTGGTTTGTTTTTGTTTGACTCTTTCATTCATTCACTTTAGCACAGCATAGGGTCCGTCCTCTTGGTTGCCGATCTTTTGTTTAGGGCAGATGGGCAATAGGAAGGGACAGCAGTTGTAGGGACAGTTAGGGCTCACTATCTCCCTGCACCCTGCCCCCCTTTCATGACACAATGTCATCATGGCGTGCGCCACCCTTCAAACCCTTTTTCTATTTTTTTCATTCTTTTATACTAACCTTTGCGTTTTTAAACAGTATACTGTTTTTAAAAGTGCATACAGTTCCGTCAGTTTTTATTTAAAAAAAACCCATACGTTTTTGAAAATTTTGTCCATTTTTAATGGGAGGGGTCTTGGGTGTGGACCTTAGGATTCAAATGCGCATGTGCAAAGTAAAAACGTATACGTTTTTCCCATATGGAACCGTATACGTGTGCATTTCCCATTGACGTCCATGTTAAAAAAAAACGTATGCGGTTGCAGTACGGTTTTTAAACCGGAGTCAAAACCATGGTTGACCACAATTTTGTCTCCGGTTTAAAAACCGCACTGCAACCGCATACGTTTTTTTTTTTTAACATGGACGTCAATGGGAAATGCACATCTATACGGTTCCATACGGGAAAAACATATACGTTTTTACTTTGCACATGCGCATTTGAATCCTAAAGTCCCCACCCAAGACCCCTCTCATTAAAAATGGACAAAATTTTCAAAAACTTATGTTTTTTTTTTTTTATAAAAACTGACGGAACTGTATGCACTTTTAAAAACAGTACACTGTTTAAAAACGCATACGGTTTACTTTTTTTCCATACTGTTCCATCCGTTTTTTTGCCATACGGTTTTCTTTAGAAAAACGGATTGAAAACAGTATGGCAAAAACGTAGTGTGAACCCAGCCTTACTTAGGTAGCACAGTGGGTTCTCACACGTTGTTTGTTATTCACTACTGTGAATGTCCAAAATGAACATAGCAGTAATCACTTGCATAACAACTATAACGTGGCTGTCAAGGGAGCAGTTGCCAACTAACTAAAGCTTATATGGGCACTGGCAGATACAACAACTTTTTATATGTTGTACATCTTGGCAAAACATTAACTTTTCTAATATACTTCATAAAAAAATATTTTCTTTTTATAGAAACCTACTGTCTGATAGCACTCCTCTGTGCTCTTTCATGTCTGATAGGACTCCTCTGTGCTCTCTCCTGTCTGAGAGGACTCCTCTGCGCTCTCTCCTGCCTGATAGGACTCCCTTGTGCTCTTTCCTGTCTGATAGGACTCCTCTGTGCTTTCCCCTGTCTGATAGGACTCCTCTTTGCTTTCTCCTGTGTAATAGTACTCCTTTGTGCTCTCTCCTGTCTGATAGTACTCCTCTGGCCTCTCTCCTGTCTGATAGTACTCCACTGTGCTCTCTCCTGTCTGATAGTACTCCTCTGTGCTCTCTTCTGTCTGATAGTACTCCTCTGTGCTCTCTCCTGTCTGATAGTACTCCTCTGTGCTCTCTCCCATCTGATAGTACTCCTCTGGCCTCTCTCCTGTCCTATCAGACAGGAGAGAGCACAGAGAAGTGCTAGCCCACCCTCACTTACTGGACTTTGTCCATGCCTGTGCTTCAGCTTGGACAAAGCCATGATTTTAAAAGCCATGATTTCTATAAAAAGTACATAACATTTTATTATGAAGGATATTAGAAAGGCTAATGTTTTGCCAAGATGTACAACATATAAAATGTTTTAGTATCTGACAGTGACAATTTAAATACCTATAACCACCTGTATATCATTTACCAAACATGGTCAGGTAAAGTCAAACATTTTTTTTTTTTTTTAAACACAAACACAAACACAAAGCTATAGGATACAAGACCAACAGCCACCAAACAAACTATATTCTGCCTATGAAGATGAAAAAACCCTTTTCTTCATGTTGGCTGCCCATACAAATGCCAAGTGGAACTGCAAGATCAATTAAGAAGGTGGGCACCTCAAAAAACAGGGACAGAGGCACCTGCCTTGGATGTTCCCAGGGCACCTTGACTGTGGCTTGGCCGGGCCCTATGTGGATCATATGTGGATCACATATCCCACTCTCGCTTATTTCTGACCCTATAGTTCATATTTGTTGTTTTGGTTACAACTTACCTGCTCATCAGCCCCTCGTAATCCCCGCATTGTTATG
This sequence comes from Hyla sarda, assembly GCF_029499605.1. Taxonomy (NCBI): domain Eukaryota; kingdom Metazoa; phylum Chordata; class Amphibia; order Anura; family Hylidae; genus Hyla; species Hyla sarda. The sequence goes on from NC_079190.1 coordinate 351,523,936, forward strand.
ATGCCTGATGGGCTTCTTTTGTGACACCTATTAGATGGCTATATGTTTCTGTTTCCTGGTTCCACTTAGTCACATGATCTCCAAGTACCATGGACTCGAATTATTGTATTTGTCAAACACTGTTGACTGGTCAACATCAATTATGTAATCTTGTTCTGCTGTTCTATTATCTTTTATTTCAATAAAAAGAGATTTGTGAAAAAAATTAAAACAGGGTCAGAGGTCTGGGCAATTTGATGTTGATGTGACCAGGGCCAGCGTTAAGGCGGGGCAAACCAGGCAATTGCGCAGGGCCTGCATCCCGGAGGGGGCCCCTTGTGGGCCGCAACTAAGCAGCCTGCAGGGGGCCCCATCACATTCGGGACTCCCTGCGTCTTTTCAAGACACAAGGATTTCCTGGTTACCTTTCTGCGGCCCCACGTTAACTTTAAAAACACAGAGGCCATAGGGAGGTAGCGCATGCAGGGATGTCACTGACGTCCCATGCGTGTGCCCATAGGAACGGAGGAGCAGAGCATCGGGACATCACGGAGGAGGATGCGCGCTGGCGGACTTGTAAGGTACCAGCTGCACGTCAGCTTCGGTACTCCGACCAGCGCTCCTCCGGTCCCGGGACCTACTGCTATGGCCTATTGTGATCCCTGAGAGGAGCAGTGGAGGGAGCACTGAAGTGGGGCGGTACACAGACATACAGCCTCCAGCCATACACTGTATATGAAAGCTGTATGTCTGTGGGAGGAACTATACTGCCAACCTAATGTGGGGGAACTATGCTGCCAACCTAATGTGGGAGAACTACAGCCTAATGTGGGGGAACTATACTGCCAACCTATTGTGGGGTGAACTATACTGCCAACCTAATGTGGGGGAACTATACTGCCTGCCTAATGTGGGGGGAACTATACTGCCAACCTAATGTGGGGGTACTACAACCTAATGTGGGGAAACTATATTGCCAGCCTAATGTGGGGGGAACTATACTGCCAACCTAATGTGGGGGAACTATACTGCCAACCTAATGTGGGGGAAACTATACTGTTAACCTAATGTGGGGGAACTACAACCTAATGTGGCGGAACTATACTTCCAGACTAATGTGGGGGGACCTATACTGCCAACCTAATGTGGTGGAACTACAATATAATGTGGAGGAACTATGCAAAAATATAAAATTGTACTAGTCTGATGCCTATAACTTTTATTTTTCTGTATATGGGGATGTATGAGGGTCATTTTTTGCACTGTGTTTGTAGTTATCGGTACAATATTTGTTTTGATGGGACTTTTCAATTGCTTTTTAGATATTTTTTATGGTATTTGAAGTGACCAAAAATGTGCAAATCTGGTTAGTGCACTTTTACGACATTTGAGACCCCACTTTTGATTTTGCCCAGGGCCACGTTAAGCCTAAAACCGGCCCTGGATGTGACATTAACTCAGGCCTCAATTGACAACTTTTAGACAGGGTCACAGGATCGCAGGGGGATATTGCAAATATTTCCACCAGTGGTGTACTGCCTCTGGCTGGAATGATCTGACATAAAGCTGTCAATTTGAACTTGAGTTGTCTGATAGTGTTAAAGATTTTCTGATCAGTTACCCCTTACCTAACACTTTAAAGTGAACCAGGACCTTAGTGTTGTTGTTTTTTTGAGAGGTGACTTAGAGAGAAAAAATGTGAATTGTTTTTCACCCCTGTCACTCATTCTCCCTCTACCCTTTCCTCTGCCTTCTCCTCTTCTCCAGTTCCAGATGAGGAGCCCATGTAAGTGGGGTCCGCACAAGAAAAAAGGAACTTCCAGAAATGCCAAGGTATATGTTTCCTTTACGGAGATGCCAGTCATAGGCTTTGTGCCAGCCACAAACGAGAAAAACATCACTGCCTTAGTGATTATCGGGCAGATCACTCAGATACACAGGTATCTCCTAAATCGTGTTCTAAAATTCTGATACCAGGCAGTGGGAATTTTGCAGGCAAATCTGTTTCTGGTTTAACATTTGTGGATTGTTTTGCTGCAGTCAATTGTGTGGATTTTGATTTTATTCCATTTTTATTGCTGGTGTGGATAATACTCCTTTGCTAATGGGTAAAATATCCCTAACCACTTTAAAGGGACACTCCAGTGGAAAACAAATTTTGTAAAATTAACTGGTGCCAAAAGAGATTCATAAATTGATTCTACATAAAAATCTCTATCCGGTACTTATCAGCTGCTGTATACTACAGAGGAAGTTGTATAGTTCTTTTCTGTCTGACCACAGTGCTCTCTGCTGACACCTCTGTCCATGTCAGGAACTGTCCAGAGCATGAAAGGTTTGCTATGGGTATTCGCTTGTGCCCTGGACAGTTCCTGACATGGACAGAGGTGTCAGCAGCGAGCACTATGGTCAGACTAAAAAGAATTCCATAAAGAAGTACAGCTTACTCTGTAGTATACAGCAGCTAATAAGTACTGGAAGGATTAAGATAAGAGATGAGTGAATTGAATCTGACAAATCCAAATTTGTTACAAATTTCCTGAAAAATTAGATTTGTAACAAATCCAAATATCCCCATGATTCGATAAAACGAATCACGTAATTAAAGAGGTATTCCAGGAAACAACTTTTTTTTTATATCAAATGGTTCCAGAAAGTTAAACAGATTTGTAAATTACTTCTATTAAAAAATCTTAATCCTTCCATTAATTATCAGCTGCTGAAGTGGAGTTGTTCTTTTCTGTCTGGCAACAGTGCTCTCTGCTGACATCTCTGCTTGTCTCGGGAACTGCACAGAGTAGAAGAGGTTTGCTATTGGGATTTGCTTCTACTCTGGACAGTTCCTGAGACACGTGTCATCAGAGAGCAATTAGACAGAAAATAACGACTAAACTTCAGCAACTCATAAGTACTGAAAGGATTAAGATTTTTTAATAGAAGTAATTTACAAATCTGTGTAACTTTCTAGAGCCAGTTTATACCGTATTTATCGGCGTATAACACGCACTTTTTAGGCTAAAATTTTTAGCCTAAAGTCTGTGTGCGTGTTATATGCCGATACACCCCCAGGAAAGGCAGGGGGAGAGAGGCCGTCGCTGCCCGCTTCTCTCCCCCTGCCTTTCCTGGGGTCTAGAGCGCTGCTGTCGGCCCTTCTCACTCCCTGGCTATCAGCGCCGACAGCCAGGGGGAGAGAAGGGGCAGCGGCACCCATTGCCGGCGCCGCTGCCCCGTTGCCTCCCCCCATCCCCGGTGGCATAATTACCTGAGTCGGGTCCGCGCTGCTGCAGGCCTCCGGCGTGCGTCCCCGGCGTCGTTGCTATGCGCTGAACGGCGCGGCGCATGACGTCAGTGCGCCGCGCCGTGCATAGCAACGACGCAGGGGACGCACGCCGGAGGCCTGCAGCAGCACGGACCCGACTCAGGTAATTATGCCACCGGGGATGGGGGGGAGGCAACGGGGCAGCGGCGCCGGCAATGGGTGCCGCTGCCCCTTCTCTCCCCCTGGCCGATAGCCAGGGGGTGAGAAGGGCCGACAGCAGCTCTCTAGACCCCAGGAAAGGCAGGGGGAGAGAAGCGGGCAGCGACGGCCTCTCTCCCCCTGCCTTTCCTGGGGGTATATCAGGGTATACACGCGCACACACGCACCCTCATTTTACCATGGATATTTGGGTAAAAAACTTTTTTTACCCAAATATCCTTGGTAAAATGAGGGTGCGTGTTATAGGCCGGTGCGTGGTATACCCCGATAAATACGGTATATACGGTACATACATTTTTTTCCCTGGATAACCCCTTTAACCTGTTGGGGACGAAGAGCGTATGCATACGCCCTTCCGTCCTGGTAATTAAGGACGAAGGGCGTATCCGATGGCCCGTGGGAATTTCGGTCCCCGCCGCGCGCCGGACGGGGACCAGGCCGGGGTGACTGCTGATACTATAGTGGTCTCTAGACTGTAGTCCTCCAGATGTTGCAAAACTACAACTCCCAGCATGTCCAGACAGCTGTTTGCTGTGTGGGCATGCTGGAATTTGTAGTTTTGCAACAGCTGGAGGTCTGCAGTTTAGAGACCACTGCACAGTGATCTCTATACTGCCCTCTAGATCTTGCAAAACTACAACTCCTAGCATGCCCACACAGTTGTTTGCCGTCTGGGCATGCTGGGAGTTGTAGTTTTACAACATCTGGAGGTCCACAGTTTGGAGATCACTGTTCAGTGGTCTCTAAATTGTAGCACTCCAGATGTTGCAAAACTACAAATTCCAGCATCATCACACAGAAAACAGCTGTCTCGGCATGCTGGGAGTTGTAGTTGTGTACCTCCAGCTGTTGCATAACTACATCTCCCAGCATGCCCTTCTGTGATCAGTCATGCTGGAAATTGTAGTTTTGCAACAGCTGGAGGCACACTGGTTGGAAAATACTGAGTTAGGTAACAGAACCTAACTCTGTATTTTCCAACCAGTGTGCCTCCAGCTGTTGCAAAACTACAACTCCCAGCATATACTGACAGACCGTGCATGCTGGGAGTTGTAGTTTTGCAACAGCTGGAGGCTCACTGGTTGTAAAATACTGAGTTAGGTAACAGAACCTAACTGAAGGTTTTCCAACCAGTGTGCCTCCAGCTGTTGCAAAACTACAACTCCCAGCATGTCCTGACAGACCGTGCATGCTAGGAGTTGTAGTTTTGAAACAGCTGGAGGTTCCCCCCCATGAGAACGTACAGGGTACATTCACACGGGCGGGTTTACAGAAAGTTTCCTGCTTCAAGTATTAGCTGCGGCAAATTTTTGCCGCAGCGCAAATTCCTAGTGGGAAACTCACCGTAACCCGCCAGTGTGAATGTACCCTAAAAACACTACACTACTCTAACACCTAATAAAGAGTAAAACACTACATATACACCCCTTACACTGTCTCCCCCCCCCCAATAAAAATGAAAAACGCATTGTACGGCAGTGTTTCCAAAACGGAGCCTCCAGCTGTTGCAAAACAACAACTCCCAGCATTTCCGGACAGCCACTGACTGTCCAGGCATGCTGGGAGTTTAGCAACAGCTGGAGGCACCCTGTTTGGGAATCACTGGCGTAGAATACCCCTATGTCCACCCCTGTGCAATCCCTAATTTAGTCCTCAAATGCACATGGCGCTCTCACTTTGGAGCCCTGTCGTATTTCAAGGAAACAGTTTAGGGCCACATATGGGGTATCGCCGAGAAATTGCACTACAAATATTGGGGGGCTTGTTCTCCTTTTACCCCTTATGAAAAGGAAAAGTTGGGGTCTACACCAGCCTGTTAGTGTAAAAAAAAAAAATTTACACTAACATGTTGGTGTTGCCCTTTACTTTTTATTTTCACAAGAGGTAAAAGGAAAAAAAGACCCCCAAAATTTGTAACGCAGTTTCTCCTGAGTACAGAAATGCCCCATATGGGGGCGTAAAATACTCTGCGGGCGCACAACAAGGCTCAGGAGTGAGAGCGCACCATGTACATTTGAGGCCTAAATTGGTGATTTGCACAGGGGTGGCTGATTTTACAGCGGTTCTGACATAAACCCCAAAAAATAAATACCCACATGTGACCCCATTTTGGAAACTACACCCCTCACGGAATGTAACAAGGGGTACAGTGAGCATTTACGCCCCACAGGTGTCTGACAGATTTTTGGAACAGTGATCCGTGAAAATGAAAAATGTAATTTGTTTGTTTGCACAGCCCACTGTTCCAAAGATCTGTCAAACGCCAATAGGGTGTAAATGCTCACTGTACCCCTTATTACATTCCGTGAGGGGTGTAGTTTCCAAAATGGGGTCACATGTGGGGGGGTCCACTGTTCTGGCACCACGGGGGGCTTTGTAAATGCACATGGCCCCCGACTTCCATTCCAAACAAATTATCTCTCTAAAAGCTCAATGGCGTTCCTTCTCATCTGAGCATTGTAGTTCGCTCACAGTGCACTTGATGTCCAAACATGGGGTATTTCCATACTCAGAAGAAATGGGGTTACAAATTTTGGGGGGCATTTTCTCCTATTACCCTTTGTAAAAAAGTAAAATTTGTGGAAAAACCAGCATTTTAGTGGAAAAATATTTTTTTTCATTTACACATCCGACTTTAACAAAAAGTTGTCAAACACCTGTGGGGTGTTAAGGCTCACCATACCCCTTGTTACGTTCCTTGAGGGGTGTCATTTCCATAATAGTGTGCGATGTGTTTTTTTTTGCTGTCCTGGCACCATAGGGGCTTCCTAAATGTGACATGCCCCCCAAAAACCATTTCAGAAAAACTCACTCTCCTAAATCCCATTGTTGCTCCTTCGCTTCTGAGCCCTCTAGTGCACCCGCCGAAGACTTGACATACACATATGAGGTATTTTCTTACTCGAGAGAAATTGGGTTACAAATTTTGAGAGGATTTTTTTCCTTTTACCCCTTGTAAAAATTCAAAAACTGGGTCTACAAGAATATGCAAGTGTAAAAAAATGAAGATTTTGAAATTTCTCCTTCACTTTGCTGCTATTCCTGTGAAACACCTAAAGGGTTAACACACTGACTGAATGTCATTTTGAATACTTTGAGGGGTGCAGTTTTTATAATGGGGTAATTTATGGGGTATTTCTAACCAGAAGACCCTTCAAATACACTTCAAACCTGAACTGGTCCCTGAAAAATTCCGATTTTGAAAATTTTGCAAAAAATTGGAAAATTGTTGCTGAACTTTGAAGCCCTCTGGTGTTTTCCAAAAGTAAAAACTCATCAATTTTATGATGCAAACATAAAGTAGACATATTTTATATGTGAATCAATATATAATTTATTTGGAATATCCATTTTCCTTATAAGCAGAGAGCTTCAAAGTTAGAAAAATGCTAAATTTTCAAATGAAAGAAAGGATGCAAGTATCGCCGAAAATTTACCACTAACATAAAGTAGAATATGTCACGAAAAAAAAAATCTCGGAATCAAATTTAAAAGTAAAAGCATCCCAGAGTTATTAATGCTTAAAGTGACAGTGGTCAGATTTGCAAAAAATGCTCCCATCCTTAGGGTCATAATGGGCTCCGTCCCCAAGGGGTTAAACTCCATTTAGTGCAGTCAAGCCTCCAGGGCATCTAAAATGGTTGCAAAATGTGTGAGGACATGGAGCAAGGAACTGTGGGAAGACGGAATCACCCGGAATCACATGCAGCATGCAGCCTATCAGCAGCCAGCCAGCCCTGTGATGTCACAGCCTAATATAATCGGCAGCAAGAAAGAGAGAGTGAGAGTTTCCTGTTAAACTAATTTGGGCCAGTTACTGTGAAAGGCCAGCCAAAGCTACACACTTGTTTTTGATGCCTAATATAGTTTTAAGCGTAGTGGAGCATATTGTCCTCCTCTCATAAGTGTAACATGTACGCACTCAGCTGTCGTATAAGTATGTCAGGCACAGAAGTGCCAGGACGTGCACAGAAGAGTGGCAGAGGCCTAAATTCTCCAGGCGCAGGTACAGGTCGCAGCAGACTAGGGGCGCATGGCAGCAGGATTCGCAGCGAGATGCCTGAGCTCCCGTTATTAGCTAGCGGTCGTATCTCAACTAACAACCCATCTGCCGTCATCGATTGGTTAACATGGTCATCCACTTCATCCCAAGTCACATCTGACACCTCAGTCAATAGTCGTGGGTTCCTCAGACACAACCCTCAGTCGGCATGGCCCCAGAGCAATCCCTGTCCTCCAATTTAATCTGTCCTATGCTGTTCCCTCCCCTACAGAAGTATTGTATGCTGTGGGTTCAGCTCCACTATTTAGTGAGGACAATCTACTAGAGGACAGTCAGCAGCTACTGCCCAGACAAGAATAGGAAGAAACATTGGCCGCTTCCTCCGCTAGGCGGGCAAGTAGTGATGAGTAGAGTGGCGTGGGAGGTGGTGTTTTGAGCGTTCAGGCTCCTGAAGCAGACACTGTTGAGGAACCGGAGGAGGACATCAGTGACGTGCAGACACAACTCGATGATGTTGAAGCAGATCGCACTTTGGAGCTGGGTGCAGATGGGGCTTTATCATCATCAGGAGAAGAGGGTTGCAGGTTGCCCTTGAGGCAGCACCTGAGCCAGCAAGGTGGTAGCAAAGTTGGAAGTCATCATGGTGGCAGCAGTCTGAAGTCTGGAACCAAACATGCCCGGGGTAGACCACTTTCTTTGCAGCAGCCTAGCTGCCCAGGAGGTAGTGGAACAGGGGTTCCTGGAGTCGGCGGCAGTAGCAGTCAGTCAGTGCGCACTGTTGGGGCGAAAATCAGCTACTCAGTGGTGTGGCAGTTTTTTTTTCAAGCATTCGGAGGATGTTAACATGGCCACTTGTAAGATGTGTAGGCAGAAGGTGAAGCGTGGCCAGGGTCCCAATGTTGGAATCACGGCCCTGCGTCAACATATGCAGCATCACCATAAAGCGGCCTAGGAGAACCGTGGCTCCGACGCGGTGGCACAGCCTGTTGCATCCCCCAGTGGCATGCCGATCCCTGTTTCAGCCAGCAGAGGCTCCACCACCTCAGCCGAAGGGAGCGGACTGTCATACTCATCTTCTGTCGGTCCAGATGTTCCTGCTACTCCTACTTCAAGTCAGTCATTCCTGTAGCAATCCATCAGCGAAGCCATTTCCAAGAGACAGAGGAATGCACCCACTTATCCAACGGCGCAGAAGCTGAATGTGCTGCTGTCCAAGTTGTTGGTGAGGCAGTCCCTCCATTTTCAAGTGGACACTCAGTCATGAGCATGGGGATGCGCTGAGAGGCAGGGGCTGGGACAGGCGGTAGCTGGCCTTGTGGCGGACCGCCAGTTCGATTTTAAGATACCAGTATGAGCTTTTTTACTGCAGAAACTTATGCACTGCAGCAATTATGCTGGCTAACCGGCCAGCCCAGCTTTACTGAAATACTAAACTAATCCTTCTTTCCTAACCAAACTATCAACTTATCAAATCAACACACCCAAACATACCGAAAAAGAACATAAAAATAGCCCAACTTGGCTTATATAAACATAAAAGTTAGCACTACGGGCTTTAACTGAAAAAAAAAAAAAAATTTCTCTTTTTTATTTTAATTTTTTTATAAATTTTTTTATGTTTTTATTTTTTTTTATTTTTTATAAATAATATATTTGTTTATGTAACTAAAATAACATTTTGCACTGCCCATTTATAACTCATACCATCCATACTTGGAAAAAGAAGATGAAAAATAAATAATTAAACAAATAAATAACGACATAATAACATACAAAACCACTCACACGTAACAAAACTACCAACCAAAACATAACAGATCCTGGACAAACAAAAGTATAACAGATAATCATAAAAATATTTGTGACACCGCACACACACACATATTAACATAATATCTGGCCCGACTGCCTTATATACAAGGCATACAAAATAAAATATACATATTAATATTGTTTTTCCTTCCTCTATAATATAACATAAATATAATATAAATGTAATTAAAAATATAGTATAATATATACAGCAGAAACTTACAAAACAATAGAAAACCCATAGAAAAACCCTACAGTAAAACTGTCCCCTCCACCCACACCTCCTGTACATGGGTCAGAGTCCATAGTGTCCATACAGTTCACATAAGCCCAGTCCTTACCTGACCCATGTCAGGTCACTCAACTGCACACAAATACACCCACCCCACCTAGCACTCCTCCCAACCAACTTATACATAAACTCATACACACCAAAACACAACCCACTTTAGGCCCAAGTTTGGTTGCCTGTAAGCCCTTCATACCATGTCAACCTAAAACAAAACAAAAAGCTAGTGTGTGCATGCACTAGCCCACCACCAGGAAGAAGGATGGCAGACTTGATAAATAAAATATAAACTCTTCCCCTAATTTCCCCCTACATTTGTCCCTAATTCTATCCCTCCATTAAAACTAACCCTGCTCTCACCCTATCTCTATCCCTATAACACTGCCCCTAACCAAAATAAAGGTACTCTACCCAAAAGGTCTAGTACCTAGGGCACATCAAAAGAAAATCCTCTCCATAGGAGAGATTCGCTACTGGTACCAAGACTGCCATACTCCAAAGACCTGATCTTCCCAAGGTCACCAGTGATGTTCCTACACATCTCCACCTCAGAGAGGACCTTCTGCTGAGTAGACACTAGGCACCGTGCATTCTATGTGTAGTACCTAACCACTAAACTGACTAGAAACAAAGTGCTCCGATCTCGGCCACCCAAGTTTTTGAATGCCCCATAAGCCCACTCAGAATAAACAAGATCGGCAAGTTGACTCCAGCCGATGGAAGCACCCACCCGGTTGTAAACCCCTATATTAAAGGGACAATGAAGCAGGAAGTGGTCCATGCTTTCCAGCGTGTCCCTACACTCTTCTCGGGGACAATCCCAGTCATCAGAGTTCCTGTACTTCAAGTTGCCCCTCACATATAGTTTCCCCTGAAAGCAGCGCCAGGCCAAGTCCCAAAACTTCAGGGGGAACCTTTTCATGTTTAAAAGCTACAACCCCACCTCTAGATCCCGACCTGGGCAGTCCATGAGCACCAGAGGCTTCTGGAAGTGGGTCAACAGAACTCGTTTGTCAAGGAACTGCCTTGACTGAGTCCTGATCTCCCCCCCCTCCAAGACCCCACCAACTAACGCCTTCAGAGTCGGGGTAGCATAAGCCGGAAGATGCCCACTCGCCCTCCTGTCTCCCATTCCTGGAAGAAAGGCCAAAACCATTCCCTACAGGAGAGTACCCACGGAGGAGCCCTCTCTGACCAGAGGTTAGAGATGTTAGCTTTCAAAAAGGTGTTTGTTAAGAACACCACAGGGTTTACCATAGATAAACCTCCTAGTCTCCTCGTGCGGTATGTAACCTCCCTCTTGACTAGGCTCATCCTGTTCCCCCATGACAGTTGGAAAAACAGGCTGTAGATCCTAGTGTAGTAAGCCTCTGGCAAAATACATACACTGCCCAGATAGATAAACAAAGGGAGCAGGTACGATTTAATCAGGTGTACCCTTTCCCTGAGGGTCAAAGACCAACCTTTCCACTGGTTGACCCTCTGAGCGGCATCCTTAAGCTTACCATCCAAGTTTTTGGAGGGATAATCATCCTGGCCGAAAGGGATGCCCAGAATTTTTGACGAGTCCTGGGGCTCTGGAAGGATGTCCGGGAGATCAAACATGGGATCTCCCCCTCCCAGCCAGAGACTTTCACACTTATCCCGGTTGATCTTAGACCCAGAAGCCTCCGAGTAGCGCTCCACCTCCGACATCACCACATCGACATCCTCTCTCGAGGACACGAAAATGGTGACATCATCAGCGTACACCACTACTTTCTGGGCGACACCCTGCTCCGCCAAACTCATCCTGACTCCCGCCATCGGACCGCAATCTACCTTCAGGACGAAGGTATTGATCGCGAACACGTATAAAAATGGGCTCAAAGGACAACCCTGACGGACTCCGGACCACACCTCAAAAGAGCGGCCAGACCACCCGTTCACAAGCGGGAAACTCTCTGCCTCTGCATATAAAGTCACAAGCCAATTCACAAAGGTACCCGGGAAGCCATATCTCAGAAGGACGGACCAGAGGTACTCATGGTTAACCCGATCAAATGCTTTGGCCTGATCCAAAGACAGCATGTACCCCTTCCAAAGGCCAGCCATACCCCGCTCCACTGCTTCCCGGACACCGAGGACAGCACTTAAGGAGCTACGGCCTGGAGCGGAGCAGTGCTGAGCCGGGGTGCAAACTTGACCAAGCAATTAAACAGTATTTTGGCCAGAAGCTTCCTATCTGCATTGAGAAGAGCTATGGGCCTCCAGTTCTCAATACGGCTCGGATCTTTACCCTTTGACAGAAGAATCAGGGCTGACCTCCGCATTGACTTTGGCAGAGTACCCAAGGAAAGACACTCATTAAAGACCTCGGTCAAGAGGGGTGCTAAAGACTCCTTAAAGGTCCTGTACCACACAGATGTTAAGTCATCCATACCTGGCGACTTCTTAGGGGCAAGCCCCTCGATCGCCAGTCTCACTTCCTCTTCCCTGATTTCCTCAACCAAAACGCCAAGAGAGGTCTACCACTGGCTCAGGAACGGTTTCAGTCAGGAAAGCCGACATCCTGTCCGGATCTAGATCCTTCCTTCCTAAGAGGTGTGAGTAGAAGGATCAGACAACCTCCAAGATCCCTAATCTGGACCGATTCAAGGATCCTGGACTTTCAACCAGTCTCGGAATGAACTTACTACTCACTGATATCTTGCAGTTTCTCTAAGCGGTACCTCCCAAAATCCCTCTCAAAAACCAAAGATGTGTGCCTATCATATTGACACTTTATCAGCAAGGATTTCACGCTGGAGATATCCTCCTGGCTACCTCCAGTCGAGACAAGGAGCTCAAGTTTCCTCCTCAGACCTCAATACAGCCGGTACTTGTTCAGGGACCTGAGGCTCGAGAGCTGGCGGAAGAACCCCCCAACCCGCTTCTTGAACATCTCCCACCACTCCAGCTTATTACTACAAAGGCCAAGCAAAGGTACCTGACTCTGAAGAAAATCCTCAAAGGACTGTCTTATCTCTGCTTCCTCCAGGAGAGACAAATTAAGATTCCAGTAACCTTTGCCAATCCGAGGAGTTTCTGAAACATTCAAAGAAAAAGAAATCAAACAGTGGTCGGAAAACTCTACCTCAATCGCGGACACTGCAGAAGAGACAGCTTCCTCCTTTAACCCGATAATGACCATGGACGAGTATAGACGTCCAGGTTGTCGGGCCTTCCGGCACCTGAACGTCTATACTCGTCCATTATTCTCGTGGGTGCTGCCCAGTGCACCCACGAGATCGCGGCAGGGACTCGGCTGTATCACACAGCTGGGACCCTACTGCACTGCCGGCACCAAAGTAAACTTCGGTCCCGGCAGCTTTAACCCTTACAGCCGTGGTCGGAAGTGACCGTGGGCTGTAAGTGTTATGACAGAGGGAGGGGGCTCCCTCTGTCTCCTCTGCAGCACCCCGCATCGTGATCGCGGGGTCCTGTGTGTGGCCGCGGTTGGCCGGGACCTACCGCACTGCCAGGAGTGAAGTTCACTTCACTCCCGACAGTTTAACCCTTACAGCCACGGTCAGAAGTGACCGCGCGCTGTAAGGAGTTCTGACATAGGGAGGGGGCTCCCTCTGTCTCTCCTGCAGCACCCCGGAGCATCGCGGGGTGCTGCTGCATACCTGGGCAGGCAGGGGTCCTACAAAGACCCCCAGGTCTGCCCTGGGTATTACCTGAGCATTAAAAAGTGTAAAAATAAATAAAAATGTAAAAAAAAAAAGAAAAAAAAAAGATTAAAAATAAATTTATTAAATGAATCTAATAAAAAAAATGCATAATGTGTAGGATCGCATTGGCGGACATTCGCAACATGTAATATGCTGTATATGTCCACCATGTGATCCTACATATTAAACAGCAGTCACGGTAATGAGCTCGCTGCTGCGGCTGGGTAGCTTTGTGTGTCCACTCATAGCGGCGGATTTCCCGCCGGCAGTCATGAGTGGACACACTGAGCTTCCCAGCCACAGCAGTGATGGATATATTTGCCATGAGCGGGTGCTTATTCCCACAACATGGTGGATATATACATCAGGAGCCTTAACTGTCACAGACAGATGCGTTATACTGCTAGCCAACCAAGGACCAATCAGAGAGGTCCCTGGTCCAGCCAATAACTTGTAGGGGTGCGGTTTATAAATGGGGTCACTTGTGTGGGTGGGGGTACTATTTTGCCCTGAAAGCCAAATGGCGCTCCTCTCCTTCTGAGTCCTACCATGCGGCCAAAGAACCATGTATGGCCTAAGCGGGGGTATTTCCAAACATGGGACAAGCAGCTAAATAAAATATAGGGTGCATTTCTTTCAATATCAGAAGTGATGTACAAAAAATATGTCCCACAAATGATGCATTTGTCAAAAAAAGCTAGTTTCGATTTTTTAACACTGACTTTGTAATAATTCCTGCCAAAAAACTATGGTATTAAAATACTCACTGTACCCCTTAGCGAATACCTTGAGGGGTCTAGTTTTTAAAATTCATTCGGGGGGGGGGGGTTCCCATGTTCTACTACTTCTCAGTTGCTGCAAACCTTGCTTAGCACATAAAAATAAGACGTACTTTTCACATTTTCAAAATGTCAAGTAAATTTGTTGGGCCTCTAATACATCTAAAATGTGAATAATAAAAAAAAAAGTTGAGAAAATAAAGTAGACATATGAAATTATAATTTTTGATAAAAAAATAAACATTATGTATAAATATATGCAACCTATTAACGACAAAATAACAAAGAATCGTCTTTTTTCAAAAAATTCACGGTTTCTTGCGTTGTAAATAAAAAAATACAAATGATATCGATTAACTTTTACTATTTTCATGTAGTACAACTTGTGACAAAAAAACAATGTCAGAATTGTTTTCATTGGCAAAACATTACCAGAGTTATTCTCAAATAAAGACATACATCCCAGATTTGAAAAAAACAGGCCTGGTCTTTGAGGGGAGTACAGGCTTAATTAGCTTGGTCCTTAACGGGTTAAATAAAACCTGTCTAGACTAGACCTACAGCTACCTCGATTATAGATGAAACCTGCGTGGCCTGAGGGGCTCCGGATGTGGTCATCCTCTAGGCGAGCTTCCCTAACTATGCTATTGAGAGCTATGTTATCATAAGCCAACCGATCATTGGAGCCTCTCCTATCTTCGGATCTCGTGACATTATTGAAATCCCCTCCAAAGATCACCTATCGGCTCGTAAAAAGGAAGGGCTTAATCCTCATGTCTGCGGGGCGTAGATGTTAATGAGCCAAAGCTCTTGTCCCTTCATGAGGACATCCAAGATCAGGTACCTCCCCATTTCTATCTCAATAACCCGTCGGCATTCAACCGCTGCGGAAAAAAAGACCGCCACCCCACTATACGGCTCAGCCGCAAGAGACCAGTGGGAGGAACCGTGCCTCCACTCTCTCCTGGCTTTAACCATGGAGGAAAGATCTGACAACCTGGTCTCTTGTAAAACGAAAATGTCGGCTTCAACACGCCCGAGAAAATCAAAGGCTGCAAATCTAGCCGTATCAGACTTAATACTGGTGCAATTAATGGACGCCAGCATCAGTGGGGTGAGTGTCGCCATCCTTGGTGATTGAGTTAGATGGCCTTAACCCCATCATTTTTGCCTTTTCTTGGCCCCTTCATCCCCAGACGAAGAGGCCTCCTTGTTTTTGGACCTTTTTTTGGATTCTGTTTGATCCATTTTCGGGTCCTCGTCTATGCCTGTCTCCAGGTTGGCCCCACCCCCAGGGGAACCCCCCCTGCAGGACACGGCCCTGATCCCCCCAGAGGCTCCCCCACTACAGGCACCCCATCCCCGCCCCCCCCCCCTCCAAGGAGGGAGAGGAGATGTTTTCAAGGACGTAGTACCAGTTAGACAGGCCAATCAGAGGGGGGGCAGTAGGCTTCCGCCCCGGACCCGGTCTGCAGCACAGGGCTTTAGAGAGTACACAGACCTTTTCTTCCGCTTCTTCCCCTTTTTATTGCCCTTCACTTTTGGCCTCTCCTCCCTCTTCTCATCCAGACTTTCATAGTGGGAGGAATCAGAAAGAACGGCCCCATCACCTTCCTCATTGGAAATTCTCCTCATCTCCTCATCCAGAACCTCATCCTCCAGAGCCTCAGCGATTACAGGACTAACCTCAGGAGCAGGACCAGGAGCACCTGATGCCCGTATCAGGAACTGTCCAGAGCAGGAGAAAATTCCCATTGCAAACCTATACTGCTCCGGACAGTTTCTGACACGGACAGAGGTGTCAGCAGAGAACACAGAGGACAAGATAAAAAATAAATTCATAAAGGAAAGAATTTCCTCTGTAGCATACAGCCGCTAAAAAGTACTGGAAGGGTAAAGATTTTTTTTAATAGAAGTTGAGTTAAAATGAAAAAATGTTTTCCACTGGAATACCCCTTTAAGAAAAGCTTTCTCATCGCTCCTGTATTAATTCAACCTGTTTTCACACACCCATCCTTGCCAATTGAGCATTTAGTCGGATAAGTAGAAAATCCCTCTTTAGGCGCTGCTTCTCACTCGAGTCAGGTAGTCGATTAAAAGATGATTTTTATTTTGACCTATGACGCATTTTGGGTATTAACCCTTTCTCAGATTGGTATATATTATATGTTTTGATAAATCCCTATATTTTTTTTTTATCTGAAGATATTTTATCTATTCATCGAAGGCAGGGCAGCTTTGTTGTGCTTTCCATTGTAAATATAGATTTATCCTAAAATCCTCTTGTTTTGAGTCTCATGATAACAAATATTAACTTCTAAGGCACAGAGGGAATATGGATTTGTTACATTTGCACATACTTATTGAAGCTGAAAAACATAAAACAGAAACAAACATCTGTTAAACATAGCCATCAGTTGGTAAGTTGGCACATCAGGGATGACCAGACAGACACTAAAGCAGCAGAATAGGAACAAGGGGGGATATTCATCAAAACTTATGTATAGGAAAAGTCCACCAGTTGTCCATAGCAACCAATCAGTTTGCTTCTTTCTTTTTTGAAAAGGCCTCTGAAAAACAAAAGAAGCAATCTGATTGGTTGCTTTGGGCAACTGGTCAACTTTTCCTCAGCACAGGTCTTGATGAATCTCCCTCAAGGTTACTGGCGTTAGAATGTGGACATAGTAAAAAGACTGGAATGTGGACACATCAGCAGAAGCGGGACTGAAATGCAGTTACCGGATCTTGGCTGGAGTGTAGACATGGGGCTGGTAGGAGAAGACAAAGGACTGACAGGACGATAAAAAAAACAGGTACCATATGTAGAACCAAGGAGCAGACAGTCATAACCAGAAGACAATTCAAAATCAGGCCTTGAACAAGACTTGGAATTAGAAATGAAACAGGGTGGCTTAAAGAGTCCACAGAATACAGGATCTGAATAAACCAATACATAGGTTATACTGTGCTCACAAGCCAAGACTAAAAGCAGCAATGGTGCATTCACATCATGTTTTGAGGATACTGAAACCGTCAGACCGTGTTTTTCCTTTCGGTAACAAAACGGGATACAGTCCAAAAATGAGCTGACCGGAGTCATTAGCTGACTTTGTCTGGTTCATTCAAATGAATGGGTTGCGGCACGGTCTGATGGGATATGGCAGCGGCTGGTTTTCAAATTCTCCTGCTGGATCTGTATCCCCAAAACATAATGTAAATGAACCCTAAAAAAGTTTATATAGCAGGTCCGGTTTTGTTAATTGTTGTCCTGTTGGTGTAAAAGGTGTGGTAGAAAAAGAGCAGAAGCAACTGAATAAGCCACCAGGATTAAATAAAATGTTGTCAGCAGAGGAGTTGGTAAGAAGCAACAGAATTTGTGACAGGAATAAGTATATATGGTAAACTGAGTCAACTAAAACAAAGGCAGAAACCACTTCACTTTCCAGCATACCCCAGTAGAATGGTGAGCCTACCTGATATACATATAAATTCATAGCAATTACTAGGTATTTTTTTTATTTTTTCCTTCATTTACATTCCCAGTGTGGTTGTTCCTTCTTGCTACTAATAAATGGTTAAAACAGTAAACTTTTTTGATTTCTACATATATTAAACAGGTAATGCAGTTGCTAAGTATCACACCCGGGAATCTTGCAGAGCTCAAGCATTCTTGAATGGTAAGAAAACCAAGGAAAACCAAGGAAAAACCCAGGAAAACTAAAAACAGACATCTAATCCTCTAACAAGGCTAAAAAAAATGCAGGTAAAATACCAGGGATCAGTCTGTGATGTTTCCCCCCCCCCCCCCCCCCATTTTTATCCTGTCCTTGTTCCAGTGATCGGTTTTACTGTCCATAATATTTCCCTAAAAATATCTCTAAAAATACATACATACTTAAAGTATATATAACAAAAACATGAGTTTAATCAGGGATAAGGGCTATGATCCAGTGGGACAGCTCATATAATGAATATACCAAGCTCTTCAATCAATAAAGGAGCTATTTGAAGTGCTGCAGGGTGAAGCCTGGACGAGAACTCAATGCCAGCGGGAAGAGACACTGCTGTCACCCCTACAATAAGACGGGTGCCCTGTGATGACATCTTTGCATAGCAAAGCTAGTGGTAACAAGTGAGCTGATCAAAGGATCTTACACTTGGAAAGACTTAGTCACAATTCTCCCATTATTCATCGGAATAATAAGTAGTTTAGTGAAAGAAATAAGGAAATGAAGAATTGTTTAGGCCCTTTGGTCTCTGTTCAAACCAATGTTTCAAAGGCCACAATTAGTTCTTTCACTTAAATTTGATTTGTGTACAAAAATGCACTGGATTTTGTTTAGCTTAACTATGGGACTTTGAAATGTTTGGCTAATAATCTTAGTTATTTAGGGAGAAGTTACGACTGTGATCATTTATCTAATTCTACACAGCTATTGCTTTTTCCTATCCCCTGCTTATGCAACTTCTACGGATTTCTAAGTAGAATATTTTGCAGATGACAGAAAGCAGACAAGATCCAAGATTGGTATTGATATATAATAATAAAGTCGCAGATTTATCTAAGAATGTCTACAGTAGAGCTATTTTCCCCACAATTATTTTAGTGGTGGGTTTGACTAGTGTGCATCTTATTTTTCAAGAAGGTGCAGCAGGATGATTAATTTTGCGCAGCTCTGCTGTGGTGGGAAAAGCTCTACCACATACACTTTTTCTAGACACTTGTTAGGGAGGGAAGTAGACACTTTCCCGGGTACTGAATTTGGCAGGTTAGGTGTTTTTACTTACTTTGACAGAGTTGCCGGGACATTTTTGTAACACCAAGCGCTCCAGGTCCCGCTCCTCCCCCCGGAGCACTAACAGCCTTCTGCTCTTGCTTGCAGCGCCCCGGTCAGACCGCGGTGAGACGTGCCTGCCCGCGTGTCGCATCCTGTGTCACTCACCTGCCCCGTCCTCCTGCTCAGTCCCGGCGCGCGCACCTAGTGAACGTGGGAGAGGCGTTACTAGGTGTGAATTCTTCCTCTCCACGTCTTACTATTCCAGTACGGATTTCCTTGCCCACTAAGTCTCCCTTCTCTGCTGAGGCCTTTCTGGACTCTGGTTCAGCAGGAAATTTCATCGAAGCCTCACTCATCAACAGGTACAATATTCCTGTTACCCGTCTCGTCAAACCTCTTTTCATAGCCTCGGTGAATGGAGAGAGACTGGTCTGCACCGTGCGTTATCGCACTGAACATCTGCTCATGAACATTGGAGTTCACCATCTTGAAAATATCGAATTGCCCAATTGTACTTCAGAAATTCTTCTTGGCTTGCCCTGGCTCCAGCGTCACGAACCTATCTTCGACTGGGCCACTGGGGACGTTAAGAGTTGGGGACCTTCCTGCCACAAGCGATGTCTTAAGTTGGTTCCTGTCAATCAAGTCTCCATCGCTCCTCCGTTGCCTGGTCTTCCAAAGGCCTATCAGGACTATTCAGACGTTTTTTGTAAAAAGCAAGCAGAGGTCTTATCACCACATAAACCTTTTGACTGTCCTATCGGCTTGCTCCCTGGTACCACTCCGCCCCGTGGAAGGATTTACCCACTCTCCACTCCAGAGACGCAAGCCATGTCTGAATATATTAAGGAAAACCTAAAAAGAGGTTTTATCCGGAAATCTTCCTCTCCAGCCGGAGCTGGATTTTTCTTTGTTTCCAAAAAAGATGGATCTCTACGCCCTTGTATAGACTACCGCAGTCTTCATAAAATCACAGTAAAGAATTGCTATCCTTTGCCTCTGATCTCCGAACTCATTGACCGACTGTGTGGGGCAAAAATTTTCCCCAAACTGGATCTAAGGGGCGCATATAACCTCATCCGTATTCGACAAGGTGATGAATGGAAAACAACCTTCAATACTAGAGATGGTTACTTCGAGTACCTTGTCATGCCCTTTGGACTTTGCAACGCCCCTGCAGTGTTTCAGGACTTTGTTAATGAGATCTTTCGGGACATGCTGTATTCCTGTGTGGTAGTCTATCTAGATAACATCCTAATTTTTTCCCCCAACCTAGAGGAACATCGCCTCCATGTCCGTCAAGTGCTTCAGCGCCTACGCAAAAATCATCTTTATGCCAAGATTGAGAAATGTCTCATTGAAAGAAGCAGCCTACCCTTCCTGGGTTACATAGTGTCCGGCCAAGGCCTTCAAATGGACCCTGACAAGCTATCTGCGGTAATGGATTGGCCACGCCCCACAGGTCTACGAGCTATCCAACGATTTATTGGATTTTCTATATATTACCGACAATTCATTCCCCACTTCTCCACCATCTTTGCTCCTATTGTAGCATTAACCAAGAAGAAGGCTAATCCGAAATCCTGGCCACCATAGGCGGAGGAAGCCTTTAATCATCTCAAAGCCGCCTTCGTCTCTGCACCAGTCTTGTCCAGGCCCAATTCTCTCAAACCTTACTTCCTTGAGGTTGATGCCTCCTCAGTTGGAGCCGGAGCTGTTCTTCTACAAAAAAAAACGCTAAAGGAAACAATGTCACTTGTGGATTTTTCTCCAAAACTTTTTCCCCTCCTGAAAAAAACTATTGGCACTCGAAGAGTGGAGACATCTTCTGGAAAGGTCCCTTCATCCCATCATCATCTACACGGACCACAAAAACTTGTCCTATCTCCAGTCCGCCCAGCATTTAAATCCTCGCCAGGCTAGATGGTCATTGTTTTTTGCCCGTTTCAATTTTCAGATTCATTTTCGCCCTGCGGACAAGAATATGAGGGCAGATGCTCTATCGCGTTCCACCGATGTCTCAGAATCCGAAGCTCTTCCTCAGCACAACATACCTCCAGAATGTCTGATCTCCTCTGCTCCTGCTTCTCTAGTGCCAATTCCTCCTGGAAAAACGTATGTTCCTCCACGTCTTCGCCTCCAAACTCTCAAATGGGGTCATTCCTCCCACCTTGCTGGTCATGCTGGAATCAAAAAGTCCATACAGTTAATTGCCAGACATTATTGGTGGTTCTATCTGAAGAAAGATGTGATGGATTTTGTATGGGCCTGTACGTGACAAAACTCCATGCCAGAAGCAGGCTGGTCTTCTCCTTCCTCTGCCTGTGCCTGAACAACCATGGTCCAATATAGCTATGGACTTTATCTCTAACCTTCGTGTATCTCATGGCAACACTGTCATTTGGGTGGTCGTGGATCGTTTTTCCAAAATGGCTCATTTTGTCCCACTTCCAGGTCTTTCCTCTGCGCCTCAATTGGCTAAACATTTTTTTCTCCACATTTTTCGTCTCCACGGACTTCCCACACATATTGTGTCTGATAGAGGTGTTTAATTTGTTTCTAAATTTTGGACAGCACTTTGTAGTCAATTAAAAATCGAATTAAATTTCTCTTCCTCCTATCATCCGCAATCCAATGGACAAGTGGAAAGAGTAAACCAGATTCTTGGTGACTACTTTCGACATTTTGTCTCCTCCCGTCAAGACGATTGGGTTGATCTTCTGCCCTGGGCTGAATTTTCGTACAACTTCAACAATTCTGAATCTTCCTCCAAATCTCATTTTTTTGTGGTGTACGGCCGTCATCCTCTTCCCCGCCTCCCCATTCCCACTTCTTCTGGAGTCCCTGCTGTGGACGAATTGACTCAAGATTTCTCCTCCATTTGGAAAGAGACCCAAAAGTCGCTCCTACTGGCCTCATCTCGCATGAAGAAACATACTGACAAAAAGAGAAGAATTCCTCCTATCTTTTCGACCGGTGAAAAAGTCTGGCTCTCTGCCAAATACATCCGTTTTCGTGTCCCTAGCTACAAGCTTGGTCCTCAATACCTCTGGCCATTGAAAATAAAAAATCAAATCAACTCTGTCTCCTACAAGCTCCATCTTCCTCCTTCTCTCCGCATTCCTAACTCTTTTTATGTCTCCCTTCTCAAACCTCTCATACTTAACCGCTTTTCCCCCAAGGTCACCGTTCCTGCTCTTGTCACTGGGCCCTCGGATGTCTTCTCCGTAAAAGAGATTCTCGCCTCCAAGGTTGTCCGAGGTAAAAAATGTTATCTTATTGATTGGGAGAATTGTGGCCCCGGAGAGAGATCTTGGGAACCCATGGCCAACATCCTTAACATGGAACTCATTCGTAAATTCTGGGGTTCCAAAAAGAGGGGGAGACTTAAGGGGGGGGGTTACTGTAACGCCGAGCGTTCCGGGTCCCGCTCCTCCCCCGGAGCACTCACGGCGTTCTGCTCTTGCTTGCAGCGCCCCTGTCAGACCCGCTGACCGGGAGCGCTGCTCTGTGTCTCTCGGCGGGGATGCGATCCCCGCGGCGGGACGTGCATGCCCGCAGGTCGCATCCCGTGTCACTCACTTACCCCGTCCTCCTGCTCAGTCCCGGCGTGCGCGGCCCCGCTCTCTAGGGCGCACGCATGCCGGGTCTCTCAGATTTAAAGGACCAGTGCACCATTAATTGGTGCCTGGCCCAATCAGTTCCAATCACTCCCTACTCTATATAAACCCACTTGCCCTTCCTGTCCTTGCTGGATCTTGTTGCCCTAGTGCCCTGAGAACGCGTTCTGTGTGTTCCCAAGCCTGTGTATCCAGACCCTTGCCGTTGCCCCTGACTACGAACCTTTGCCGCCTGCCTTGACCTCTTGCTACATCAGACTTTGCCTTCGCCTTGTCCTTGTGTACTACGCCTATCTCAGCTGTTAATGAGGTCGAGTCTCTATCGGGGGATACGACCTGGGAGTCACCGCCGCAGCAAGTCCATCCCGCCTTGCGGCGGGCTCTGGTGAAAACCAGAAACTTCTTAGAACCGGTGCCCTGGTACGGCCCATGCCATCGCCTCACTAACACAGAGGATCCACTACCCGCTTCCAGTCCAATTTCTGACAATTTTTACTTGCATTTTAGATCCTACAATCAAATTTGATTGCGGTGTCTAAGAGGTTAAAGCCGGGCATCACCGTGATTGGTGATGTCTGACATTAGAGATGGGTACTGGTGGCAGATAGCCGCCAGGACCTCCCAGCTATGACCCGTGTTCAGCTCCTGAGCACGTGCCATAGAAGGGGAGTGGGATGCTGTTTTCCACAAGGGGTTAAAGGTTGAATTGCAGAAGGTAGAAGTGATTCTCATACCTACTGGTAGGTGGTGTAGCTTTGCGCCCAAAAAATGTACCTTTGCGCACAAAATAGCGACTTTTGACAAAAGTCGCAAATGATAAATACGTGACCACTGCATGGTCAAAAAGAAAAAGGCAAAAAAAGGCAAAAAGAGTGAAACTGTCTATATCAAAAAGTCGCTAAATATGCTGCTTGTGCCTGAACTGCGCCAAAACATATACAAAAAAAAAATGCTCTAAAAGCAATGATAAATCTCCCCCAATATGTATGATCTGGAGAATAGAATCAACATCTATTTGGATTTTCTTCTGTACAATGATGCATTACAATTGTCTTTGACCACATCAAAAGAAAATAAACCGAAAAAAAAATGCACAATGGCTACATGACTAAATGTCAGAAATGTCCCCCAAAAATTATTTAAATTTAGGATCTTTACATAAAAGTTGGATCGTATAGATGGAATATGCACTCTTTAACATTTTTTTTTTACTACACATATGGGCCACAGCTATAGTAGTTACATAGAGAAAGAGTAGTAGCGCCATACACAACCGGTGACCGGCCCTAGACCTTGGTGTGTACCTAAACTTTTCTTTACTGGACCAGCCTCTATCCTAAAACAAACCAGCCCCTGTGACCGTATTCTAGCTTGCCTTGTACAAAGAGAACTCAAAGGATTGCACAAACCGTGCAGATTCTTGGACACCTAAGCATCCGCTGTTAATGTAACTTTTCCTCTCTACACTCTACAGGGCTTCCGCTGGTGGTCTCCTGGGACCTTCTGGGCTTGCACACGATCTACATCCCTCTTCTGGACCCCTATATAATGTTATATGCATACATACTGTACGCTCAAGGTGAGGGGCAAATTTATAGAGCCTGCTATACTCCTGTTTTAGAGAAACTTTCTCTACTGGGGTAACGCACGAGGCACCATCCTCTGGTCTTTTCTTTTCTACTTCTACACAAGTTATAGATTTTGGCTTATGTCCCAGGGGCTTAAATAGGTGCCTGGGAAATGAGTTTTACAATTATATATGGCCAGGTTAAAAACAATAAACAATATGTACTTACCCTGCTCCCGTGCCACCATTTTAATAGAGCCTGTTCCTACTGCACAGCACTTCCTGGTCTTAGTCTCAACACAAAGAAGCACTTGCTCAGCCAATCAGTGTGTGAGTATAGTTATTAGTTTTGCAGGTTCACTTGAAAAACATTAATTTCAGCATTAGTCCCTAAGCTCAAATATAATATTGTCTAAGAGGCCTAATGTAATGCTGATGGTTAGCATATGCCAGCATCCAGCGTGTCCTGCTGCTTACCTGTTTTATGGACTTCTACCGGCTGGAATCGTTACTTGGGGAATAGGCGTCAAGGGCTAAGCAAGGCCTATCTTTTCGGTTCTCCTCATACTGCTGCTTACCTCGGCCAAGTTACATGTTTGGCTCCTCCTCTAAAAATTGCCCATTATTTAAAATGATCACATTTTAAAGGAACTGATTCCAGACATCCCCAACAATACTTATAGAATGTCCTTGAATTTCCACTAAACCCCCCCACCGGTAGATTGAATAAAAAAATGGCTAAAAAAGTTAGATGCGGCACCTTCCAGTGTTTTAGCAAAAGATTGTCTGATAATTGGTGCAGGTAATATAAATTTTAATTCACATCAGACCTCTGAAATCTTTTAAATAAAGGAATTTAATAGTTTTGCTATTTACCTATTAGCCTGTGATTGTCGGTTGTAGTGTGTGGGCCTTACTGTTCAGACAGTGCAGTCTCGTATGAATTAACACAGCTCAAATAAAAATAAAAATAAATGCCTATTTTCTGCATAGTGTATTGTGAAATTTTCTGTCCACACATGCTAGGAATCTGGACTCTTTATGGGTGGGGTCATACACAGCATATTTTCTGAGTATTAGCTGCTGCATATTTTCCTACACATTGAAGTCAATGGGTAGCAAAAGCAGCTGTGTATTTTGCTACCCATTGATTTCAATGGGTAGGAAAGTTCATATCAGCAAAATACAGCACATGTGACCCTACCCTAAAACTGATTCTTGATGCCATCCCAGCAGATTGTCCGAACAGGTTCCAACACTTGATACATCAAGAATTATCTTGGATTTATGAATTGTCTGTGCTATTTCCACAAGGTATAAATAAAACCACTGTGAATTTTTGTCTTTGAGGTTTTGTTTTTACTAACAAATTGTACCAATGAAATTTGTAATTTTCTCTTTCATATGTATATTTATTATGTATGATTATTTTCTGTGTTTTATTAACAATTATGTCATGGGCTATTTAAGGGCTACTTGGGTTTCATTCATTATGCCTGACAAAGCAGGGGAAGGCTGTGAAAAGCATTGCATCCTGGGTAATTGAGCCCCCTACACCCCTCCCCCACCCCCACCCTCAGGCTTTGCTAATTTACAACTACAATTAGTGTACCATTAAAATGAAAAAACATTCTCTACAATGCTGCTTCAGCAACAATTATCTGCCCATCTAGTCTGACCAAACTAGTGAGGAACTCTCTGTTGGTAGTGTGAATAGAGCCTAAGGAATCTCTAAATGTTATCAAATGTTGGTTGTTTCATACCTAAACAAAATAAATACATGCAAAAATGAACAGGAAACAACATCAACAATTGAGTTCAGCAAATTAGATTTCTAAGCTCCTAAGCTCCATTAAGAAAAAAGCACAATGGAAGGAAAAGTACATCTCAAATTATAGCCTGTATTTATTTTCTAGAATACCTTACTGTTCTGTACTGAGTGTATATCAGTCTTGTTTATACCCTTTGTGGCTATTAGTGTATGGCTTTATTTAATAAACATTGTACATAATATTTTATTCTATTGTTTTTGAGTTATTTTGCTAGTTCATGATTCACTGTAGTTGTTTTTGTGTTCCCAATAAAAATGATGGCCCAGATTTACCTAGATATTCTCTTTTCACAATGCAAACTCAGACAGACTTTAAATGTACCAAATTTATAGTAGTGTCTCAATATGATTGCTAAATATATGGTCTCCTCATACTGATGCCACCTCCAGGCTCTGTCATTCTGCCGACATGTGACATGTAACTCCTTGTTAGATTTGGTCCTTTGTACCCACACGGGTACACTAAAACTTGGGAGTGTTAGCTAAAATTACAATTTCAAAATTTTAAATTTCAATTTCAAAATCTTAAATTTCAATTTCAGAATCTTAAATTACAATGCTTCTGCCAACTCCAGGCTGTGCCATTCAGACACTATAGGGTTTACTGATGCTGCTGGGTCTGGGCATGGGCCTAAAATGGGCCTAAAAATAATTATGGTAGCACTAGCTACCATAAATCTTCAATTAAAATTTCAAAATTCATCTTTTAATCTTAGGGATTTTGAAGCCCTAGTGTCTACTTATGCTGCTGCCAACTATAGGCTGTGCCATTCAGACACTATACGGTCTCCTCATGTTTCAGCCACCTCCAGGCTGTGCCATTCTGCCACTATATAGTCTCCTTATGCTTCAGCCACCTCTATGCTGTGCCATTCAGCCACTATAGGGTCTCCTCATAATTCAGTCACCTCCAGGCTGTCATTCAGCCAATATATAGTTTACTGATGCTGCTGGGCCTGGGCCTACAGATTTTTATGGTAGCACTAGCTACCATAAATCTTCAATTTAAATTTCAAAATTCATCTTTTAATCTTAGGGATTATGAAGCCGTAGTGTCTACTCATAATGCCACCAGCTCCATGCTGTGTCATTCAGCATATATGGTCAACTATATGGTCTCCTCATGCTGCCAAAACCTCCTTGCTGTGTCATTTAGCCACTATATGGTCTCCTCATGTGGCCAACTCCTCCTTGCTGTGTCATTCAGCCACTATATGGTCTCCTCGTGGATGCTGCCAACACCTTCCCCGCTGTGTCATTCAGGCACATTATCAGGGATAGGCAACCTTTTGGCAGTGATGTGCTAAAACATTTTTTGAAGTAACTTGGTGTTCCATAAATATGGGTGTGGCTTTATTATGTGTGTGGCTTACTGTGGGTGGGGTTTGTGGGGATGTGGCTTGTCACAGGGTAAGTGTTTTTTTATGAAAGTTTCCAATATATTGTCCCTGCTGTAAGTAACTTACAATGAAAACAATACAAAGAGAGGGGATTGCCCACAACAGCCAATAGTATTTGTTTTGCATGGATAAGCATTTTAAAATAAACCCCAGAATCAGACCCCACCATAAAACAAACCCCAGAATCAGACCCCAGTATCACTGCCCTACATAATACAGACCCCAGAATTAGACCCACCATAATACAGACCCAAGAATCAGACCACTTTATCACTGCCTTGCATAATACAGACCCCAGAATCAGACACCAGTATCACCGCCCTGCATAATACAGACCCGAGTATCACCGCCCTGCAGAAAACAGACCCCAGTATCACCGCCCTGTATAATACAGACCCCAGAATCACTGCCCTGCATAATACAGACCTCGTCATAATACAGACCCCAAAATCAAACCTCGCCATAATACAGACCCAAGAATCACCACCCACAATAATATAGACCTCAGAATCAGACTCCACCATAATAATGACCTCAGAATCAGACCCCACCATAATACAGTCCTCAAAATCAGAATCCACCATAATACAGACCCCACAATCAGACTCCACCATAATACAGACCCCAGAATCAGACCCCACCATAATACATACCCCAGAATCAGTGCCCACCATAATACAGACCCCAGAATAAGACCCAGGTATCACCGCCCTGCATAATACAGACCACAGAATCAGACCCCAATATCACTGCCTCGCATAATATAAACCCCAGAATCAGACCCCAGAATCACTGCCATGCATAATCTGTAGATGACTGTTATTGGGATCTGTTGATGACACACTTATGGGGGGATCTCTGGATGATGCATTTATGGGGGATCTTAAGATGATACACCTTTTTGCGATATGCAAATCACACTGTTATTGGTGTTCCTTAGATAACACACTTATAGGGGGATCTGTGAATGAAACATTTATGGGTGATCTGTGAATGACACACTTATGGGGGAGCTGTGAATGACACACTTATGGGGGAGCTGTGAATGACACACTTATGGGGGAGCTCTGAATGACAAACTTATGGGGAAGCTGTAGATAACACACTTATGGGGAGCTGTGAATAACACACTTATGTGGGAGCTGTGAATGACACACTTATGTGGGAGCTGTGAATGACACACTTATGGGGGAGCTGTGAATGAACACTGTTATGGGGAGCTGAGAATGAACACTGTTATGGGGAGCTGTGAATGACACGCTTATGGGGGAGCTGTGAATGACACACTTATGGGGGAGCTGTGAATGACACACTTATGGGGGAGCTGTGAATGACACACTTATGGGGAGCTGTGAATGAACACTGTTATGAGGAGCTGTGAATGAACACTGTTATGAGGGAATCTGTAGATATAACAGTTATGGGGATCTATAGACTGACAGAGACCAGAGCCTTTCTCTGGGGCAGGAAATCTGTTGTCAGAGTCAGGAGCTGAGCAAAGTGTATTCCACAGAAACATACAGACAACTTACTGGTCTGTAGCAGTGACCCCTGACCTCCTTCAGACACCTCACTGTGGCCGGTACAGAGCTCAGAGCGATCCCGCAAACAACCCCCCCCCCCCCCCACACACACACACACACACACACTATGCTGCTGACAGACAGTGGAGACCGGCAGCTGAAAGGTGACAGGGAAGGAAAAGAGAGAAAACTCTCTCTCTCTTAAGTTGTTCCCAGTGCAGCACAGCAATAACTGGTCAGGGAGGGGGAGGGATATACCTTCTGTCCCTGGCCGGATATTTTATCAGCCGCTTAAAGTGACAGTGTCCCAGAACTACTTGCAGGTCGGCATTCGCTCGCGTGCCACTCAAATGCACTCTGCGTGCCATGAGTGGCACACGTGCCAGGGGTTGCCGACCCCTGCACTATATGGTCTCCTCATACTGATGCCACCTCCAGCCTCTGTCATTGTAATTTGCATGTTATTCTGAATAACAGTATTATTTCACTACCCCAGCACACTCCATATGGGTGGTAAAACAAAGCAAAGTCTTCTACACCCCTATTGAGTGTTACGCCGAGCGCTCCGGGTCCCCGCTCCTCCCCGGAGCGCTCGCAGCTTCCTCGCATTTGCAGCGCCCCGGTCAGACCTGCTGACCGAGTGCGCTGCAATATCCCTCTCAGCCGGGATGCGATTCGCGATGCGGGAGGCGCCCGCTCGCGATGCGCATCCCGGCTCCCGTACCTGACTCGTTCCCCGTCTGTCTTGTCCCGGCGCGCGCGGCCCCGCTCCTTAGGGCGCGCGTGCGCCGGGTATCTGCAATTTAAAGGGCCACTGCGCCACTGATTGGCGCAGCATGCTTAATCAGTGTGTTCACCTGTGCACTCCCTACTTATACCTCACTTCCCCTGCACTCCCTCGCCGGATCTTGTTGCCATTGTGCCAGTGAAAGCGTTTCCTTGTGTGTTCCTAGCCTGTGTTCCAGACCTCCTGCCGTTGCCCCTGACTACGATCCTTGCTGCCTGCCCTGACCTTCTGCCACGTCCGACCTTGCTCTTGTGTACTCCCTTGTACCGCGCCTATCTTCAGCAGTCAGAGAGGTTCAGCCGTTGCTGGTGGATACGACCTGGTTGCTACCGCCGCTGCAAGACCATCCCGCTTTGCAGCGGGCTCTGGTGAATACCAGTAGCAACTTAGAACCGGTCCACCAACACGGTCCACGCCAATCCCTCTCTGGCACAGAGGATCCACCTCCTGCCAGCCGAATCGTGACATTGAGGCTCTCTGTAGGCCAGAACAAGCTGTTTTTTATCTAGATTCGCCACAAATAAATTTCACCCAAAACTAATTTTGGGGGGAAAATTCGTCAAATCGGCCAAATCGAAATAAAAAAAAAATCGCTCATTTCTATCCAACTGGATTGGAACTCACGGCCAAAGGGAATGGTCTCCTTGCTCCCATCAGACCTGAGACCCCTTGACTTCTTTTTCTAGGGTGCAATAAAGGAGAAGGTGTACATAATGAAAATCACAGATATGAATCACCTGAGGAAAAGAATCATGAATGAATATGATAAAATTAATGGAAATGTGGAGTTCTATTGAATCTTGCAAAGCACATGCAACTTTGCATCACAAATAGTTGAAATCACCTTGAAGATAAAAATGAAACAAATTAAATTAAATGTTATGGAAATTTGTTTTGAAAATATGCATCTTACTTATTTGCCCAGACTTTAGGAACATCCTGTAGTTATAGATAGTCCTCACACAGAGAGTAAAGGCAAGGACCAGCACTACTCAGTGCTCTTTGAATTTCAGAAAAGATAGTTGCTTATAAATGGACAATTACATTATATAATACAAGGTGGTGATCACATACAGGAGATGCAAATACCAAACATAATAGTTCAGAAAAGTAAAGTCAGTGGAACTCATTGTATGATCAAACTTGTTTGAAATCAAAGGCCATGAGGAGCAGCAAACAAGGAGATGGCTGTTTTGTGGCTCATATCAAATGGTAATGTTTCCCAACCAGGGTGCCTCCAGTTGTTGCAAAACTACAACTCCCAGAGTTTAGGTTTTACAACAACTGGAAAAACCCTGGTTGGGAAACACTGTCATAGGGATATGTCAAAGTGGAAGTGACCAGATCTAAATAGACCAAAAATTAAATGTTGTGATTCAATTTAAGGGATGATTTGATATGCAATTATCCATATTGTAGCTCTTTGATTGATTAAATAAATAAATATACATACCGTACATAAATTACTCGATTTAAAGGTAGGCTTATATCCTCTCCCATTTGTAAGAGGAAGTGAGAGAAGAAGAATTCTTGTATTATCTCCTTGGGGTCATTGTAAAGCTGTACAGGAGTCGAAATGAAAATAACAATTGGTTGTCCTGATATAATTTGCCTGGTATATAGCCCTATACTTATTACTGAATTTAGGAGGGTGTGGTAGAGCGTATTCACTGCTATAGTCAGATGTTGATGTGTTTTTATTGATTTTAAATATTTATCTGGTCTTTTTTACATAATACTTTAGTGATTATATGATGTTTTTTTAACCCCTACCTGGCGCTGTAAAAAGTTACACTATGTTGTACTATCTGATAGATTCCTGTTACCCATCTCCTTTTGATCCTATTTTGTCTTGTTATAAACAAAAATATGACCAATGTATTTTTCGATGTGTTCCTTGAAGTGGTCCCACCCTTAAAACGGTACTCCACTGCCCCAGCGTTCGAAACGTTTTGTTCCCAACGCTGGGTGCGAGGTCGGGATGTCACACCACGCCCCCTCAGTGTAAGTCTGTAGGAGGGGCCATGGCAGTGACGTCACAACCCCCGCAGCCCACACCCAGCGTTGGGAACAAAATGTTCCGAACCCTGGGGCAGTGAAGTACCCGTTTAACTGTCAGGTTATCAGGCAGAAAAAGAAAATATTTTTTCAGGAACATGCACAAAATCTTGCAAATTTTTCTCTGCTTACTGTAATGACTGAATTCTGGCTTTACTGTACTGTTACTGTCCTCTACAAATTTATGTTATATAACTTTCACACGCTTCCCAGTTTTGCTGCCTAGAATTTGCACTATAATTACAGCTTATGGAAACTAAGAAACAAAGCAAATGTTTAATCTCTTTGCAAATATTATGAAGTCATGGAACAGTAATATTAAAGAAAAGAATAGTGGATATCAAGGTAACACATACATTACATGGCACAAAACAAATAGAAGCATATTTATATACCATCATGCACCTAAAAGGTGTTGAAAAAGTGGCATGACTTGTAAAACAGATTTGTCACAGCGAGTGCTCCGGTCATTACCTCCGGACCGGAGCGCCTGCTGCCTCAGCCCTCAGTCGTGGTGCGCTGGTGCCTCACCTCCTACTGTGTCCTCCATATATAAGCTGCCTCCCCCTTCCTGCCTTGCCAGATCTTTGTGCCTTGTGCCTCTGAGAAAGCGTTCCCTACTGTGTTGTTTGCCTTGCCAGTGGCCGAACCCATTGCTACCGTCTCCTCGCCTGTGAACCTTTGCCGCCTGCCCTGACCTCTGCTACGTCCGACTATGCTCTTGCGTTCTCCCTGTGTACCACGCTATATCAGCAGCCAGAGAGGTCGAGTTGTTACTGGGGGACACAACCTGGTAGTTACCGCCACAGCAAATCCATCCCGCTTTGCGGCGGGCTCTGGTGAAGACCAGTAACTGCTTAGAACCGGTCCTCCAGTACAGCCCGTGCCATCGCCTCTCTGGTCCAGAGGATCCACCACCAGTCCTGCCGGTTCGTGACAACATTGAGCCTCTATTTTTCTAAATGGTAAAGTAACTAATAAGATGCAACATTCTTCACATACTACATTAAAGACACACAATGCCACATCTCTGTGGTTTTGTTATTATTTCAAACAATAATTCTTAACTATAAATAAACAAAATAAATACAAAAAAAATAACCTAAATGTAGCAATTTTTTTACAAGAATGTCTACACTAAAAAGCCACAAAATTACAACCATGGACAGAGAAAGTGGACAACAGTAATGTGTTACACTGGCATTTGTCAAGTGGTGGGACTTATTAGTAAACATGTGAAATGTCAGTTCATGTGTTGATAGCAGAAAAATGGGCAAACAAAAGAAGATGAGTGTTTTTTCAAGGAACACATACATAAAAAGGGATGCTCTGGGAAATGTTTTTCTAGGAAACCATGGATCCTGTTATTTGTCATTTTGCCATGTACAACCTACTTAAACATAGCTGCAGAGAACTATACACTATTAATGCAACTGTATTCCCTAAAAGGGGAACTCTGGTACTTAACCCCTATAGCCCTTCTCCCCCCGGGCTCTCCTTATGCACAAAGCATCCACCGCTTGAAGCATTGGTGGAGCGTTGGTTGACATGGTCCTTCCATGCATCTCTAAGGGGAGAACTGGAAATACACAAGTACAATGCTCCATCTCTCCCATAGAGATCTCCAGCTCTCTTCCGTGATCAGACACTTATTTCCTATCCTGTGGAAAGGAGATACAAAATTAAGTAACAACGTTCCCCTTTAACTCATTGGCTTCTTTCAGTAATGTAATGTACCCTTTCACTTGGCAAAATATGTACAGGAATAATTTGAAGCACATGAAATAAAACATGACAATAACACAACTTAACTTACTTGTTTTGGTTTCTTTGTATGTATGGATTACTTGGGTTGTTACCAACATCTGGTGAAAATTGAATGTCAATAGAACCTTTGGAAATATATCAAGTGAGAAAAAATTGTGATATGTTCAATACTTATTTCATCTGCTTTCAACTTATCAGTAGAATGAGGGGAAAAAGAAGTGCACTTCTCTTCCTGCTTTATGTCTATGTCAGTGAGATGATCCCATAGACTTACGTTATGAGACGTCTCGGCCATGTGATGCAGAGCCAAGCTTTAACGTGCTTAGCAAAATGCTTTTAATAATAAAAACTTTTCATAAATCCCTACAACATACCAAAAGATTTTATAAATTATACCTCCCATGAAAGACACAGTCTAAAAAATACATTCATCAAATGTGTTTACTGTTTATGATAAGTAGTTCGTATTTTAACCAGTTACACCAAGCTCATGGTATAACTGCAGTCTTCTCTCTTGTTTCTAAAATTGTGGAATACAGGTAAGCACAGTAAACTTTTGGAAGGATTTACAAGTTTAGAAAAACAGGTAAGAATAAATAAAATAAAAATAAATAAAACTTTGCTCATTTTTCCACAATTCAAATATGTTAATACCTAGTAATTCAGCTGAGAGGAGCAGGGTGTTATTTGTTAAAGGATAAGTATCATGAAGAAAAACTTATGCCCTAACTTAACCACTAAGTTTTAGATTGCGGGGGTCCAAGCACTGGGGCCCCTCGGGATCTCCTGTTTGGAGCCCCTGTTCTCCAGCACAGGAGTCCGTCATGACCCCCGCTCAAAGCGGAGGCTGTTACGCCCCCTCCATAAAGCTCTATGGGAGAGCCATTCGGCAATCTTCAGCTCTCCCATAGAGCTTTATGGAGGGGGTGCAGCGGCCTCCACTTTGGGTGGGGGCTGTGATGCGTCCCTGTGCTGGAGAAAAGGGGCTCCAAAGAGGAGATAGCGGGGGAGGGGGGGTATGGGTTCAGCGCTCGGACCCCCACGATCTTACACTTATCCCCTATCCTTTGGATAGGGTATACGTTTTTCTTCATGATACTTATCCTTTAAGGTTCTAACCACCACTACAGGTATAGATTTTCTATAAAATCTCTAATTCTTATCTTTATGGACCTGAAAGAAATGTTCTCACACCAACCATAGCATAGCTTATTATTTATTTTATCTGTAAATATTTTATACTCATTTAGATACATTTATATTTTCTGATTATTCATAAAAAATTAAACAATATTGAACTTCTGAGATATAACTGGAGTAAAATTGAAATCCTCTCTGTCTGAAGATTTCTACTCAACCAGTGTTAAAGATGGCTGAATCTAACAGCTAGGCACTTTTGTCATAGTAGTAATTTAAAACATATCAGTTAGTTGTGAACTGTTGACATTTACTCGCATCAGTAGTGGACATAGAATTTTATTAGCTTCCAAAAATAGAAACTGGAAATTCTCCCATTTTTCCGCTTTCTTATGTTCAAGGTCATAAGACTTTCCTTCTTGTGACCTTTGTGACGTATGGACATTTTCTACAGGTTCAATTATGGTACACTTGTGTTTGATTATTTTTGCAGGCAAAGCTAAAACAAGAAAAAGACATGTATGAAATGTCTATTATTTAACTGGTGTTCAATGGTTGCCCGCGAACTGTTTATTTCACCGTTAATGTAGCATAAAAAACCATTGATTTTTCCTAGAACAGTGAGTGTGCTGTGAATAAAGAGACTATCTTGAAGCCAGGAAATGAAAATCCTTTGAAACATTCATTCATTTTCTCTGTATCCACGCTGATTTTTATAAGTAACATATAGGATGTGTGCATGTAACATCTCCAGTGCACAATTCCCTGTGTCACTTTGCATTATTCATATTTGACTTCCCATGACATTAAAGAATAGAATAGAATTTTGCTCTAGATATAACCGAATAAAATTTCATTTATAATACAATTTTATAAAATACAATTTATCTTGAAATGTAAACTATTTATACACAAAGTACATAAAATGTAGTGGTAGTCAAATATTGAACATTTTTCAACAGCATATATAAAATAGAAGGAAGATTTTTGCAACATTGTTTTAATGGAAAATATTTTACAGTTATTTACTGTTCTTTTGTTACTGAACATACGTTTGTATATTTTATAAAGGGATTGTATGATATTAGAAACTATGGCTTCTTTTCTTCCTGTACAGCACCACTGTGGTGCCCAAGCAGTGTGCAGGATTACAGATCCGCCATTATAACTTGCATAGAGCTGAGCTGCACTACTGGACACAGTCATTGCACAAGTGAAATGTAGCTGAGCTGCAGTAGTTCACAAAGACCATCAATATGAGTGGTTCCATGTCTCATATAAATCTTTTAAATCTATTCAAAATATTGTCTCATTAGGATAACTGCTCTTCATGGACCATATTAATACATCATAGAGGAGAGGTGAAGCCTATTCACCACTAGAGTAGTGAGTTACTGTCAAAGAGGAGTTGCCACTCTTGAGCTGGGTCCACACATGTCCGGTATCTGGCATAGGTTAACTCAGCCTAGATCGTCACGCAATTGATGCCACAACTGATGACAAGTTGTCATCAGTTGTAGGGCATCCGGCATCCATTGTTTCTGTATGGCAGACAGGGGAACACAGAAAGCTGTGTTCCCCTGTCTGGTGCTCTCCATTATGTCCAACCATCCGGCATCAAAATTGAGATGCTGGATAATTGTGAACTGTCCCATTCAAATGAATAGGATCAGTTCTAGTTTCAGTTTCCCTCCAGTGAACGCCAGAGGAAAACTGTGCCGGATGCCTGATGTGTATGAACCCAGCCTTAGATGGACCTAACTTGTTATGTATCACACAGTTGAACATTAATTTGAATAACCAGCTTGTAATTCCGCAAAGAAATAGTATAGCCAATCTCCTTTCCTCATTTTCTGACTGATCTCAAGGGTGACTGAAACCAGATTCATAAGATAAATAAATACATAAAATAAAATTAGAAACACAAAGGAGGAGATTTATCACTGAAGTTGTTTATTATGTCCTTTTACAAGTCACTTACTTGCCGATTTTGGTGAAAGTGCACATAATTTATCATGTAGTATCACAACATGTGATGAAAAATACTCATGTCTTTATTTTCACAATTTGCGGTGTAAAATTGTGACTTTTTGATTATTCGCAAATGATAAATTAGTTACCACCGCATCCAAGAGTATCTCCTTGGGCAAAGCTATCAAAGCAAAACACGTGTCATTGTTGGGTGGAACACTGTTTATGATGTTGCTATTTTTACAGTTTATACGTCTCCCTGTAGCTATTCTTTCTTTTCATTGTTTCATTTTGGGATTGATATGTCTTGCACGTCTTTCTAATAGGGATATTATTTGAACCTTTATCTGCTAATTTTGAGATTTTACACATCCTAATAGTGAGGTGTATGTATATTGTCTGGTATTAAAAGATATAAACCCCTCCATACCATTGTCTTTTTGTGTGTAATGTTACTCTATTATTTGTGCATTTTTTTATGAATCTTCTTACTGTGATTTTTTTTTCCATGTGGTGCTTATGTATAATATATTGTGTAGCATACCTATGGTATATGCTTTTTGCTGCAATAGGTTTTTATTAGGTGTAATGTGTTAAAACCAGTTTACTATACGTACAGATTCTAAAGCCATTGAAGCTGCAAATGAGAAACTGTAAGGCCAGTATTATAGTAGGGTGAAACAGACATAAAAGGGACTTGCCAAAGCTATATATTTATACTGTTGAAATGTGTACAAAAAACTATCTCTAAAAATGCTAAGGAAAAAAAGAAATTGGCTAAGAAGAGTAAAAGTGCCAAAGGCAAGAGACATGCCTTGGTATAAAGAATTAGTGTTCAAGGGGTACTTCCGCCCTCAGACATCTTATCCCCTATCCAAAGGATAGAGAATAAGATGTCTGACCGTGAGGGTTCCGCCGCTGGGGACCCCCGCAATCTTGCATTCGGCACCCACCTCTTTGAGCTGCACGCCGCACTGCCAGCTCACAAACTGCTGGGTGCCGACCACGGGGCCGGAGTATCATCACGTCACTACTCTGCCCTGTGTGATGTCACACCCCGCTATGCAAGTCTATAGGAGGGGGCATGATGGCCGTCACGCCCCCTCCCATAGACACGCATAGCGGGGCGGGGGGACGTCAACACGGGGGCGGAGTTGTGACATCACAATACTCCGGCCCCGTGGTCGGCACCTGGCAGTTTGTGAGCTGGCAGCATGGTGTGCAGCTCAACGAGGTGGGTCCAAAATGCAAGATTGTGGGGGTCCCCAGCGGCAGGACCCCCACAGTCAGACATCTCATCCCCTATCCTTTGGATAGGGGACAATATGTCTTAGGGCCGGAGTACCCCTTCCAGGTTAGTCAGCCATTAGGCTGCATGAAGAAGAAAAACTATCTAACCTATCAAGAAAGTTATGCCAGCTTTATCATGCCACATGTGCCAACTCCCATATTTCTCCTATTGTGTACAGAAACATAGAATTTTCTGAACAAATGCAATTAAATATTGCAAGGCATTTTGTGTCAGTACACCCCTTTAAAACAACTATATGAGAGGAATATGAAATAGCAAACAGAATGCCAAATAAGAAAAAACATGAATTCACTCCTCTTTTTTTTTTGCACTGTTTGTAAGATTTCAAAAAATATGAGCATGACTGTCAGGCCCAGGCCTGAGTATTAAATCATATATGTGTATTATAATTGTACTGTGTGTAATGTTTTATCCAGGACATGGGTGAGGGGTCATTCAGACGGTGTGTCCCTTTTGTGTATTGCATTTTTATTAGAGGCCTGGCTGGTTGTTTGTTTGAAGTCAAGGGCTTCTTTGAGGCGGCAGGATGTAAGGAGTCTCTGGCCCCATATGTGAGATAACAGATGCCCCCTGGGGGGATCAGAGGGGAGGAGGGAGTGGAGTTTCCCTCCAAAAAACAAGCAGATATGATATTTAAACAATGCTAGACTCAAAGTTTTGGTTGTTAAAGATCTGTGCCCCAAGCTGACAAGACCATCCTAAGGACAGCTGGAGACTCACTCTCATGGACTGCTATACTATTACGCTGCAAGAACTTAATTTTTGCTTTTCTGAACTTGTATTGCTAAACTCTTATATATATTCTTATAACTGTATGTCATTTGTTTATTTTCATGCATAGCACTGTGATACCTTTTATCAGATTAAATGTTTAATTAATCAGCTCTGGTCTTTGATCTTTAAATATATGAGCTCACCTTTCTGAAGGCAGCTATGGTGAAACACGTTTATCTAAGAGTTAATTTGGTGACTTGCTGGGACTAGTAGTGGATACCCAGAGGTCTGGCGGCTTTAACCCTTGCACCATCACACTCTCTCTAGCGTCTTGGCTGGACCGATAGGGTGTGATCGTGACAATGACCCTGTATTAGAAAATGAGAAGCTAAAGCAGAAGAGCAATAGATTTGGAAATATGTCTTACTAACTAAGTGTGCCATCATATATTTCTCAGTAGTGTTGAGCGGCATAGGCCATATTCGAATTCGCGAATATTCGCGAATATATGGACGAATATTCGTCATATATTCGCGAATATTCGCATATTCGTTATATTCTTTTATTTTCGCATATGCGACAATTCGCGTATGCGAAAATTAACATGTGAATATTAGTATATACAAAACTTTACGCACGTGAAAATTCGCATATGCGAAAATTAGCATATGCTAATTTTCGCATATGCGAATTTTTGCGCGCCAGTCTCACACAGTAGTATTACAGCCTTCTTTACACCACACAAGCTGGAAGCAGAGAGGGATGATCACTGTGATGTGTACTGTGAAGAAAAAAAAAACAAAAAAAAAACGAATATTCGTAATTACGAATATATAGCGCTATATTCGCGAAATTCGCGAATTCGCGAATATGCGATATTCGCGAATAATATTCGAATTGCGAATATTCGCGAGCAACACTATTTCTCAGTACTGAGCTAGATCGCCAGCCACAATGGATGGCAAAGCACACCAGTTGTGACGTGGTCTGGTGGCCATTAAATTCTGCACATCAGACTGGGTAACCCTGCAAAATGCATTTCCCCTTCCATCGATCTGACGTCTCAATTGAGATGCCAAATTCATCTGAGCTGTCTCATTTAAATTAATGGTATCAGTTCAACTATAAGTTTCCCTCCTGCAATTTTTTACAGCACAGGAGGGAAACGGAGCCGAATCCGCGGACATATTTGACGGCCCCCTAAGAAACTAAGGACACACGGCAGAACAGCAATAAGTTTGTATGTTCTCCCTGTGTTTGCGAGGGTTTCCTCTAGGTACTCCGGTTTCCTCTCACATTCCAAAACATACTGGTACTGAGGCAATTTAGATTGTGAGCCCCAATGGGGACAGGGATAAAAAAAAGGCACAGTTTTTGCTATTTATCTATTTTGCCATAATCTATAGCTCCTGACTGTACTAGTACTAAAAAAGCCAATGTATAGCTGCCATATTCTGGAATTTCTGTTGCTTGGAGAATACTGCAACACGTCAGCATGCTACTACAGGAGAGGGATCCTATTACCATAGTAACCCACTGCTCGCTACAATGACCTTTTGTGATTGATCTTTGGTGGGAGAAAATAAATGCTACACACTGGGTTCATTGAGCAATAAGAAGGGCTAGACACCAAGATCAGTCGTAATTGAGCTTGATCATATTTCTTTTATATACTTCACTGTAAATTATTGTTAATCGCTGATAAAAGATCAATGTATGTGTCACGATTCGGCTTACAGGTAGTGGATCCTCTGTGTCAGCGAGGGATTGGCGTGGACCGTGCTGGTGGACCGGTTCTAAGAGGCTACTGGTGTTCACCAGAGCCCGCCGCAAAGCGGGATGGTCTTGTTGCGGCAGTAGCAACCAGGTCGTATCCACTAGCAACGGCTCAACCTCGCTGACTGCTGAGAAGGCGTGGGACAGAAGGACTAGGCCGAGGCAAGGTCAGACGTAGCAGAAGGTCGGGGCAGGCGGCAAGGTTCGTAGTCAAGATGGATAGCAGGAGTTCAGGTAACACAGGCTTTGGACAACACTAAACGCTTACACTGGCACAAGGCAACAAGATCCGGCAAGGGAGTGCAGGGGAAGTGATGTGATATAGCCAGGGAGCAGGTGGAAGCCAATTAAGCTAATTGGGCCAGGCACCAATCATTGGTGCACTGGCCCTTTAAGACTCAGAGAGCTGGCGCGCGCGCGCCCTAGAGAGCGGAGCCGCGCGCGCCAGCACATGACAGCAGGGGACCGGGACGGGTAAGTGACTTGGGATGCGATTCGCAAGCGGGCGCGTCCC
The DNA here is from genome assembly GCF_029499605.1 of Hyla sarda. NCBI lineage: Eukaryota > Metazoa > Chordata > Amphibia > Anura > Hylidae > Hyla > Hyla sarda. Next base: position 351,564,726 of record NC_079190.1, read on the forward strand.
GCTGTGCGAATCGCATCCCCGACGGCCATGTCAGTGCAGCGCTCCCGGTCAGCGGGACCGACCGGGGCGCTGCAGGGAGAGAGACGCCGTGAGCGCTCCGGGGAGGAGCAGGGACACGGAGCGCTCGGCGTAAAAGTACCCCCCCCCCCTTAGGTCTCCCCCTTTTTTTGTCCGACAACTGCTTTACCTGGACGAGGACACCGGGAAAGAATGGAGGGTTTCCTCAACGGCAGGCAGTACAGCAGGAGTGGGAATGGGGAGGGAGGGCAGAGGGCGAAGCCTGGCACGGGGCAGTGTGTCACCAGGACGGGGGCCATGAGGAGGCACTGAGGCTTGCCTGACGGGACTGGGAGGGGGGAGAGGCACTTCCTATGGCAAGCAGAGTCCCAGTTCTTGATCTCCCCGGTGGTCCAGTCAAGGGTGGGAGAATGGAGCCAGAGCCATGGCAGACCGAGGAGGACCTCAGAGGTACAGTTGGGAAGGACGAAGAACTCAATCACTTCGTGATGGGGTCCAATACACATCAAGAGGGGTTCTGTGCGGTAACGCACGGTGCAATCCAATCTGACTCCGTTGACCGCGGAAATGTAGAGCGGCTTGACGAGACGGGTCACCGGGATGCAGAATTTATTTACAAAAGAATCCAGAATAAAATTCCCAGAGGCACCAGAGTCCAAGCAGGCCACGGCTGAGAGGGAGGAGTTGGCTGAAGGAGAAATCCGCACGGGCACCGTGAGACGTGGAGAAGCAGACTTTGAACCAAGAGACGCCACACCCACGTGAGCTGGGTGCGTGCGTGCGTTTCCCAGACGTGGAGGACGAATAGGGCAATCCACCAAGAAATGCTCGGTACTGGCACAGTACAGACAAAGATTTTCTTCCCTACGGCGATTCCTCTCTTCCTGGGTCAGGCGAGACCGATCCACTTGCATGGCCTCCTGGGCGGGAGGCCCAGGCGTAGATTGCAACGGATACTGTGGGAGAGGTGCCCAGAGATCTAAGTCTTTTTCCTGGCGGAGCTCTTGATGTCTCTCAGAAAAACGCATGTCAATGCGGGTGGCCAAATGGATAAGTTCTTGCAGGTTGGCAGGAATCTCTCGTGCGGCCAGCACATCCTTGATGCTACTGGATAGGCCTTTTTTAAAGGTCGCGCAGAGAGCCTCGTTATTCCATGATAATTCGGAAGCAAGAGTACGAAATTGGATGGCGTACTCGCCCATTGAAGAATTACCCTGGACCAGGTTCAGCAGGGCAGTCTCGGCAGAAGAAGCTCGGGCTGGCTCCTCGAAGACACTACGGACCTCAGCGAAGAAGGACTGGACTGTGGCTGTGGCAGGATCATTGCGGTCCCAGAGCGGTGTGGCCCAAGACAAGGCCTTTCCTGAAAGAAGGCTCACTACGAACGCCACCTTAGACCGTTCTGTAGGAAACAAGTCCGACAACATCTCCATATGCAGGGAACACTGAGACAGAAATCCACGGCAGAGTCTAGAGTCCCCATCAAATTTGTCCGGCAGGGACAAGCGGAGGCTAGGAGCGGCCACTCGCTGCGGAGGAGGTGCAGGAGCTGGCAGAGGAGATGGTTGCTGCTGTAGCAGAGGCAGAAGTTGCTGTAACATGGCAGTCAACTGCGACAGCTGCTGTCCTTGTTGGGCAATTTGCTGCGATTGCTGAGCGACCACCGTGGGAAGGTCAGCGAGACTTGGCAGCGGCACCTCAGCGGGATCCATGGCCGGATCTACTGTCACAATTCGGCTTACAGGTAGTGGATCCTCTGTGTCAGCGAGGGATTGGCGTGTACCGTGCTGGTGGACCGGTTCTAAGAGGCTACTGGTGTTCACCAGAGCCCGCCGCAAAGCGGGATGGTCTTGTTGCGGCAGTAGCAACCAGGTCGTATCCACTAGCAACGGCTCAACCTCGCTGACTGCTGAGAAGGCGTGGGACAGAAGGACTAGGCAGAGGCAAGGTCAGACGTAGCAGAAGGTCGGGGCAGGCAGCAAGGTTCGTAGTCAAGATGGATAGCAGGAGTTCAGGTAACACAGGCTTTGGACAACACTAAACGCTTACACTGGCACAAGGCAACAAGATCCAGCAAGGGAGTGCAGGGGAAGTGATGTGATATAGCCAGGGAGCAGGTGGAAGCCAATTAAGCTAATTGGGCCAGGCACCAATCATTGGTGCACTGGCCCTTTAAGTCTCAGAAAGCTGGCGCGCGCGCGCCCTAGAGAGCGGAGCCGCGCGCGCCAGCACATGACAGCAGGGGACCGGGACGGGTAAGTGACTTGGGATGCGATTCGCGAGCGGGCGCGTCCCGCTGTGCGAATCGCATCCCCGACGGCCATGTCAGTGCAGCGCTCCCGGTCAGCGGGACCGACCGGGGCGCTGCAGGGAGAGAGACGCCGTGAGCGCTCCGGGGAGGAGCAGGGACCCGGAGCGCTCGGCGTAACAGTAAGGCTCTAGGTTTTTAAGTCCCTTTTATTCTTGTGTTTGAGTGCTGCGTCTTTTCAACTTTTCCTGATACTGTGAGGCTTCAAGAGCTGGAGACTGGCACTGTGTGCACTGTTGGATTATGCATGGAGAATTACTCCCTATATTTGGCTTGTAGTTGTGGTTCTTCTGAATACTGTTGTCTATTGTCTTGTGGCACAAGTAAAGTATATTGGAGAGTCGCCGTTGTCTAAGTCAGAGTTGTGTAACTTTTCATAATATATATGTAAAACAAAAATAGAGAAACAAAACATAGCCGCACTTCCACGTGGATGTGCGGCTATGTTTCTGTTTCTCTATTTTTGTTTTACATAATATCTACGTGTATTTAATTCTATAATTTTGTTCTGCTAGTTGTCTTGTTTGTTTCTTCACAATTCGAATCTATTGATTCATGTTGGTGTTTCCTACATTGAATAGACACACTATCAACAACTTTTTGGCAGTGGCAGCATTATGTAGTAGAGATGTATGTTCCTGCTCACAATTTCTTCTACTGACTATATTTCTGATAAAAACATTGTCCCAAGGATTGCTAGCCCCAGTGACCTTCAAAGATGAACTTCTATAAGGATTATTGCTTTTTGCTTCGGTTGAATACACTTTCGCTTCACAACATTACCCAGGGCAGACAAAGATGATGCATCTATGTGAGGAACTGTCATTTCAGATTGCCTTATTAATGCTACTTTTTTTGTAGCTTACTTACTTGACTGCATTCCATCTCAAACTTAGGACTGTATGATCTTACGGAGGACCATGCTCATTGGACCAGTGACACTGGTATAATAAACAGGATATAAAAAAGTGAGAGGCAGGTCAACAGATATCAAGTATATGCTTCATCTTCCAAGCAAGTATGGCATGTGAAATGGTAGAAGGAACGATAAGGGAAGGAATGATAATAAATGTATCAAATATAAGCTATGTTACAAAATTTAAATGGTCACTCTCCTTAAAACTAATTTTTGCTATTGCACTCCTCATGGTAAATAAAAAAGAAATTCTAATATACTTTGTTTTAAAAAAATGAAGTTTTCTATGTTTTATTTGTGCTTAAAAAAGCTCAAGAGCACTTCTTCCCCATCCTATACACAGACTTAAGACCGAGTTCCAAACACAGAAAGTGCAGCCTAGAGTACTGAGGGGGGGGGGGGTGTCCAGCCTCATCCAATCATTGCTCCTCTCACACTTAACTGCCATAAGCTGTCGGCTGGACACCCCCCCCCCCTCAGCACTTCAGGCTACACTTCCAGTGTTTGGGCTTCGGTCCAAAGTCTGTGTATAAGATGGGGGAAACTGTGCTCTTGAGCTATTTTTAAGCACAAATAAAACATAGAAAACATATTTTTTTTAAACAAAATATATTAGATTTTTTTTAAATTTACCATAAGGAGTGAAATAGCAAAAATTTGTTTTAATGAGAGTTACCATTTAAGTGAATAGACATATAGAAAGAAAAACACATACATTTAGAGGATCAGGAATTCTATGTAGTCTTAAATTGTTGGGGATGGAGGGGGGTATGGATACGCCCTCACGTCCCGTCACTTAAGGAAATCATTCAGCAGGCATACCGTGCCAATGCCCATGGGGGTCCTGACACCCCCCCCCCCTCCCCCCCATATGGGCAATCACCGCAAATTGCCGGTGAATTCACACCGGCGATTTGCGGCGATTCCAGGTCATATGGGTCTCCGCTGACCGGGTGACCTGGAAAATAAAGGGGATGGGGGTTGTCCAAGACACCTACGATCCCCCTGAAGGGATAGGAGTAAGGTGGCCGGGGTGCCAGCTCTCGATCCCTGCTACTGGTTGTTCAGAAGCGACGAAGCGACCCACAATAGGCTGGGCAGAATGGGGAACCAACGGAGACTGGCGCCGAAGGTCCACTTACCTATCCGTGGTGGCAGTGGGTGACGATCAGCGGCAGCAGTGTGCGACGATCGGCAGCAGCAAAGGACGGGGATGCGGCTCCCTGGATCCTACGGAAGTCGGTGAGTTGCCTAGCAACTAAACTGTAACCCTCCAGATGTTGCAAAACTACAATTCCCAGCATGCCAAGACAGCTGTTTGCTGTCTGGGCATACTGGGATTTGTAGTTTTGCAACATCTGGAGGGCCACAGTTTGGAGATCACTGTGCAGTGGTTTCTAAACTGTGGCCCTTCAGATCTTGCAAAACTACCTCTCCCAGGATACCCGTCGGCGATCAGTACATTCTGGGAGTTGTAGTTTTGCAACAGCTGGAGGCCCACTGGTTGGAAAATATTGAGTTAGGTAACCAGTGTGCCTCCTGCTGTTGCAAATGTACAACTCCCAGGAGGTACGGTCAGTCAGTGCATGATGGTAGTTGTAGTTTTGCAACAGCTGGAGGTTTGCCCCAGGTTTGCTGGAGGTTTGCAGCGCAAACTCCTAGTGGGAAACTCACTGTAAACCCCCGCCTGTGCGAATGTACCCTAAAAACACTACACTACACTACTGCAAAATCAGGGGTAAAACACTACATATGCACCCCCTTACACTGTCCCCCACCAATAAAAATGAAAACATATCATACAGCAGTGTTTCCAAAATGGAACCTCCAGCTGTTGCAAAACAACAACTCCCAGCATTTCCGGACAGCCACTGACTGTCCAGGGATGCTGGGAGTTTAGCAACAGCTGGAGGCACCCAATCACTGGCATAGAATACCCCTATTTCCATCCCTATGTAATCCCTAATTTAGTCCTCAATTGCGCATGGCACTCTCTCACTTCGGAGCCCTGTCGTATTTCAAGGAAAAAGTTTAGGGCACATATGGGGTATTTCCGTAATCGGGAGCAATTGCACTAAAAATTTTGGGGGGCTTTTTCTCCTTTTACCCCTTATGAAAAGGAAAAGTTGGGGTCTACACTAGCCTGTCAGTGTAAAAAAAAATTAAAATGTTTACACTAACATGTTGGTGTTGCACCATACTTTTTATTTTCACAAGAGGTAAAAGGAAAAAAAGACCTCTAAAATTTATAACGCAATTTCTCCTGAGTACGGAAATACCCCATATGTGGGCGTAAAATGCTCTGTGGACGCACAACAAGGCTCGGAAGAGAGAGCGCACTATGTACAGATGACGTCTAAATTGGTGATTTGAACAGGGGTGGTTGATTTTACAGCGGTTCTGACATAAATGCAAAAAAATAACCACGGGTAACCCCATTTTGGAAACTACACCCCTCACGGAACGTAACAAAGGGCATAGTGAGCCTAAACACCCCACAGGTCTTTGATGAATTTTTGTTAAAGTTGGATGGGAAAATGAAAAAAAAAAATTCACAAAAATGCTGATGTTACCCTAAATTTTTCATTATCACAAGGGAAAATAGGAAAAAGCCCCCCAAAATTTGTAACCCCCTACGTGGATGTAAAGTGCTCTGCGGGTGCACTACAATGCTCAAAAGAGATGGAGCGCCATTGGGATTTTGGAGAGAAAATTTGTCTGGAATTGAAGGCCACGTGTGTTTACAAAGCCCCCATAGTGCCAGAACAATAGACCCCCCCCCCATGTGACCCTGTTTTGAAAACTACAACCCTCACGAAATGTAATAAGGGGTACAGTGAGTATTTATGCCCCACACGTGTCTGACAGATTTTTGGAACAGTGGTCTGTGAAAATGAAAAATGTATTTTTTCATTTGCACAGCTCATTGTTCCAAAGATCTGTCAAACGCCAGTGGGGTGTAAATGCTCACTGCACAAATTGTGTGAGGGGTGTAGTTTCCAAAATGGGGTCACATGGGGGGGGTCTATTGTTCTGGCACTATGGGGGCTTTGTAAACACACGTGGCCTTGAATTCCAGGCACATTTTCTCTCCAAAATCCCAATGGCGCTCCTTCTCTTTTGAGCATTGTAGTGCACCCGCAGAGCACTTTACATCCACGTATGGGGGTCCACTTTTCTTGTACCACAGGGGGCTTTGTAATCGCACATGGCTCCTGACTTCCATTCCAAACAAATTAATTCCAACCAAAAGTTTAATGGCGCTCCTCCTCTTCTGAGCATTGTAGTGCGCCAGCGCAGCCTTTGATGTCCACACATGGGGTATTTCCAAACTCAGAAGAAATGGGGTTACAAATTTTGGGGGGCATTTTCTCCTATTACCCCTTGTAAAAATTTAAAATTTGGGGAAAAACCATGATTTTAGTGACATTTTTTTTTCATTTACACATCCAATTTTAACGAAAAGTCGCCAAACTCCTGAGGGTTGTTAAGGCTCACTGTACCCCTTGTTACGTTCCTTGAGGGAAGCAGTTTCCAAAATAGTAGGCCATGTGTTTGCTTTTTTTTTTTTTTGCTGTTCTGGCATCATAGGGGCTTTCCTAAATGCGACATGCCCCCGAAAAACCATTTCAGCAAAATTTGTTTTCCAAAAGCCAAATGTGACTGCTTCTCTTCTGAGCATTGTAGTTCACCAGTAGAGCATTTTATGTCCTAACATGGGGTATTTCCAGATGGGGTTACAAATTTTGGGGGGCATTTTCACCCATTACCCTTTTTAAAAATGGTAAATTTGCACTTTAGTGAAATTTTTTTTTTCATTTACACATTAGACTAACGTCGTCAAACACCTATGGGGTGTTAAGGCTCACTGGACCCCTTGTTACGTGCCTTGAGGGATGTAGTTTCCAAAATAGTATTCCTTGTGGCTTTTTTTTTTGCTATTCTGGCACCATAAGGGCTTCCTAAATGTGACATGCCCCTCAAAAACCATTTCAGAAAAACTCACTCTCCAAAATCCCATTGTCACTCCTTCCCTTCTCAGCCCTCTACTGCGCTCGCCGAGCATTTGACATACACATATGAGGTATTTCCTTACTCAAGAGAAATTGGGTTGCAAATTTTGGGGGTCTTTTTCTCCTATTACCACTTCTAAAAATTCAAACTTTCTGAATATCATTTTGAATACTTTGAGGGGTGCAGTTTTTATAATGGGGTCATTTATGGGGTATTTATAGTATGAAGGCCCTTCAAATCCACTTCAAAACTATACTGTTCCCTGAAAAATTGTGATTTTGAAAATTTTGTGAAAAAGCAGAAAATTGCTGCTGAACTTTGAAGCCCTCTGATGTCTTCCAAAAGTAAAAACATGTCAACTTTATGATGCAAACATAAAGTAGACATATTGTATATGGGAATCAATATATAATTTATTTGGAATGTCTATTTTGCTTACAAGGAGAGAGCTTCAAAGTTAGAAAAATGCTAAATTTTCAATTTTTTTAATCAAATTTTTGCATTTTTCGCCAAGAAATGATGCAAGTATCGACGAAAATTGACCACTAACATAAAGTAGAATATGTCATGGATAGACTTTCTCAGAATCAATTTATAAGTAAAAGCAGAGTTATTAATGCATAAAGTGATAGAGGTCAGTGATAAATGCTCCCGTCCTTAGGGTCAGAATGGGCTCTGTCCCCAAGGGGTTAATGCAAAGTTGAGCATTAGCAATTGTACTAATTTGTTCCCTACAAACACAAAACTACTATTTCAAGGTAAAATTTATTTAGTCTTATGATGGAAAGAGGGGAAGATTGTATCAAAACCCGTGCAGAGGAAAATTTGACAAGTTGCCCATAGCAACCAATCAGATTGCTTATTTTATTTTTACTTAGTCCTCTAAAAGCTAAAAGAAGCTATCTGATTTTTTGCTATGGGCAACTGGTTAATTTTTTGGTGTAATCTGAATTTTTCGCAGTGGAAACATCTCATTAAAGGGGTACTCGCGCAGGATTTCATTAAAGGGGTACTCCTGTGCCCCAGCGTTCTAAACATTTTGTTTAGAATGCTTGGAGCGGGTGCTGTGATTGTGATGTCACGCCACACCCCCTCCATTCATGTCTATGGGATGACGCCACCACGCCCCCTCCCATAGACATGAAGGGAGGGGGTGTGGCGTGACATCATGAAGGGCGTGGCCGTGACTTCACAATCACGGCCGTCCACTCCAAGCGTTCTGAACAAAATGATCAGAACACTGGGGCATGGGACTACCCCATTAAAAACAATAACTCTGCTACAACAGAATTTCTGAGCAGAATTTTTCTGGTGGATTCTGTGTGGAAATTTCTTTGTGTGATCATAAGGGTATGTTCACACTGAGGAATTGGGGCGGAAATAAAGCAGAAATGTTCTGCCTCAAAATATTGTTACTTTTCCACAAGAACTCACAGAGATTTTGCACGGAATTTCGTGTGGAATTGGAGCGGAATTGGCATGGAATTCGAGCAGAATTCCACACGCGGAGGAGGGGAAGGAGAAGAGTATAATATATATATGTATTATTCTCTCTTTTTTTTTTTTCATGCGGAAATTCCGCGCCAATTCCTTGCCATTTCCGTGCCATATCCGCACCAATTCCACATGGAAATGATTCTGACAGAAAAAATTTTTACATTGATCTCTATGGGAGTAAGGCTAGGTTAGGACTACGGAATTTCCGCTGGAATTTTTGCTTTGAAATTTCCGGCAGAAATTCCGCTTACTCTAATGCATATTGTAGTGAATGGTTTTCCGTTCACAAATTTACACTTCGGAATTTGTGAAGCGGAAAATCCGGATGAAAAATCCGCTAGAAAATTTCCGCCTGAAGAAAGGGGTTGCTCTTTCTTCATGCGGAAATCCTAGCGGAACACATAGCAGCCTATAGGAGACTGCAATGTCCGCGCGGTCCTAGTGCCGACTAATTCAGTCGGCGCAGGCGGAACTCGGAATCTCCGGGAGGAAATTTTCTGCCCGGAGATTCCGTAGTCTGAACCTAGCCTAAGACGCTGATTCCGTCAGAATTCTGCTTGAGGAAATTCCTCGGAGTGAACTGAGGGGCAGAAATTCTGCACAGCTCTATGGGGATTTTCACTGCTGAATGAATTGGAGAGGAAAAAGCAAGCATAATTACTCGTGGAAATTCCTCTCCAATTCCTCAGTGTGAACATACCCTAAGGCTTCAGTCTGCTTCTGCCTATTTCATGTGATTAACATTCTGTGCCTTGTTGTATGTCTGGTTTGACCCTTGCTTGCATTTAACTTCCCTTTTGCTTAGTGTTTTGGTACTGCATTACTTTCTGGTTTTGACTCTGGTCTGTTTGACTCTGCTTTGTTTGTCTATCTGTCTGTATGTCTGTTTGCTATATTGAGCTCCCCAGTTGGTGCTTTTATTAACCCTTTGTGCCCTCACCCAATCTTTTAAATGGTAGAAGCAGTGGTTATGTAAGGGCATGCACACAAAGTGATCAGGCACCAGAAATGCAGACAGACTAACAGTAGAGAAGATAGCTTCATTCTTCCAATGACAACCGGCAACTGTTCCATTCCGCAAATTTGATCACCTATCTGGAGAATAGGTCATCAAATTTGAAAGGTACAAAATCACATAATCCCCTTCTTGAGAGTATTGTTCTAGTTCACAATTGAGAATCTGACAGCCCTATATGTATTGAAAAGCAAGCTGTTAGTGGGTAATGCAACTAGGCAAAAAAAAAAAAAAAAAAAAAAAAATATATATATATATATATATATATATATATATATATATATATATATATATACTGCATGCAATACTTCTTGCATAAATCAAGTTGTACTGTTTCACTTGTTTCCTCTCAATGTAAACATTAAACACAGGGAACCAAAGACATGATGTCATTCAAAATCAGCGCAAAAGAAATATTGTATTAGCATTTTTTTTTCTCTTTAATAAGTCATGACTTATCATAAGTTCTTTTTAGATTATTTTCAAATTAGAGACCCTTTTTTGCAGGATAACAAATGGAATGCTATTAAACATGTTATCACATTTTACAGCTTATGTTATATTTTACTATTGCATTTCAAGAGAGCAGAGACCAGTATTTCAGAACTTCAAATGGATCCAGTAGAAAAAGATCACTGTATTCTAACAAACATTGGATGAAGACCATATTTAGAAAAACATACAGCTGACACAATTTGAACATATTTTTATTTAAAGCCTACAAAATAATAAAACACAAAGGTCAGTTAGACATACTACTAGTGATGAGCGGTATTGCCCATATTCAAATTTGCGATATTTCACGAATATATAGACAAATATTTGTCCTATATTCTCAAATTTCACGTGTTCATTATGTTTGCATGTGCGAATATTCGCATATTCGAGGAAGAAAACAGTGAGGGGATGGGCAACTTTACTATTGGTTGCTAGGTATGTTGTAGATAACCTCTGACAAGTGTATTTGCATAATTTTAGTTGGCCCACAAGTGAAAAGAAGGAATTTGAGGATATTCACATATGCGAATAAGAGCATATGCGAATAAGAGCATATGCGAATACACGCATATGCGAATATGTGCATATGCGAAAATGCGCATATGGGGAAAAAAGTGAATATTCGTAATTTCAAATATATAGCGAATATATTCGCAATATTCAAAAATTCGTGAAAAATTTGGAATGAGAATATTTGCGCCCAACACTACATACTACCTAAACTAGCACATGTTATAAAATCATACAAAAACTCTTGATATATTTGAAGGACACTTAAATAGGCACTGTCAGATCAAAAACTTATTATATGTTGTTACTGATGAAAATTAAAGACCTTTTGTAATATGGTTGTTATCTATTTATTTATTTATTTTATTTATTAAAGAAAAAAAGCTCCTGAAAATCCCACCACTAGGGGGTCCCCATACCTACTGGGACACAAACCAGTCCTACAGCAGCATTAGGCTTGTCCATGAGTCATAGACAAGAGATGACTCATGGACAAAGCTGCATGAGCAGACAAACCAATCACCTCCCACCTCCACAAGGGAGGGACATGCCCCCTTCCCCTGAGAGGATTTCTAATACTGTGAGCTAATGAAAAGAGGTATTTTTTTTCTAATAAAAATAGGTGATAGAGGCATAGAAATATATGTACATGGTCAGGATTAGGTACTGAGTAACATTTAAATTATTATTATTTTTTTTTTTTGTGGGCCGTCACGCTCACATTTTTAATTTTTTTTGCTTCACATCCTCATCTCGGAGGCAGTGCCTGGCGCAGCATTCCGGGGGCTTCACCGAGATTGCGGGGGTCCTCGGCGGCGGTCTCCCTGCTTCCACAACATAGTGAGGGTCTGCGGCTATAAATCAGCATGGCGGCAGCAGCTACATTAAAAGTGTTATCATTTTTTTTTAACTCACCTAAGAATTTTTCCTTTTTTAAGTCACCTAAGTGCTGCCCCATCAACACTGTTGCCCTAGGCACAGACCCACAGGTGCATAGTGGAAAATATAACTACTTACAGCCAGACACAATTTGAAGAGAATGATATTCTGTGACTCATAAAAAAGTTTTTCTGCTGTATGGATCACGGTTTTAATGAGAATATTAGAATAGGCTTGAAGGATATCTTTATTTTTTAAATTTAATTTCTATTTACAAAAAAATAAATACAATTCCTCCAAAAATGTATTATGCATAAATGGTGTCAAAAATAGAATATGCAGATGCACTCAAAATTAGAATGCATATAACACTTAAGTCTTACAGCACAGCCTGAATTTAAAGTGACATTGTAATGTTCTACAAGCCACATCTCCCACGAAATGTGATACTTGGGGCAAAAGTTGCAACTTCAAGGCAAAATGCAATTCCTGTAACCCCTTTGGGCAAAGGCAACAGATCTGTCCTGTCTGACATGATAAATGTCATTGCTGGCTACTAAGTAGTGTTGAGCGTCATAGGCCATATTCGAATTTGCGAATATTCACGAATATATGGACAAATATTCGTCATATATTCGCGAATATTCGCATATTCGTAAAATTCTCTTTTTATTGTCGCATATGCGAAAATTTGCGTGAATACATAAATTACCATATGCGAAAATTAGCATATACAAAAATTAACATAGGCGTAAATTCGCATATATGAAAATTAGCATATGCTAATTTTCGCATATGCGAAAATTCGCACACCAGTCTCACACAGTAGTATTAGAGGCTTCTTTACACCACACAAGCTGGAAGCAGAGAGGGATGATCACTAGTGTTGAGCGGCATAGGCCATATTCGAATTTGCGATATTTCGCGAATATATGGACGAATATTCGTCATATATTCGCTAAATTCTCATATTCGTAATACTGGCGTTTATTTTCGCATGTACGAAAATTCGTGTATGCGAAAATTATCATATACAAAAATTGCAGAACCAAAATTTTGCATATGCAAAAATTAACATATTCGCACGCCAGTCTCACACAGTAGTATTAGAGCCTTCTTTACACCACACAAGCTGGAAGCAGAGAGGGGTGATCACTGTGATGTGTACTGTAAAAAAAAAAAAATATGAATATTCGTAATTACGAATATATAGTGCTATATTCGCGAATATTCGCAAATTCGTGAATATGCGATATTCACGAATAAAATTCGGATTGAGAATATTCGCGAGCAACACTACTACTAAGTACATTGTAACAGCTGCACTTATATAAATTGTTTTTTTTATATTGTAAATTAAACAAAAATTAACAAAATATTGAACAATCAATGTATGGACATTTCTATGTGTAAATGTGTGTTGACTGTAAAATTAGAATAAACCAATACACTATATGCAGCCACTAAACATTTGTCTTTTAAATTGAGAGTCCTCAGTAAAAAAAAAAAAAGAAGTGTTATTCCACTGTGCACCATATGGCTATGACTAAGTAGTCATTTGGGCTGTTACTAGTTACTGCAGTTTGCCCAGAATCATGCCATGGCAGGCATGATTGACATAATTGGATCCTCCTACATCAGGGCATCACTGCACAAAGCCTTAAAGCTGATTGGCTGCTGTAAATGACTCTTGCCTGTCAATCATGCCAAGCGGTGATCCCGGGCAAACTGTGGCTAGTATTGGCCCAGATGACTAGTTAGTAGTCATTACCATATGGAATTGAACTTATTTTTACTGAGGACTGTAAGATAGGCATATATGGTAGGAATTATGCTTTAAAGGGGTATTCTGGCTTTATACATCTTATCCCCTATCCAAAAGCCATGGCCCCTCCCATAGACATGAATGGAGGGGGCCTGGCGTGATATCACTAGGTGCGTGACCATGACATCAAGTCCCCCGGCACAGAATGACTGGGGCTGCATCGAGATCGCATGGGTCCCCAGCGGCGGGACCCCGGCGATCATACATCTTATCCCCTATCCTTTGGATAGGGGATAAGATGTATAAAGCTGGAAAACCCCTTTAACCTCCCATAGCCCAGCTATGTAGAGTAAGAGGGTTACCTTCAACAAAAGCATTGCTTACTGTACATCTCTAAATCTTCAACTAATAATAAAAACAGATATGAAAATTATATATATATATATATATATATATATATATATATATATATATATATATATCTCAACATCTCTTTTAATAAGTAAAAAAATAATATATATTAAACATTCTTTGTACATTATGAAGTATACTGTACATATAACAGTGGGTGGTTCTACTATCTCTCCTCCCTGTGCCTCAGCTACGAAAATTGTAATAAACATTGAATACAAAAATAATGCATATTGATTAGGTTTACAAGCATTTATTGATTTAATAGAATGCAGGTAACAGAACAGAAAAAAACAGATTTTCTTGAAAATCTAGCAAACAACATTTGGGGCAAATGTATATAACTGTATTATATAGTGTAAACTGCTTTTTATAGTTTCATGTGTCTTTTAAAGTCAACAACAGCCATAGATAACACTATTAGACGTGTTGAGATTCCAGTGCATGTTCTAGATTGAAAATGTTGTGCTAGATGATCTGTGTGACATTTAATCAAGATGGCTGAAAATAGTGAAAACAATTCTAAATACACAGTCACTCTGAAATCCTGAAGAGTATCGTGTGCCCATTCCCATCCACTGCTTATCACTCATTTCAAAATCCTAGGGTTGCCAGACCAGTCATGGTGAGGATATGCTACAAATGTTCTGAAAATCTTGTTACCTGCATCAATGATGTTTGCTGTGCATGAATCCAGGATTTCTTCAAAATCCTTTTAATACCCTGTAATACCGACAGGCAGCACAAGTTGTGAGACAATGGCTTTGTGATCTAGGAACTGTAAAGAAGGAAATATACTGCTTGGGAGTATACGCTTACAGCCTTAAATGTCATGGTATTCACAACTTGTTTATAAGCCAGTATAAGGCTAAGTTTCTACTTGTTTATTTTTAATTTTTAAATGCCAAGAAAAACGCCAATTCTGCCCCAGGTCAAATGTTAGCTGTAAATCGATGAGAAATATTTCCACTTGGCGTTTTTCAGTTTGGTATTTTTTTAATCCTTTTGCCATTTTTTCACTCTTTTTTGGCATTTTTCAGCTCCTTGGCGGTTTTGCAAAATTGCAGCATGTTTAGCCACTGGCATTTTTTTTTCCTGAAATCGTGGCGTTTTTCTCCCATAGAAGCCAAGAAAAACACCATGTAGTTTTTTTTCAGGCGGTTTTTATTCTCTTTTGGACTTTAGTGATCCAAAAAAGTGATGGAGATACCTTTTTTTAATAAAATTTCGTAGGGTACCATTAAAAAAATAATAATAAAAAAGATACAGTAGTGATGGAAAAAAAATGTATTTAACAAAATCTATCTTTTTTTATAACAACATTTTTATTAATTTTTAAACAGGGATCAATTTATGTGGGCGGGCAGGGCACTAAAAATACAGCTAACAATAATAAAAATGTAGTGTGTGTGTGTGTGTGTGTGTGTTTTTCCCTTTTTATTCTTTATTTTTTAGGTGGTACTACTACTCCCAGCATGAAACACACAATGTTCCGTGATGGGAGTAGTAGTACCTGTTCTAATTGACAGATCGCCCCGGGTTCTGTTGCGATCCTTCTGTTTAAAGTATATATGCGGCCGGACATTCTTCTATTGTCCCCTGCACTGCCGTATATATACACCTATTCATATTTCCAACAGAGAGCTGTGATTGGCCAGATGGTTCAATCCAATCACAACTCTCTGTGGGAAATATTAATAGGTGTATATATACGTCAGTGCAGGGGACCACAGAAGTGTGGCCGGCCGCATCTATACATTATACAGGACGATCACAGCGGGTGTCAGGAGTGACATCCGCTGTGATCTTTCCTTAACTGCAGGTACTACAGCTCCCAACATGGAGCAGAGTGTGCTCCATGATGGGAGTAGTAGTACCTGCAGTTAAGGAAAGATCACAGTAGGTATAACTCCTGACATCCGCTGTGATCATTCTTTCTATTGCAGAGATGTGGAGCGGCTCTATACAGCACTCGCATCTCTGCTCTGTTCTCAAGCCAGTGACGTGAATAGAACATCACTGATTCATATTTCCCACTGAGAGCTGTGATTGGCTGAAACCATCCGGCCATTGACCACTCTGGGCGGAAAATATGAATGAGTGATGTTCTATTCACATCACTGGCCATCCCGGAGTATAGTGCAGAGATGCAAGTGCTGTATAGAACCGCTCCACATATCTGCTATATTATAGACGATCGCATTAGGTGATATGTCTATTAGTACAGGTACTACTACTCACATCATGGAACAGTCTGTTTCATGCTGGGAGTCGTAGTACTGTCAAGGATGCCTTAAACTGTGAGTTACTACCGCTGTGTTATTTTGCTGAGTGTCGACATAAGCAAATTTACACCAGACAATGTTGGTATGAATCCCATTCTCAGCACTGACTCCCAAGGAGTCCTGTTCTTTATTAGAAAATCACATTCTTTTTTACAATTGACAAAAAGGGGAGGTTAAAACTATTGCATCAAATCATCGTTGTATATGCTGATTGGTCATTTAACCCCTTAAGGACTCAGGGTTTTTCCATTTTTGCACTTTCGTTTTTTCCTCCTTACCTTTTAAAAATCATAACCCTTTCAATTTTCCACCTAAAAATCCATATTATGGCTTATTTTTTGGGTCGCCAATTCTACTTTGCAATGACATTAGTCATTTTACCCAAAAATGCACGGCAAAACGGAAAAAAAAAATCATTGTGCGACAAAACCGAAAAAAAAATGCCATTTTGTAAATTTTGGGGGCTTCTGTTTCTACGCAGTGCATATTTAGGTAAAATTTACACCTTATCATTATTCTGTAGGTCAATACGGTTAAAATGATACCCTACTTATATAGGTTTGATTTTGTCGCACTTCTGGAAAAAAACATAACTACATGCAGGAAAATGTATTCGTTTAAAAATGTCATTTTCTGACCCCTATAACTTTTTTATTTTTCCACGTACAGGGCGGTATGAGGACTCATTTATTGCGCCGTGATCTGAAGTTTTTATCGGTATGATGTTTGTTTTGATCGGACTTTTTGATCACTTTTTATTCATTCTTTAATGGTATAAAAAGTGACCAAAATACGCTTTTTTGGACTTTGGATTTTTTTTGCGCGTACGCCATTGACCGTGCGGTTTAATTAATTATATATTTTTATAGTTCGGACATTCACACACGCGGCGATATGACATATGTTTATTTATTTTTTTATTTTTTTTACACTGTTTTATTTTTTTTATGGTAAAAGGGGGGTGATTCAAACTTTTATTAGGGAAGGGGTTAAATGACCTTTATTAACACTTTTTTTTAAATTTTTTTTTGCAGTGTTATAGGTCCCATAGGGACCTATAACACTGCACACACTGATCTTTTACACAGATCACAGGCGTGTATTAACACGCCTGTGATCAGTGTTATCGGCGCTTGACTGCTCCTGCCTGGATCTCAGGCACGGAGCAGTCATTCGCCGATCGGACACCGAGGAGGCAGGTAAGGGCCCTCCTGGTGTCCGGTCAGCTGTTCGGGACGCCGCAATTTCACCACGGCGGTCCCGAACAGCCCGACTGAGCAGCCGGGTCACTTTCACTTTCACTTTAGAAGCGGCGGTCAGCTTTGACCGCCGCTTCTAAAGGGTTAATACTGCACATCGCCGCGATCGGCGATGTGTGGTATTAGCCGCGGGTCCCGGCCGTTGATGAGCACCGGGACCGACGCGATATGATGCGGGATCGCGGCGCGATCCTGCTTCATATCGCGGGAGCCGGCGCAGGACGTAAATATACGTCCTGCGTCGTTAAGGGGTTAAGCAAGGCGTAGCATAGGTCACTTATGTTGCAACATCTCTATCTTGAGATTTTTCCATCCTTCCACAAAAGCCCAATGTTTAGACTTTAACTCCTAACTTCTTGTATCTTCAGACTCCATCCCAAGGTTCTCATCTTAATTACAGCCAAAGAGCAAGCTGAAACGTTTTGAATTAAGGAAAACAAAGTTCTGCAATATTTTGGCAATAGCATATAGCATTTAGAAAATCACATTCATTTTTACAACTGACAAAAAGGGGAGGGTAAAACTATCGCATCAAACCATCGTTTTATATGCTGATGCAAAGAGCAAGCTGAAATGTTTTGAATTAAGGAAAGCAAAGTTCTTCTGCAATATTTTGGCAATAGCATATAGCATTTAGCAAAGGCATATGAGTATAGCTATAGCGATCAATATATCAGAATATTATAGATCCAACAATTCCCCCCTAAGATCTTTGTTTCTTTCCATATGGTGTGTTCTGCCTAATAGTCCCAGGTTCAGGTGGAGAAAGGGGCATGGGATGCTTCACTGGAGACGAGTGGCTCCTTATGACCCACCCCCCTTTGTACTCAGACTTGTCCTTTACCTGGGACTTTTATGTTTGCCCCAACTCTGCTGGGATTGCCTTTGAGCCATCCGCATACAGGATAGTTGTTCTCATGGGGTGAATTCCCTTGGTCATGCTTGGGTCTGATGTACTGATTAGGTTTAAGTCAGTTGAAGTAGTGGGTCCAATATCCATATTCATTGCCCCAGTTGGAAATTCTGCTCTACAGTGGAGATTATTGCTTTCTTTACACAGGGGACTATGCAACATCCAAGTATTATTATCATGGCAATAAGAACCACTAAAATGATAGCTACTTGTAGAAGCCATTTTTTCCAGTCTCCTAACCATGAGAAATATTGATCCCAGGGGTCACTTATTCCTAAATGCTTCTTCTATTCTAAAGACAAATCCTCTAATTTCTTTATGGCTTTTGTAACCTTACCATTTGGACGAGTGTTACCTGGTATGCAAGTGCAACAGGTCTCACCAACCATTTTACATACTCCTCCTTTCTCTGTCAACATCATATCTAAGGCCATTCTGTTTTGGAAGATCATGGTAGAAGTGGGTCCTAACTGCTCAGCTAATCCTTTCAGTGCATCCCTGGTATAATTTACAATCCTTTGTTCATTGTAATATATGTAGTTTATCCATTCAACATTTTTGTTGGCAGTGATTGTGGGAAAAATGTATTCAAACCCTGCTTTTACCTGGTCTCCTGCTTTAAACTCATCAGGTAGACCCCTAGAGACTCCAATAGCATCAAAGTACACATGTGGATCTAGACAGCCTGCGATGGCCTCCCTCTTCCCCCTACTTTGTGTATCTACTGGGTCACCTAATTTGGTCTCATACTCCTGATCTGGGATTATGTGCAGAAGTATTAAAACTTCGGCTAGTGCAACATTCACCCGGCCAATTACCCTCTAGTCGTGTTTGGATTTTCATGTCACCACAGATCCAGCAGATGTCACCTAGGGAGTAAACCTGATTTTGTATCTGCTGTCCACTTAGTTTGCTGTATTCTGAGCAATACCCTTTGGAAAATTTTCCCATGGATCTACCTTTTCCTCTTCTGCTAGCATAGCAGATGTAATTTCCCTTGTAAATAGTAATACCCTCACTTGGATTGGTTGTCTCAGCTATTAACCCCTTAAGGACCAGGCCCATTTTGGCCTTAAGGACCAGACCAATTTTATTTGAGCATTTTCGTTTTTTCCTCCTTGCCTTCTAAAAATCATAACTTTCTTATATTTCCATCCACAGACCCATATGAGGGCTTGTTGTTTGCATCACCAATTGTACTTTGTAATTACATCACTTATTTTACCATAAAATGTACGGCACAACCAAACAAATATTATTTATGTGGGAAAATTGAAAAGGAAACCGCAATTTAGCAAATTTTGGAAGGTTTTGTTTTCGTGCTGTATACTTTCCGGTAAATATGACATGTTTTCTTTATTCTGTGGGTCAATACGATTAAAATGATACCCATGATTATATGATTTTTTATAATTGTACCGCTTAAAAAAAATATCAAACCATTTTAACAAAATTAGTATGTTTGAAATTGCCCAATTTTGACTACCTATAACTTTCTCATTTTTCCGTATATGGGGCGATATGAGGGCTCATTTTTTGTGCAATGAGCTTTAGTTTTTATCAGTACCACTTTTGCTAAGATATTACTTTTTTACTTTTTATGAATTTTTATAAGTTTTTTTGGAATAAAATGTGACAAAAAAGCCGCAATTTTGGACTTTAAAAAAAATGTACGTATACGCTGTTCATCGTGTGGGATAATTAACAATATATTTTAATATTTCAGACTTTTACACATGTGACGATACCAAAGATGTGTATTAATTTTTTTACGCTTTTTTGGGGGGTAAAATGGGAAAAACTGACGTTTTACTTTTTTATTGGGGGAGGGGATTTTTCAAATGTTTTTACTTTTTTATTTTAAATATTTTAACATTTTTTTTTACACTTTTTATATCCCCATAGGGGACTATTCATAGCAATCAGTTGATTGCTAATACTGTTCAGTGCTATGCATAGGACACAGCACTGCTCAGTGTTATCGGTCATCTTCTGCTCTGGTCTGCTCGATCGCAGGCCAGAGCAGAAGACCCCGGGAGACGGCTGGAGCCAGGTAAGGGGACCTCCGGCCGCCATGCTGGATGATGGGATCACCGCGGATCTGTATTGATCACGGCATCTGAGGGGTTAATGGCAGACATCCGCGCGATTGCGGATGTCCGCCATTACCGGTGGGTCCCTGGCTGCTGATAGACCGTTCCGGTGCCACATCACCATGAAGTACCATATCACCATGATGTACATTTACGTCCATTGTCATTAAGGGGTTAAAGGGTACTCTTTTTTCCATTGTTTACATTTGGTATAGTCATTGGTCACATTGGTAAACAGACTAATAAAATTGTCCTGACTCTCTTCTGGAATATTTAAGGGAACTGTCCCAAGGTGAGGTCTGCTGTAGTCACCATTTGATCTTTAAAGGGGTTATCAAGGAAAAAACTTATATATATATATATATATATATATATATATATATATATATATATATATATCTCAACTGGCTCCAGAAAGTTAAACAGATTTGTAAATTACTTCTATTCTAATATCTTAATCCTTTCAGTACTTATGAGCTACGGAAGCTGAGTTGTTCTTTTCTGTCTAAGTGCTCTCTGATGACACGTGTCTTGGGAACTGTCCAGAGTAGAAGTAAATCCTCATAGCAAACCTCTTCTACTCTATGCAGCTCCCGAGACAAGCAGAGATGTCAGCAGAGAGCACTGTTGACAGACAGAAAATAACTTAACTTCAGCAGCTCATAATTATTGAATAAAGATTTTTTAATAGAAGTAATTTACAAATCTGTTTAACTTTCTGGAGCCAGTTGATATATATAATTTTTTTTTCTGGAATACCCCTTTAATAGCCTGAACAAGTTGTAGTATGGGCTCTATTTTAGCCGATCTTTGAAAGCCTTTAGCCTAAATGTCCATTAGCCTGAATTCTCCCCAATTTCCCCTCGGGTGTCACTTCATTTGCAACCCTAGAATATATTCTCTCTGCTCTTGTGCGGTTCTCCGGGGTTTTCTATGTTAATAGTAAGAGGTATATTGAAACCAGGTAGCCAGTAATCGCAGTCGCTTGATTTTGTAAGTGTCATTCTCAGTAGCAGAGACTTGCCGGTATTGTCTTTCCTTTCCTTGGCACTATCTGGTTAACAGCCCCAGTCAGTTCCTGTGTCCCATCCCACTGCTCCCCAATAGGTACAAGCGTCTCCCCAGTAGTCATCAATCACACATGTGTATACTGAGTTGTCACCCCCATGCAATGACATTGTTCTGTCACACTGGGACAAGCCACTATGTCACAGTAGTCAAATTCAAAGGTAGCCACTTGGTTGCTGGAAGAGTTATACCAAAACGTGGGATTCGACTTTCGAATCACTTCCCAGTCAAACCAGTATTTTTGTGGAGTCAAATTGGGTTATTGGGTTTGCACCCCATTTATACAAAAAAGGATATGTATCAGGAGCATGGTGTAGGAAACCTCTTGCAGTGTGAGGAATGCATCCATGTTGATTTTCCTTCCAGTTTCACTGAGGTCAGAGTTGTCAGTAGAACCTGGTAAGGGCCTTCAAATCTAGGTTCCAGCGGGGCCCCCTCACATGTCTTTTCACAAGGACAAACTCTCCGGGCTGCAGATTGTTACTTCCTTGCTCAGTGTCTGGATCTGGAATGGAAGAATAAACTGCAGCATGCGTTACTTTCAGCTCATTACACAGTGTAATAACAAACTTTACCAAACTATCATTCCCTGCACTAAGCTGCTGAGGGTAGTAACATCCTAGCTTAGGGACCCCCCAAAAAGTGTCTCATATGGGGTTAGACCTGTTGGCTGTCAGGGTGTGTTTCTAACAGAGTACAGGGCTATGGGCAGCACTTCTGGCCATGGAAGGGACAGTTCTCTGTTGGCTTTTAGGATCTTGTTTTTTAGGGTGCCATTCAGTATTTCAACTTTTCCACTGCTCTGAGGATGATATGGAGTATGGAGTCCAAGGTCTGCTCCCACCATTTTCCAAAGTTCTCTTGTAATATCTGCAATGAAAGACGGTCCCTGGTCACTTTCAATTACTTCAGGGACTCCAAATCTGCATACCGATTCTGTTAGTAGTTTCTTTACAGCAGTCTTTGCTGTAATATTAGTGACTGGGTAGGCTTCTGGCCATCCTGAGAACATGTCCACTGCTACTAGCACGTACTCAAACTTTCCACTTTTGGGCAATTGCATGTGGTCAATCTGGATCCTCTGAAATGGGTATCAAGGTTTGGCTAAGTGTTTCTTAGGAGTAACTTCTGTTCTCCCAGGGTTGCTGGTGTTGCAAATGTCACATCCCTTGACATACTGTTTAACTGGTGTTGTTATTCCTGGTGCAAGGTAGATTTTGTTGATAGAAGTGATCATTTGGTTTTTCCTATGTGGGTGACTCCATGAGCCCATTGAGTTACCCCCGGGTAAAGGGCTTGAGGAAGGCAAATTCTGTTTGCTTTTCTCCATAGGCCATCTGATTCATTTAGTTCAGCTTCCATTTTCTCCCACATATTCTTTTCCTTGTCCAAGGCTTGAGTCTGGAACTGTTTCAGTGTCTTGAGTTTGGGGTTTTCCTTTTTCTCTTCTGGTTCTTTCTTCTATCTTCTTGTTTCCAAATATACCCCTGCTTTCTCTTGAGTTAGGGGCTGTATTGCAGCTTCTTTAGCTGCCTGGTCTGCCAAGAAATTTCCTTTGGCTTCTTCAGAGTCCAATCTTCCGTGCACTTTGATTTTGATAATCGCCTCTTGTTTAAGCAGTTTTAAGGCTTCAATCAGGGTCCTGACAGCTTCAAAGTTCTTTAGAGGGGTTCCATTAGGGCCCATTTCAATCCGAAGTCCAGCGCCACTCTATGCCCATAGGCAGAGTCTGTGTAGATGCTGGCGGTTGGTCCTTCCGAAATGTGGCAGGCTTCAGCTAGGGCAATAAGTTCCGCCTCTTGTGCTGAAACACGGGGAGGGAGTGGTCTTGCCAACAGAACTTTGAACGGGCTAACTACTGAGTATCCCGTGTGGAAATTGTCACTTTCATCAGCATATCTGGACCCATCTGTGTGGAGAGTAAAGGTTGCATCATCCCTTGGTGTTTCTTGGACCGTTGGTAAATGTGATGTCTCCATTTCCATAACCTCTAAGCAATTGTGCTCCGGATCACTAAGGTCTTCATCATTTGGTCAATTTGTTTTTCTTCCTCATCCCCCTCGAGAGAGGAAGCAGGGTAGCTGGATTGAGGATTGTGCATCTCTGAAGGGTGACATTATCCGGGAGTAAGAGAGAGCACTGAAGCCTCGCTTGCCTTTGTAGAGAAAGTGGATTTCTTTGGCACTGAGTTAGAATAGCTTTCAGATCATGCAGAGCGAGGATAACGATGGAATGTCCAAGAATGATGTCTGAGGTCTTGTCCAAGAGATCCTTAGCTGCTATCACAGCTCGAAGGCAGGTAGGTGCAGTTTGTACAACAGAATCTAGTCTGCATGAGTATTATCCCAAAGGTCTCTTTTTGTCTCCATGAGTTTGTGCAAGGACTCCATAGGCATGGCTCTTTGTTTCAGAGACAAAGAAATAAAACAGCAGTTTGTAATTTGGGATACCAAGTGCTGGAGCAGACAAGATAAGGTCTTTTAGGCAGTACAAACACTATGGCTTCCCATGATAGTGGCTACTTCTGATTCATAGCTGGAATGGCATCATACAGAGGTTGCATCAGTGCTGAGGCAGTTGTAGGAACAGGAATTTCTTGCATGACTAGCTTTCTGTCTTCCGTGAGGTTTTTAGCACCTTGAGAGATACAATGTCCTAGGAAGACAACTTTTTGTTGTGCCCACTAAACTTTTTCAAGGGACATCTTGCAGTTGATTGAAGAAAGTAAAGATAGCAGATCAACTGAAGTGGTGGCACACTCATCTTGCGATGTGGCACAGAGTAAAAGGTCATCCACATATTGAAGTAAAGTCACATTAGGATGGGCACATAACCATGGACCCAGACAGGTGGATAAGGCTTGAGAAAAGCAATTGGGGGAGTTTTGAGCTCCCTGTGGCAAGCATGTCCAGGTGTATTGTCCTCCTTGGTGAGTAAAGGCAAAGAGGTATTGGCAGTCTGGATGCAATGAAACGCTGAAGGAAGCATTGGCTAAGTCCAGAACAGTAAAAAAAACTTGGCATCTGGTGGTATCGAGCTGAGCAGAGTTTGTGGGTTGGAAACAATGGGACTATCCAGAATTGTGGCAGCATTATCAGCGACATCCCAGGTTGTCCTTTTGGTGTCTTCTTCTTTACTGGAAACAAAGGAGTGTTTGCTGGGGAAACACATTTGATTAAGGCTCCATTCTTGAGAAGATTTGTGATTTGTTCAGAAAGAGAAGTTTTTTGTTTGCCTTGAGAGGATACTAGGGTACTGTAGGTATCTTGGCTCCGGGTTTTAAGAAGACCTTAACAGGCAGAACATGCAAAAGCCCAATATCATCTGGGCCTTTGGACCAGACACAGTCAGGAATTTGTTGTTGATAGACATTGGGTATAGTCTTCGTTTCGATATTCATGACCATCAGTGGAGAGGCTTGCAAAATACAAACTTCTTCAGGTGTGAGTGGTTGAGATAATTCAAGGTGCACGCCATCATCTTCATATTTTATGGTGGCTTTGAGCTTCAGGAGTAAATCTGCACCCAACAGGTTGAGTGGGCACGTATATGATAAAAGCATCTGGGAAAGGATAACTTTATGTGTTCAATTAAGGAATAGGGTGGGTGAGGTTCGAAGTAACAGGTGTACCATCTACTCTCACACAAGAAACATGATCAGAAGAGATAAGAGAAGTGCATGGTAGGTCTTTAAAGCATATTACGGATCTGGCTGCACCTGTGTCCGCTAGGAAAGGAAGAGAGAAAAAAATGAGAGAAAAGAGAGAAAAAAATGAAGCACACACACTTTATTAAAAATTAATTTAAACTTTGTTATAAAAAATAACAATTTTGTTAAATACATTTTTTTCCATCACTACTGCATCCACTATGCCAAAGGGGTCAAAAATTAAATTTCCACACAAATGAAAAAACGCCAGAAAAAACAAAAAAACTGGACAAAAAACAAGTAGAAACTTAGCCTCAGGGTCTATTCACATGTACAGTATTCTTCACAGATTTGATGCACAGGATTTCAAGCTGTGTTCAGTCATTCAGTTTACATTGAAATCTACAGCAGAAAATACTGCACATCAAATCTGCGCATTTAATCTGCGCAGAATACACCATTAAGAAAAATGGATCCCTAATGCAAAGGACAAGGGATACATTTTAGATTGCGGTGGGAACGACCACTAGGACCCCTGCAAATTCCTGCACAGCACCCCAGAAGTCCCAAGAAACGGAGCTTGTTGACCCCCGCACAAAGTGGTGGCCGACACGC
This sequence comes from Hyla sarda, assembly GCF_029499605.1. Taxonomy (NCBI): domain Eukaryota; kingdom Metazoa; phylum Chordata; class Amphibia; order Anura; family Hylidae; genus Hyla; species Hyla sarda. Next base: position 351,590,439 of record NC_079190.1, read on the forward strand.
CCCGTCCATGTTTCTCTATGAGGGCGCCAGAGATAACCGAAATCCCCAGCTCACTATTGAGATACATAAAGGGGGGGGGGGGCAATATGCCCTGATTCTGGGGAGAGACGAGGTCCCATGCAGGAGAACGCAGTGTCTCCCTACCCTCCCCCCCCCCATCTAAGACGTATCCCCTACCTTTTTCATCATGATACTTCTCCTTTTATGGTGTGAAATGTGATGTCAATAAATACAATTTTTGGGAGACTTGATTTGAAGGTAACATTGTCAAAGTTGAAATAAAGTTACGCACATTTTGGTTTAAACATTTGCTAGTTTTTAAGCTCATTGCAAGACAATGTAATACATGCTGAGACCATGAAAACCAAAATTAGAAGGGTGTAAACAAAAAGTTAAAAAAATTAAACTGTTATAGAGTGCTGCAAGACTGTGAAATGAGATATTGCTTTTCATGGATTGACCAGAACGTGATTACTTATTGCCTGCTTGGAATTCACTTAGCATCCACACTAACTCCATGATGCCCAGTGACTTGCAATCACAACATGACTACAGGTAATTGGAAGGTACTTTGCTGCGGTAATAATTATGGAACATAGAAGATAAATCATAAAGACCTCTGTTGTTGGCTTGACAAAAGATAAAGCCCTGTTATTTAAAGGTTGGGGGTATTCTGGGAAAATATAAATGCTATGGGTTAAAGATAAGAGGCCCTCCAATGACACACGCGCACAGGTCATCAGTTCTTCATAACTGACATTTTCCTTGGCAAAACAAAATAATTTCATCAAAGTTCTGTCATTCTAAATGGAAAGACACAGCTGTAAATATAGCTTGTTAGACAGGAAAATTGCCGTATTCATCGTTATCAGATAGGACTAAAGTAATAGATTGATAAACATATTTATTTACAGCAGAAAGAAACTCTCCAAGCAAATGTAAGCCTTAACACCATTTTTTATTTAAATAGCTCTAAAAAAACTCTACTAATTTATTTTCCTATGTATCTTTTTTAAGTGTTTAGATTTAAACACTACCTTGCAGCACCCATATTGCTTCCAATAGCCCCATCCAAACATAACCATGCAGTAAAGATAATACTCCCTACCACAGTGCAGCAAAATCTCTTCAGCAGCACTAAACACCATAGCACAGCATAAAATGCTGTAACACAAAACACCTCTCCAGTAACACCAAATAGCACAATGCAGCACAAAATACCTCTTCAGCAGCACCAATGGGACTCTGTTGCAAGCAAGTGGAATTTTTCTGGAAGAGATTAAGCAGTGTGGATGGGCCCAATGACTGCTGGATATGCTTGTTATATGTCAAAAAGTAGAATGTTCACTCTAAATGTTGTGTAAGACCCCATTCACATCATGTTTTTGCTTTATTCCTGGCATGTACATTTGTGCACCCGAAAATGCAAACAAATAGCCTGACATATCTATAAACAACTATTAAGCAGGTAAATGCAAAGAGTGCTTTAACCTCTTGAGGACGAAAGTCTTACCTGAACGCTCTTGTCCCGCTCCCCTTATATGACAGCTCCTGAGTGCAGGTCTAAGCAGGGTGGTCCCAGCGGCTACCTGCCACCAGGACTCGTGGCTAATGCCAGACATCACCGATCACAGTGATGCCCAGCATTAACCCCGGCATTAACCTCTTTGATTTTGTTGTTTAAAATGTTGAAAAACACTTCCCATCATCTGCTCAGCTGTGCTGATCTTGACCACCGTGGCAAAGTCCGAGTCAGCTGAGAGGATGGGGGGGGGGGGGAAGGCTTTACATGCTTCCTCACTGTCCAATCGGTAATCCAATGCTCCAGTCAGCCATGGCCGGCTGGAGCAATGGAGCACCGATAACACTGATCAATGCTATGCTATGGCAAAGCATTGAACAGTGTGAGCAATCTGAGATTGCCTGTAATAGACCCCTATGGGACAAAAAAATGTGTAAGAAAAAGTAAAATAAAAAGTCATTTAACTTCTTCCCTAATAAAAGTTTGAATCACCCCCTTTTTCCCATTTAAAATAATATGTAAACAAAAATAAACATATATATATATATATATATATATATATATATATATATATATATATATATATACGGTATCGTTGCATGCGTAAATGTTGATTCTTTTTATTCCTTGCATGCCTGATTACATCAAAAATACAGGACAAATTTTAGGTATGATGCAACAGTGTGGCAGCACAATTATCAAGTGGCAGCACAATTATGTATGGGAGACATCAGATGTCATCTCTTTATATTCAGTGATACCCCATGTCTTAGCCTTTTAACCTCTTCAGGACATAGGGCATATGGATACGCCCTGCATCCCGAGTCCTTAAGGACCGAGGGCATATCCATATGCCCGTGGGAATTCCGGCCCCCACTGCTAGCCGGTTGGGGACCGGAGCCAGATGCCTGCTGAAATCGTTCAGCAGGCATCCCGGCATATCGCCCAGGGGGGTCATTATGCCCCCCCATGTCGGCGATCGCCGCAGATTGCTGAACAATTCAGTCCAGCGATCTGCGGCGATTCCGGGTCAATCGGGTCTCCAGTGACCCGATGACACGGAATTACTGGCTGTTCGGGGCCGTCTCTGACGGCCCCGAACAGCCAGAGCCTGCAGGGGTGAGGTGGCACTGGTGCCACCTCACGATCGCCCTGATTCGTCGGCCGGATTACCAGCCGACCAATCAGGGCGCCTGCTGCGGGTGTCACTCCCGCACCCGCTCCGCCCCTCTTCTGGAGGACGTGAGCGGGTGTGGGACGTGCACCCCGGGTGCTGGGGACCCCGATCCCCGGCGCCCCTGTTGGGATCGGGGCCCCAGGAGCAGCTGCGGTGGCGGGACTGACATGCAGCGTCTGGATCGTTGGAGGTGAGTGACAGCCTCCTGCTGTTGCTTAGCAACAGCTCCCAGCATGCAAAAAGGGCATGCTGGGAGCTGTAGTTATGCAACAGCAGGAGGCAGACCACCACAACTCCCAGCATTCCCTTATGGGCATGCTGGGACTTATGGTTTTGCAACAGCTGGAGGCACATTCTTTCTATGGAAAAGCGTACCTTCAGCTGTTGTATAACTACAACTCCCAGCTTGCACAAACAGCTAAAGTGCATGCTGGGAGTTGTAGTGGTGCATCTGCTGGTTGCATAACTACAACTTCCAGCATGCCCGTTGGCTGTCGGTGACTGCTGAGAGTTGTAGTTTTGCAACAGCTGAAGGCTCACTGGTTGTGAAACTCAAGAGTTTTTTTTTACCTAACTCAGTGTTTCACCGGTGTGCCTCCAGCTGTTGCAAACTACAACTCTCAGCAGTCACCGTACACCATGCACTGCACATGCTGGGAGTTGTAGTTTTGCAACAGCTGGAGGCACACTGGTTGTGAAACACTGAGTTAGGTCACAAACTCAGTGATACATAACCAGTGTGCCTACAGTTGTTGCAAAACTACAACTCTCAGCAGTCACCGACAGCCAACGGGCATGCTGGGAGTTGTAGTTATGCAACAGCTGGATGCCCCCCCCAATGTGAACGTACAGGGTACACTCACATGGGCGGAGGATTACAGTAAGTATCTGGCTGCAAATTTGAGCTGCCGCAAACTTTCTGCTGCAGCTCAAATTGCCAGCGAGAAACTACCGTGAACCCCCCGCCCGTGTGACTGTACCCTAAAAACACTACACTAACACAAAAAATAAAATAAAAAGTAAAAAACACTACGTATACACATACCCCTACACAGCCCCCCTCCCCTCCCCAATAAAAATGAAAAACGTCTGGTACGCCACTGTTTCCAGAACGGAGCCTCCAGCTGTTGCAAAACAACTCCCAGTATTGTCGGACAGCTGTTGACTGTCCAGGCATGCTGGGAGTTTTGCAACAGCTGGAGGCACCCTGTTTGGGAATCACTGGCGTAGAATTCCCCTATGTCCACCCCTATGCAATCCCTAATTTAGGCCTCAAATGCGCATGGCGCTCTCACTTTGGAGCCCTGTCGTATTTCAAGGCAACAGTTTAGGGTCACATATGGGGTATCGCCGTACTCGGGAGAAATTGTGTTACAAATTTTGGGGGGTATTTTCTGCTTTTACCCTTTTTAAAAATGTAAAATGTTTGGGAAAACAAGCATTTTAGGTAAAAAAAAATTTTTTTTTTACATATGCAAAAGTCGTGAAACACCTGTGGGGTATAAAGGTTCACCTAACCCCTTGTTACGTTCCCCGAGGGGTCTAGTTTCCAAAATGGTATGCCATGTGTTTTTTTTTTTGCTGTCCTGGCACCATAGGGGCTTCCTAAATGCGGCATGCCCCCAGAGAAAAATTTGCGTTCAAAAAGCCAAATGTGACTCCTTCTCTTCCGAGACCTGTAGTGCGCCAGCAGAGCACTTTTCACCCCCATATGGGGTGTTTTCTGAATCAGGAGAAATTGGGCTTCAAATTTTTAGGGGTATTTTCTGCTATTACCCTTTTTAAAAATAAAAAAATTTTGGGAAAACAAGCATTTTAGGTAAATTATTTTTTTTTTTTTTACATTTGCAAAAGTCGTGAATCACCTGTGGGGTATTAAGGTTTACTTTACCCCTTGTTACGTTCCCTGAGGGGTCTAGTTTCCAAAATGGTATGCCATGTGTTTTATTTTTGCTGTTCTGGCACCATAGGGGCTTCCTAAATGCGGCATGCCCCCAGAGAAAAATTTGCGTTCAAAAAGCCAAATGTGACTCCTTCTCTTCCGAGACCTGTAGTGCGCCAGCAGAGCACTTTTCACCCCCATATGGGGTGTTTTCTGAATCGGGAGAAATTGGGCTTCAAATTTTTAGGGGTATTTTCTGCTATTACCCTTTTTAAAAAGAAAAAATTTTGGGGAAAACAAGCATTTTAGGTAAATTTTTTTTTTTTTTTTTTACATTTGCAAAAGTTGTGAATCACCTGTGGGGTATTAAGGTTTACTTTACCCCTTGTTACATTCCCTGAGAGGTCTAGTTTCCAAAATGGTATGCCATGTGTTTTTTTTTTTGCTGTTCTGGCACCATAAGGGCTTCCTAAAGGTAACATGCCCCCCAAAAACCATTTCAGAAAAACGTACTCTCCAAAATCCCCTTGTCGCTCCTTCCCTTCTGAGCCCTCTACTGCGCCCGCCGAACACTTTACATAGACATATGAGGTATGTGCTTACTCAAGAGAAATTGGGCTACAAATACAAGTAAAAATTTTGTCCTTTTACCCCTTGTAAAAATTCAAAAATTGGGTCTACAAGAACATGTGAGTGTAAAAAATGAAGATTGTGAATTTTCTCCTTCACTTTGCTGCTATTCCTGTGAAACACCTAAAGGGTTAAAACGCTGACTGAATGTCATTTTGAATACTTTGGGGGGTGTAGTTTTTATAATAGGGTCATTTATGGGGTATTTCTAATATGAAGACCCTTCAAATCCACTTCAAACCTGAACTGGTCCCTGAAAAATACAGAGTTTGAAAATTTTGTGAAAAATCGGAAAATTGCTGCTGACCGTTGAAGCCCTCTGGTGTCTTCCAAAAGTAAAAACACGTCAATTTTATGATGCAAACATAAAGTAGACATATTGTATATGTGAACCAAAAAAAAATGTATTCGTAATATCCATTTCCCTTACAAGCAGAAAGCTTCAAAGTTAGAAAAATGCAAAATTTTCAAATTTTTCATCAAATTTACGGATTTTTCACCAAGAAAGGATGCAAGTATCGACAAAAATTTACCACTATGTTAAAGTAGAATATGTCACGAAAAAACAATCTCAGAATCAGAATGATAACTAAAAGCATTCCAGAGTTATTAATGTTTAAAGTGACAGTGGTCAGATGTGCAAAAAATGCTCCGGTCCTTAAGGCCAAAATGGGCTCCGTCCTGAAGGGGTTAAGCACTTGATTGTTTTTTGGGCTTGTATTCTCACTTCACTTTGGAATTGCGGACCTTTATTAATCAGGTTGTTGATTTTCTACTTAAACATCATTTTTTATTTAACCCCTTAAGGATGTGGCTCATTTTCACCTTAAGGACGGAGCAATTTTTTGCAATTCTGACCACTGTCACATTTATGGACATTTATCAATGGGTTTAGTCAGGTTTTCTTTACTATAATTGTCGCAAAATTGTCGCAACTGCGACTACGAGATTTTTATTGCGACATTTTGACTGGAAAGTGAGAAAAGCAAGTTTTCCAAAAATTAACTACGTAGTAATAATTTTAAAATGGACTACGGGTAGTCTGCTATTTATTAACTGCGACAGTCGCAACTGTGCAAAAAAAAGTCGCAACAGGGTTAAAAATTTATTAAATTTACTCCAGCTCAAACATGGAGCAGAAAAAGCTACTACCAAAGTAAAAAAGGAAAAATTGCTTACGTGAAAGAAAATTATCAACAGGCTGAAAGCAGTTGATAAATAAGTCACACATAAGCACAAAAAAAAGTAAGGAAATGATTACTAAAAAAAAGAATACATAAGCAAACATTGATAAATGTCCCTCTTTATGCATTAATAACTCTAAGATGCTTTTACCGATTATTCTGATTCTGAGATTGTTTTTTTCCTGACATATTCTTCTTTCATTTAGTGGTAAATTTTCGTCGTTACTTGCATCCTTTCTTGGTGAAAAATCCCCAAATTTCATGAACATTTTCAAAATGTAGCATTTTTCTAACTTTGAAACTCTCTGCTTGTACGGAAAATTGATATTCCAAATAAATTATATATTGATTCACAATTACAATATGTCTACTTTATGTTGGCATCATAAAATGGACATATTTGTACTTTTTGAAAACATTAGGGCTTCAAAGTATAGCAGCAATTTTCAAAATTTTCATGAAAATTGCTAAATCTGAAGGGACAGATGTTACAGAACCACAACTCCCAGCATACATGGGCAGTCTAGGCGTCCTGAGAGTTGTAGCTTTGCAACATCTGGAGGGCTACCGCTTGGGCACCACTGTAATAGAATTCTCCAATCTGTGACCCTCCAGATGTTGCAAAACTACAACTCCCAGCATGCCCAGACAGCCTTTGGCAGTCTGGGCATGCTGGGAGTTGCAGTTTGGCAACCACTAGGAAGGCAGCAGTAAAGATCGCCTTAATGCCACCTCCCTTGATGCTCCATGCCGTCGCCTCCCTACCTGCGCCGCTGATCTACGCTGATGCCACCGATGATCGCCGGTCCCCTCCGCATCTTCTCCCCAGGTTCCGGCCGCCATCTTCTCCCCCCCATTCTGCCCGACATCC